>NC_063346.1:19519642-19553573 GCF_021869965.1 Rhincodon typus | reverse complement strand
CATCCTCCGACACTTCCGCCATCTGCAATCCGACCCCACCACCAAGGACATCTTTCCCTCCCCACCCTTATCTGCTTTCCAGAGGGACCACTCTCTCCGTGACTCCCTTGTCCGCTCCACACTCCCCTCCAGCTCCACCACACCCGGCACTTTTCCCTGCAACCGCAGGAAGTGCTACACCTGCCCCCATACCTCCTCCCTCACCCCCATCCCAGGCCTCAAGAAGACTTTCCACATCAAGCAGATGTTCACCTGCACATCTGCCAATGTGGTATACTGCATCCACTGTACCCGGTGTGGCTTCCTCTACATCGGGGAAACCAAGCGGAGGCTCGGGGACCGCTTTGCAGAACACCTACGCTCGGTTCGCAATAAACAACTGCACCTCCCAGTCGCGAACCATTTCAACTCCCCCTCCCATTCCTCAGACGACATGTCCATCCTGGGCCTCCTGCAGTGCCACAACGATGCCACCCGAAGGTTGCAGGAACAGCAACTCATATTCCGCTTGGGAACCCTGCAGCCCAATGGTATCAATGTCGATTTCACAAGTTTCCAAATCTCCCCTCCCCCTACCGCATCCCAAAACCAGTCCAGCTCGTCCCTGCCTCCCTAACCTGTTCTTCCTCCCACCTATCCCCTCCTCCCACCTCAAGCCGCACCTCCATCTCCTACCGACCAACCTCATCCCGCCCCCTTGCCTTGTCCGTCCTCCCTGGACTGACCTATCCCCTTCCTAACTCCCCACCTACACTCACCTTTACTGGCTCCATCCCCGCCTCTTCGACCTGTTTGTTTCCTCTCCACCTATCCTCTCCTCTATCCCTCTTCTATCCGCCTCCCACTCTCTCCCTATTTATTTCAGAACCCCCTTTCCCTCCCCTTTTTCTGATGAAGGGTCTAGGCCCGAAACGTCAGCCTCTCTGCTCCTACGATGCTGCTTGGCCTGCTGTGTTCATCCAGCCCTGCACCTTGTTGTCTCGGATTCTCCAGCATCTGCAGTTCCTACTATCTCTCCAAGACTATGATGAACGAGTGTTTTGGTTTTGGGGCTAGGGGTGTGCTGGGGGTTGGATGTCAGGGTTATTGGTGACAAGGGCAAGGTGTTCTAATTCAGTGGCTACCCTCTGCACTCTCAACCTGTGCTACCAATTAACCCCAGGCTGGTGAAATTACAGGCCTGCTCACTGTCCAAATGGACATGCAGATAGCTCTGTTTTCCTAGAGGGAAAGCAGCTGCAGGTAGTCGGGCCAATGAGGCCCTGAAGTGGTGATTTAATTGACATTGAAGTACCTTAATTAGTGGCAGATCAGGAGATTGTCCATCGTCCTTCTTACTCAGAAGCAAATCACCGAGGTGGCAAGAAGTTATTTCTCTGCTGACTCATCCTATTATTTGCTCTTTTTCTCACCCCTCTTGCCACTTTTAATGAGGGGAAAATCCCACCCCCTTTTACGCAAATTTAGTTCTTGGCTGGTCAATGCGATTACTATTTTATTCTTGGAACTTAACTGTTTTCAAAACTTATTATTTTTGAATAATAAAATATTTTTTTTATATTTATATTGGATCTTCAGTCAGAACAGAGCAAAAAGGTTTTACTATATACTTTTATGTATTTATACTAAAGATGATCTCATTGACCAACTCCAACCTACCTCATAAAACTTTGTAGATTCGCTTTTGATTCTGTAGATTTTATTCAGTGTTGAATCTATGATCCTATCACTCAGAATGTATTGATTTTTCCAATCTATATGCTCAGTGATAGAACAAAAAGCAATATGGGACCTCAAAAGTTGCGTCGGCAGTGATGTACTATGTAGTAATTTAAACTGATGGATGTTGTACGGGAAAGCCAATGAATACTTTCCATTCAGCCTTGGGACTATATATTTTTCAAAGAAATGGTTTTTGTGTTTTATAGCTGATAGTACTGCAACATGGGCGGAAATATTTCTGCTGTATTTCATTGTTTAGCAATGTATTAATTAGAAAACATGGAATCAAGCTTGATGGGGGTGTAACAGAAGAAGATAAAGTATAAATAAAGGTGGGATTGCACATGCACAGACTTGTAACATAAAATCAAATTACTGTGGGTGTTGGAAAACTGAAATAAAAGCAAAACAAAAAGTGTTGGTAATGCTCACAGTATGTTGTGGCAGTAGCTGGGAAACAGGGTTTATGGGTTGAATTGTACGGTGCTGGATTCTCTGGCCTCCTGACTAAAAGGTCTGAGGTCAGGAGAAATTTGTTAAGGGACTGTTGCTTCCCTAGGCAAGATATCCATTCCTCAAGAGCAAGAAGTCCTGCCCTGGAGAAATGCTGGCCAATTAGAAGCAGGCAGCTCTCCAACATATTTGGGTCAGGTGTGGGGTTGTGCGTTGGGACTAGGATGAGTGCGTGGGGTCTCACCGGGTTCCAAACTAGCACACCTGAGAGGCTCAAGTGAGGAGGGTGGAGAAGGGGAGCTAGGGTTTGAGCAGTCAGTAGTGGAAGGACAGTCAGAGGGGCAAAACCTTGGGGTGAAGATCCTCCCATGGTGCCTTAGGGCTGTTTAAGGTGGAAATCTCAAAACCTGTCACCATCCAACATTGGGCTGATAACTCGATGTTGGCCTCTCTGAATACTGGTCAAATCCCAGTGGGAATGTGGTAATGGCAATTGAGTGAGAAAATAATGGCCCAGTTAAGACTTCAATTAGCACATGGGTAGATTGGAATTGTGTTAGGCAGTCTACCATCAGTGTACCTCTGGTGGAAGCAGATTGCAGGTGGCAGGCAGTTATCCTGCTGGATTTAACAAACGATTCTGTCTCACATCCATCTGTGGGAGTCTAAATTCTTTTGGATGAAATGTAATTAACTTGAAACATTGGCACTGTTTCTTTGTCCATGGATTCAACCTGACTCGCTGAGTTTTTCCAACATATTCCTGTTTTGATTTTAACTTGGTCACCGGGTATTTATGCCTATGCTTAGGATTTACTCAAATTCATTATATCTTGGTGCCAAAACTGTTGGGGAGACTTTTTGCAGTTTCAGTAAATTGTGTGGTAGTGTGGTCACACAGTTGTTGTATAACTTGCCTTCTCCCACTTGCTCTGAAAACTATGTTCTATGTGAGATTGGCAATCTGCTTTGACTATGAAGGGAAATGAGCCCCTCTACTAGAAAACCGATTGAGCCAATAACCTGACCATTTCTTTTGAATATTTGAACAAAGTTTTTACTTCGTATCTTATGATACTAAACAGGAGAAGTGTATTGGACCCATTGTGCCTGAGCCATACCCTTGGTAGTCTTATCCGATTATTCCCAACTACCTGTTCTTTAATTCGTATCCAATTCCCTTTTGAAAATTGACATCTTCTTCCACCACATCTTGATGCATTCTAAATCATCATAACTTGCCATGATTAGCCTTTTTTTAAAAAGAAAAAGAGCTTTGCATTGTTTTTTACTTTTTCTTCTAGTTTTTGTTTTGACAATCCCCTTAAATCTGCATCCTCCACTTATTGGCCATTCTGATATTGGTAACAATGTGCTCTTAGCCACTATATCAAAGCCTTTCATGATTTTGAATATCTCTCTCCAATTGCCTCTTCTGCTCTACTTTAACGAAAACATTGCTGAACTAGATGTCAATTCATTTAAGGATGCTAATTGTAAGATTTCATTTATACTCCTGCTATCTATCTGAATCTCCCAACTGTGGTGTGGGTTCCAGACAGGCAGCATTTCCATCATATTGTCTGGCTGGGGTCATGCACACCTTCAAAATGCTAATGATTTTTTTTTCGCTTTAAATTCCATATTTGACTGCTCAAATCTCTCAAGGGCAGAGATCCCCTCCCAGGAACTACATTTTAAATCTTTGGATTGTACAAGTGACTGCATTTGCACTGCTGAAACACTTAATTTTGTCTCCTAGCAAGCCTGTTCAGGAGGACAAAGGGACTAAACTGGGTATTTTAAATCTAGTCTAACACCATACTGAGTGATGTTTCAACAGGGAGCCTCATAACATAATTCTCAAGAATTGGATCACGTCCTCATTCAAATATGCACTGTAATTTCATTATGAAATCTCAATGCAGCAATGCTAAATATGTAAAGGCTGATTTTTACAAATATCCAAATGGGAATCTCGTGTGTTCCCTACAATGTTTCATTCATTTATATTAGTGGCCATTAAAATGACTGATTTTCCAGATGTGCATGGCTGGTGAGGAAGACTCCCAGATGTTGTTATCTATTTGTGAAATCAGCACTTTCGTGAACAAGTGAGACAGCTATTCTTTAATTAATATTAATCTTCAAGTTTTTAAAGTTGATAATCTAATCCATTTTTACTCAAGTTTGAAATATTCTATATTCAGCCTATCAGCCTGTCATCTTAAACCATTGAACTGCTTTGTTGCTCCTGAGTTAGCACCCAGTACAGATCTTCATTCCCTGAACACATCATTTTTACAGTCTGATAAGTAGTTAGTGTCAGCTTTTGAGTGCAGATTTCAGAATGGAGCTAGTTTCTATGGCTAAGATTATCTGTTGTGTTCCCACCAGCTTCACGATTAATTTAAATAATTTGATTGTGATGAAGGGATCTGAGGATGATGATATGGAAGCTGGCCATCAGGTTTGTGCAGTTAAATATTATTTAATGGTCGGGTAGGTGTACAGCAGAAAACTGGCACGGTGACTCAATGGTTAGCGTGCTGCCTCACATTGCCTGGGACCCAAGTTCGATTCCAGCCTCTAGTGACTGTGCAACTCATCACAGACTATGGGTCTGTGTGGGTTTTCTCTGGGTGCTCCAGTTTACTCCCACAGTCACTGATGTGTAAGTTAGGTGGATTGGCCGTGCTAAATTGCCCCTAGTGTCCAGGGATGTATGGGCTAGGTGGATTAGCCATAGGAAATGGGTGGGATGCTCTTCGGAGGGTTGGGGTGGACTCAATGGCTAAATGGCCTGCTTCTACACTGTAGAGATTCTATGAGAACTAGAAAATGTAGTAAAAAGTAAGGAAGAGGAGAACAGACTTCACACAAAGAGTCAAATGGGTTGGTGGAAAGAGGTAATGCGTGGGAGGTTAAATTTATTCAGACAAACTCTGCAGTTATAGATTGTGACAGGAAGCTTCAGGAGTAACAACATAACACAAATGGTACCAGTTTAAACATTGTAGGGTTACAGAGATAGGGTAGGGGGGGGGGTTTAGGTGGGATGCTGTTCAGCAGGTCAGTGTGACTCAATGGGCTGAATGGCCTGCTTCCACATGGTAGGGATTCTATGATTCTTTTACAAATCTTGGCCTATGTGTCTTAAAAGTCTGAACAATTTTAGAAAGTAGTGAACAAACCTAAGTCCAGAATACAGTAGTAAAATAAGCCTGTTGTTTATCAATATGTTTGTGTGTATTTATGTATAATTCTAAGAATGAGAACAGGGAATGTTAAGTATTAAGATCACTTGTACCACTGTCGTAGATCATATAAGGCAGAATGATAAACTGTTCATTTTGCTCACTGTATTTAAATTCAGGATTATTTTGTTTTATTATGATACATACTTCACAACATTTATTTCCCCTGAACAGGAATATCCTCACAAGCCCCTGCAATGACTAGCACATTTTTAGGTTTATTTTGAAAAGATGTTAATTTGGATTGAGTTGCAGCATTTTGGCAGCCAACCACACTTGATTGATTGATTTGCACTTTTGCAAACTTCTGTCCACTACGGACCAATTACAATGTTAGCTATGCTTTACTTTCATAATGTTCCTGACGCACAAATGATGTTCATGTCATTGTTTCTGATTCATTTTTCATGTGCTTGACATTTTGATGATACCACATCATGAAATTTCTAGTTGCTCCATAGAGCTAAACACTTGGGGCAGCTCTAATGCCCTGTTTGGGGACAGCAAAATAATTGGTTAGGAGCATAATTTCATCCCACCAACTGGCATGCCAGTTTGCTGGCACAATCCTGGCCCAATTGTGACATTGTTATGCCAACTACTTTTATCTAGTAGTGAATCTGGTTATTTTTAATTAAGTTGCTTACTGCATGAAAGTAATATGCAAACAAATGCAGCATCAGTGCAATTGGTGTTGCATATCGACTCTTGTCTGCATCTTAAACCAGAAGTTGGATATTATTTACATTCCCACCAAATCTGCCAACAATGCTAAGAATGTTTAAACATCTACTTCTCTCTTCTGTGGTATTACATAATTTTACTGTTGACTATTATTTTGCCGAAAAAAATTCACTGAGCAGAAGTCAAACAAAGATAAAATAAATGTTCTGAAAAAAGGTCACTGGAGTCAACAATAATTCTCTCCATAAATGCTGCCAGGATTGCTGAGTTTCTCCAGCAATTTTTATTTTTGTTTCAGACTTCCAGCACTTGCAGTTCTTTGTTTTAGTTGAATAAAATTAATATTTTTGTTTCATGCAAATTCATTTCTATCCTCACAACCTGGAAAAGGGTCACTCAGCAGTTAGACTTGTTCACCCAGGATTATTGAAGATCATGCTTTTTCACCTGCCGTTAAAATAGAATCTATGAGCTACAGTGTTGACAGTTACGGAAAGGCTTTTTATTTAGTAATGTCTAAAAATTCGGTACAATGACACTTGGATAATTTTAGGTTGCCTTAAAAATGCTGACTGTTATGTTGAACTTAACCATCTTCTTTTGATTTTCCTTTGAAGGAAGGAGCTGTGTAAGGCTTCAGTGCAGAGAAATGCTTTGGAACACAAAGGCAACACAACTGCAAAATCAATGTTACTGCTAGAGTATTTAACTATTGCTATGACTGAGATTGAAGGAGTGCGCTGTCTCATTTGAGTCCTGCTACTCCAGTAGTTACAATATAAATCTAAAGTTTTTTTAACCCAGTTAGTGATAGGTCCAATTACATACTTTATCCATATTTGGGTTTAGAATAAAAAAAAAACCTGATTACTTTAATAAACAAAGTTATTGATTTATTGTAAAAAGATCACTTTTTCAGCATAGATGATTAACACAATATGAAATCCATTTCACCAATCTATTCATGTCTCTTTGAAGTCTATCACTAATCTATCCGTCAGATAACAGTATTTCCAAATTTTATCATCTGCTAATTTTGCACTTGTGCCCTCTGCACCCCTGTCTAAACAATTATTAGAGAGCAAGAAACAGTTTTTCCTAGCACCCATTTGTGGAGAACCCTGTCAAGATACTACCTTGTGATTTGAAAATCAACCATTCGCCACTGCTGTCTGTATCCTGTCATTCGACCAACTGTGCATCTGTGCTATACTATTTCTCTTATTTCATGAGCTTCAATTCTGCTAGAAAACCAATAATACAGCCTTTTTATCAAAAGCCTTTTGGAAATCCTTGTACACCACAACAATCATGTTATTATCATCAACCCTCTGATACCTCAACAACAAAAAAACTCAATCAAGTGTGTTTAAAATGATTTGCTTTCATAATTACTGCTTGTTTGGATAAGTTACTTTCTTCAGGAATATCATTTCTAAAAGCTTTCCCAAATTTAGGGCTAAATTGACTAATCTGTAGTTGTTGACTTTTTCCTTGGACTCTCTTGATCCAGCGATATAACGTCTGCAATACTATAGTGTTTTGGCATCTCCCTTGTAATGAGGAGAATTGAAGAATTATGGCTCGTACTTCTGCAGTTTCCACTCTTGGTTCTCCCAGCATTCTTGGGCAAAACCAACCTGATCCATTTGAAGTATCAATTTTAAGTCGAGCCAGTCTTTCTAATAACCTCTCCTGATCAATTTTTAATCATACAATGGCTCAACTACCTTTGCTCCCACTGAAACTTTGGGACTAACTTTTTTGTTTAAAAAAGACAGGTCCAAAGCATTCACTTAATTCTATTTTTAAAATATTTATTTCCACTATATTTTTCACCTCTACGATCCCTAATTGCCTCGACTCCTCTTACTATTTATACTATTTAAGTCCCTTTAGAAGACATTTGTCAAGATCTTGTGATGCAATGGAAAGCATCCCTACCTCTAAACCTGAGTCTCCATATTTCAGTCCCATCCCAGGATTTGATAGCCAAAGAAGGCATGTTCTTCATGTGACCAAACATTGATTTTTCGACCTGCAAACCCCTCCAACATAGGCCACTGACTGGAGGAGGTAAGAGAGGGAGAGATTCCTGGTCAGCCATGTGAGGGTTAGAAGTTTGCAGCTTCTACTGTCACAGTCCATATTTCTAGAATGAAATGTGCATGTAAAAATGTATGTTGTTATGGCAATTCAAGTTGAGTCATCTGTGACATACACCATCAGAAAACATCTGGACTTAGTCTATGTTTCTTGAAGTCCTGTCCCTCCATTTTGTTTACATCTGCTCTCCTAGGGCTGTTAATACCTTTCTCCAGTGGTTCCTGGGGTTGAGCATGTCTGAAGCAAGGCACTGGAGCTGGACCTTGCTTCCCTTCCAGAGATAACATGATGCATACAGGACAATGACCATACCAGCAGGAGAACAGAAATTAAAATTTGGTCAAGAAGGGTGTGATGGTGGACCCCTGTGTTGGTCTTTTTCAGATGTGTTGGAGGAAAATCTATTGCCTAACTTCCAAAGCATGTGCTTTGTGCAGATGCAACTCTTACTGCATCTGCATGTTCAATGCTGGGTTCTTCTGACCACTATCTTTTGTCTGTCTCTTCATTTTTAAAAAAATTATTCACTCATGAAATGTGGGCATCACTGGATGGTCCAGCATTTACTGCCTGTCCCGAGTTGCCATTGAGAAGATAATGGGGAGCTGTCTTCCTGAATCACTGCAGTCCATTTGGTGTAGGTAGACCAAATGTTAGTAAGAGAGTTCCAGGATTTTGACTCAGATAGTAAAGAAATATTGATATTTCCATATCAGGATGGTGAGCGGTTTGGAGAGGAACTTGCTGGTGGTGGTGCTCCCATTTATCTGCTGCCCTTCTTCTAGACGGTAGTGTTCATGAGTTTGGGAGATGCTGCCTAAGAAGTCTTGTTGACTTTCTCCGGTGCAGCGACTGAGCATTGGTGACAGAAGAACTGATTGTGGATGTGGTGCCAATCGATCAACCTTCTTCGTCCTGGATGGTATCAAGTTTGAGTTATGCTGGAGCTGCACTCATCCAGGCTAGTGACGTATATTCCATCACACTCCTGCCTCATGCTTTGTAAACAGTGAACAGGCTTTGTGGAGTCGGGCATGAGTTACGTGGTGCAGGATTTATAGCTTCTAACTTGCTCTTTGTAGCCACAGTGCTTCTATAACTAGCCCAGTTCAGTTTCTGGCCAGTGATATGCCCTGGGATGCTTAGTGGGAGATTGTGATGCCATTGAATATCTTGTTGGAGGTAGTCACTGTCTGGTATTTGTGTGGTGTGAATCTTACTTGCAACCTGTCAGCCCAAACCTGGCTATTGACCAGGTCTTGCAGTATTTAGGCATGGGCTGCTTTAGTATCCGAAGAGTCATGAATGATATGGAACATTGTGCAATCATTGACAAACATCTTCACTTCTGACCTTATGATGAAGGGAGGGGAATTGATGGAGCAGCTAAAGACACTCCTCTGATGCTGATCTGGTGAATTTCTGGTATGATGTCCCAAACATGAGATGACTGACCTCCAACCAACATAACCCATCTCCCTTTGTTCTTAGTATGACTCCAGCCAACAGAGATATTTTCCCAATTTCCGTTGACTCCAGTTTTTCCAGAGCTCATTGATGTCACACTATGTTAAATGTGACTATGATATGAAGTCTCACCTTGGCTCTGGAATTTAGATCTGTTGTCCATTTTTGGACCAAGGCTATAATGAGGTCAAGAAGTCACTGGCCCTGGAAGAACCAAAAGTGAGTATCAGTGAGCAGGTTATTGCTCAACAAGTGTAGCTTCATGGCACTGTTGATGATAGCTTCCATTTGTCAACAGTAAAGTGAATGTAGACTTGAAGGGTTGAATTTGACCAGGTTGGATTTTTCATGCTTTTTGTTTAAATGACATGTTTCAGCAAATTTCCCATGGTAGGATAGATGCCAGTGTTGTAGCTGTACTGGAACAGCTTGATATGGGCCGCAATAAGTTCTGGAGCTCAAATCTTCAGGATATTGCTGAAATATTGTCGGGGCCTGTTGACTTTGCCATGGCAAGTGCCTCCAACTGTTTGTTAACAGCATGTGGAATGAATTAACTTGGCTGAAGACTGACCTCTGGAGGAGGCAGAATTAGATAATTTTGTTGGCATTTCTGCTTGAAGATTGTTGTGATGCCTAACTCTGGAAAACTGCACTAGAATAAAGCACTGTCTGTAAGTTAGTTTAGTGTTGACTGTTATTTCTGAGAAACTTAGTTTGGATAGTTTATTACTCGATTCTAATTTTTGAAATGATTTGCTGCCAAATTGGGAACACCATGAATTGGACATCCTTGTATCCACATCTGCCTTGTTAGGCTATATTCCTTGAAAAAAGTTAACTTTGTTTATGTAACTAATTAGGTCTTCTTTCTATTTAGCACAATCAGTCAAGGGCTCCACTGAGACATTGGAGGTGATGGTGAATTTTGTCATCTCCATTGGCTTTCGTTGAGTAGAGGCTCCTAAGATATGGAAATTGATCCATCTTTTCCAAGATTTTGTGTTGATTTTAATAGTGCAGGTGTGCCACTGTAGGACCCGATTAAAACAAAGTCTTGATTTTCTGAGTGTTTCATGAAAAGTCAAATTCCTCAGTCAACAATGAGCTGGAGCTCAGAGTGAGCACACACACAAGCATTATCTGTGTACTGGAGCTCAGTGGCTGAAGATGATGTGACTTGAATTTGGATTGAAGACAAAATAACTTGGAGAGTTTCCTGTCTGTTCTCTAAACTATCTCCATTTCTCTGGGTAGTGGGGCTGTGGTGCAGTATTGCAGTGAGCAATATGGAAAAGGAGGTTGGTGCTCTGACACAATCTTGTTTGATTTAAGTTTTCACTGAGAGTGTCAAAGTTGCTTCCGTTGGCAATGACTATGTTATGCAAGTCGTCATGGAGTAGAGGAGGATGGTATTAAGTTTCAGAGGGCAACCAAGTTTGCGGATGAACAAGTTTCAGAAAACAAGCCTCTTGTCCTACTTCATTGCAATGACCATCAATCATCTGAAAACTAACCCTGCTCTTTTGTTAGTGGTTGCTAATAATTCTTAGTTTTTGTAAGGAATTGCAGGGTAATATTGAGGGAGCAAAATCACGCCCAGAACTGCAACAGTTCAAGAAGACAGTCCACCATCACTTAGAAACAGGCAGTGAATCCAAAACCATGTTCTTTTTAATACTAATCAGCTACATGTATTTTGTATATTCTGTGTGTTGTTACCTTCTTGCCCCACTTGAAATACAATAGGAAAATCACTGGACAAAATCCAAGGAAAGGCTTACTGTCATGCAATCAATCTTTTTTACCAATTTGTTTCTTAGCACTGGAGAATTTTTTCACTCTTGTGCATCAAACTATTATGGTCAGTGCTTCTCTCGGTATTCTCCTCCATTTTATTTTAAGTTCTAGTTGGGGAGTTCTACGTGTTTTTTCATCCTCCCGAATCATGATATTGCTGCAAATGTGACTAATGACATTTCCAAATTTCAATTTTTCTTCATCCAGTGCATTTTTAAACAGTATCTCGAATACCAGAATTCTTTACATTGCTTCCGGCTTCACCCTTTCTTTCCATCTTCAAGCAGGAAACCACTTGATAGCGTCCTGATTTAAGCTCATCCTTTCCATATTATATATTTTAATGTCCGGCATTGTACTATGAACCTTGGCACATTCCTATGGAGATTAAAAACTGTATGCTGTTAAGGTGCCCATCTGTCTGGACCATATGTCTGCAGCTGACACTAATAACAGCTATGTTATTTGACATGCAATATTGAAATACAATAAACCAGCAGACCTATGTTTCATGTTTTATTTGCTGAGAGAACTGTCAGCTTTCAGAATTGATATTCACGCTGGCATCCTACCTATTAATCATAGGTGTAAAAGCATAGCAAGTAGAAGACAGAACCTTAATGAACATTGCTCCAGTGAATTAAGGAACTATTGAACATTGACATCATTTTGCTGCTGTATTGGGCTACTGAAATCATTTAATGCAAATTGAATATCAACAACCGCCTTGCTTTTGCACCAAGAACACATACACTTGGTGTTGTCTTGCCTCCCTGTCCTGATTTATTGGTGAATATTCATAGTAACAGTTGTTTAGTAGGATAGATGACATTTAGCCTCATCTCTAAGTTGATACTCACTTCTAAATAAAACATCTCCAGAATAGTTTCCATACATTAAAACCATCTGCAGTAATGCCAAACACACAACGCTGAAAGCATTCTAAGCCGAATGTTGTTATATTAGAGTGATTTAATGAAAAGGTCACAATATAAGTTTTATACCATTTTTAACACTGTGGAAACAGGTTTGGCAATGCGATAGATATGAAACTGACACAGCTTTCAAAGAAGCTTTGTCGAAGTAACACATGCACTTTCTGTAAGAATTTTTCCATAAACCTTGACCACAAAAGATTTGATTACAAGTACAATGACTTAAAGAAACCGACTTAATGTTGAAGATCACACTCACTACAACAGAATCATGGCTAAAGTAATAAATTTATTTTTTAGGTGACGGCAACTGGGTGTTTTATGATATTGCTATAATGGGCACTATGTAGAACACAGTTTGGAAGATATGGCTTGAGTGTTTCTTGTCATAAAAGTGACTCTTTGGTCTTGGTAGTTGCCTAGGAAACGGTTTAAAATAGGTAATTTTATTTTCCCAAGATGGAAATGGAAGATGGGATTTGTTCTATCTGGCAGAATGCAAAAGGTTTCTTTCGATAAAGTGTTGTTTAGATGATATTTAGCCCAGATTTTTGTTGCACTCTTGGGAAATGCAGTCAGACTTCGGAGACCCCAGCTTGCCTCCAAGTTGCATTTCTGCGGTACTTTTGTCTTTGAGTGATATGGATGGGGAGGGACCAGGTTTTGCATGTTACACAATGTGAGAGGACTGTAGGAATGGAGGCTTTGTCCTAGGAGACAGCAGCCGAGCTCTCAACTTCACGCTTATGTCCTCTAAACCTCACTTGTCAGCTCTCCCATTGTATTGTTATACACCCATGCCCTGCATATCCTCTATAGCCACTTGCCGAGAAAGCAGACAAGGCAAGTAAAAAATACTTCTAACAAATGAATAGAATTGCCATTCAAGCACACATCATACCAGAAATATTGATGATCCATTTTTAAAAGAACAGTAAATACCCTCAAGTCATCAACCCTTTTCAAAAAAAATGTTCACTACATCAAAGACATCTAATGGTTTGATAAACACTTCAAGTTATTGATCAAAATATGGGCACACCCTGGTTTCTACCCCAACAGTTAAGTGATTCAGAGCTTTTAAAACTCAGCTAACCATTTGTAATGAGCTCCACCATAATAACAAACTCCTTAAATTTAAGCGATGGAATCTGTTGAAATTGAAAATCCTGGTGGGCATTTTTTGCCTATGGTACAGCAGATGCAGGGAGTCCAAAGACTCTAAATGAAAGCTACAAATTTTATTTTCACTTTAAACTGGCTCTGGGCATTTAAGGTCACTTCAGATCCCCCAAAAAAGTTTTCTTTTCAATTTTGAATATTTACTGCATTGTTTTATTTTCCCTAATGGGTAAAGTTATCTAATTCATTTTAACATTTTAAACCATGCCAGTCAATGTAATGATCAAATTACCTTTTTCAGAAAAGAGTCCTCTGGACCACATCTGTAATACACAATACAGCATTTAACAGTGACATTTAAAGTCATGAAATCATTGAATACTTGCAAGACAGCATATTCCTATCTTTTTAATAAGCTTCCTCCAGGGTCATGACTTTTCTTAGGGCTCACAAAATCCAAAACAGTGTATAAAAGCAGCTGCAGAGAGTATAGCGGAGGAAGGAGAAGAAATTCAGATTTCCTATCGAACTCTCAATAGTGACAATTCTCTCCCACTCCCAACCTCAAAAGAGTTACATACAAGAGTGGCACCATTGGCCTTCCTACCACACACACAGGCAACATAAAGGACGGTAAGTCACTGAAAATTTGAAATTTAGTGCAGGAAATTGTAAGGATTTGTCATTTTCTACCTCCATTCCGACCTCCATCACCAGTCAGAAGTTCAGCCGAATGGTTTACTTTGACCCAGTGAGTAATTGATGACTGCATGTTGAGCTGTAACTGGAAATTGCAACCTGCCAGCACCTGAGCAAATGTTCTGATATATTCTATCATCAGAAACAATTCAGCATTTTATGGTAGGTTTAAGGCATTAAGTATTGTTTTTCTAAAATGAATCCATTTTAGCTTTTCAAAGCTTTTAATCTAGCATTTCACTTTTGACCCTTGTAGAAATATTGACGAGAGTCTGAATTTTGCTGTGTGTCAAAATAGGGATCCTGCAGAGACTTGCATGTTAAAATTTGTCTTTATAAGCTGAAAGCTTTTTTGTACTTGAGAACCCTATGCGCAGATTGAGAAAGGGCTTTGAGTTCAGGGATTAAGAGCAGAAACCGCTATTTAGCAAGTTGTATCAAGGTGTTTTGGATAATACATAACCTAATGCTGTTACAGGGCAAAGGAATGTTAACATGGATATTCTAATAGATGGAGCTGAATCTTACTATCTTTTTGGTTAAGTACCAGTTTGCTGAGTTATTTGGAGGCCATTTCCAGTAAGGCCTGGTGAGATTTCTTGCTGTTTCTTACCAAACTCTCCAATCTACTCACCCCCATGACATCCCTCTCACCTGATTCTAGCCCTATCTTTGCACCAGTCATTCTTGGAACAACCCATCACGACTGACATCTTTGGCTTTGACTCTCTCTCTCAGTCCCTCTCTCTGCAGCAATGCAGGAAGAAGGTCACTCTCCTCCATTCTGCCTATGTTACCTCACATTCACTGTATATATATCCACCACTGCACTCACCTCACACAAAGACTTGCGCTGCACAACTCTTATTATTGCCTGCGATATTTTCCCTCAATTGCTCTCACCCAGCCTGACCCCAACAGCACTAACCTTGTATGCCCTTCTGCTCCTCTGCCCTCGCATTCACTCACCTGCCCCAAAAGTAACAGCTGTGTAATCCATTTTTGTTTTCCTTTAAAATCTGCCCCTATCTCATTCCAGGAGGAGAACCATCCAAAATAGTACAGAAAGAGTCAGGATGTCTGGTAAGATGACAGCATTGAAATTCTCACCCCTTGTGTAGAGAGCATCTTGACTGTGATTGCCCTGAGCAGTATGATGACTGTGTCCAAGATTCTGGTCTGGTATGAGCCTCTGAAACTGAGTTAAGCATATCTCCCTTCAAATGATTGAGGATTGCTATTGACAATGACCAGGTTCCTACCTTTGTGTCTGTAATTCAATGGCAAAGCAATGCAGTGGTGCTGTGAGCCTGGTATTTCTGATTGAAGGAGCAAAACAAGAAAAGGGAAGACAAGGCAATAGAAGGCAGGGATGCTGTTAGCATCCAGGTAGGCTCAGAGTGAACTCTGACAGCAAGCTGAGTGCACTGACTTTGCAGCGACACTACAATGATAGTTGCTAGTGCAGCCCAAGGTGTAGAAGTGTACTGTAAGTAGACTGGTGTCGTGCCATAAGGATTCGAGATAGCTGCCGCATGTTGGATGCAATGTCAGTTAATGTGGAGTGCATGCATCTAGTTCCCATGGAGAATGCTTGAGAAATTGGTGCCAGGTGTCCGAGATGGGGGTACTTTGGAGCAAGCGGTGAGCCAAAGTCTCCAGTTACGCTCTCTGACTTGCATGTCAACAATTCTCAATGAATAATGATGAGGTGAGTTGTGGCATTAATTAGGCATTTAACAAGCAATAATTTCCCTTAAATGAAAACTCACTGCTGCCTAGCAAGAAACTTGCCTTGCCACTTGGCATATGCAGCAAATCTCTTGTGAATTAGAGATGGATCTCATTGGACTTCTTGCATGGTTCTGCCACAAATCTCACTATAGCCCATGTCATTCCATACAGACTGATATATCTAATGGATTCAAACATGTTCATTTTTATATCTGGGCCAAGTAAGACTTGAATCCAGACCTTCTGGCTCCACAATACATTGCCTACAATGTATTGCTATGCAATTGTAAATGAGCATAGTTGAAAATAATTGGTCTGGATGAAGCAAAAACAATCTTTTTTTTCTATGTAGTTTCTTGCATGACCTCAAGACATCCCAAAGTACTTTACAGCCATAGAAACACTTTTTTGTTTAGAAAGCGTTATCACTGTAGTAATTCAGAAACCATGTCAGGCAGTTTGTGCGCAGCCAGGTCCTGCAAACAGCAGATGTATTTTATCTCATCACCTGTGGTTTCTGAGGTCTGCCCATGGTGGATACTCGGTAAGTTGGCATGAAGAGTGAAAAGGCAAAGTTGCAAAGCATAGGTGGGCAGAATTCTGTGCAGGGTCAGTAAAGAGCTTTGGGGATCAGAGGAGTGTCATGGATTCGCATTAAGTTGGCATGGGTGTATGAAGAGCCATGGTTTGTATGTGAGGGGTATATGTTGGAATGGATGGGGCATGGGTAATGTGGAGGACGTGAGGGGATTTGAAGGGTGTAAAGCATGATGCCTTCCAGGTTGTTTTCTGTTTATTGCTCCTTCTTATAACTGGGAGATAGTATTGAGGTGTGCATTTTGAACAGCCTGCCTTGGTACTTGATAGACCCTGGATCTAGCTGTGAACCTTCCTTGCATGGAGCAGGGTCAACTCCAATCACCACTCATACCCCGCATGCATACACATGCACGCACACCCTCACCAGCTGGGTTTACGGAGTCAAGAATATTCTCAATTCTGCGTTCCTAACTTGGAGTGGAAATTTGACCCTATGCTTTCTTTCTCTCAAGAATAAATAATTTGTCACAATTTGTAAAATTGCTGGGTGTTTTGTTACAAAATACCTATAAAGTTTCTTTCAAAACTAAGTATAATGATTAATTTCTTTTAATTTCAATTTAATTAATTCATTTCTCTTGATGAAGAAAGTGACTTAATTAGCCTCACGTAGAGTGAAAATGTTATGTTTTGACATTAACAAACATTTCATTGGGCAGGATACCGGTACTAGCAATTTAGTTTCAAAATTGAGAATTGAAGGTAAATTCAGCAAACCTAATGAACATTATATCCAAAAGAAGGTGAGTCAGTACATAGGGGTCAAAAGCTTCCACACTATCTTTTTACACAGACGGTGATTCGTGTGTGAAATGAATTTGATGAGGAAGTGGTGGATGTGCCTACAATTACAACGTTTAAAAGACATTTGGATAACTACATAAATAGGAAAGGTTTAGAGAGATATGAGCTATGAGCAGGCAGGTGGGACTAGTTTAGTTTGGGATTATGGTTGGCATGGACTAATTGGACTGAAGGGTCTGTTTCCGTGCTTTGTGACTCTGATGTTATGACTACCTTTGACCAATACAGCCTTTTGAAGTGGTCCTTCAATGTTGCATGGAATAATTGATTGTACCCTTGTATAAATTTCACTGTTACGTAATATTCAAGTAAAGTATTGTGTCTTCATCTGCTTTTCCCATTATGAATTCATTGTTCATATTTATAAAGGAATGATAAAAATAAAGATAGCTTGCAGAACTTTAAAACTGGGTGTGAGTTTTATATGCAGCCCATAGTCTATTTAAACAAGTTTTACATGAAGATTAAACTTGATTTTTACAACATTTAAAAAGATGGAAGGTCAACTTAAAAACACTTGTCCTGCAGCTTTTGTGTTTTAAGTGTCCTAAAGTGGTAGGTTTCTCCTTTTTCATATGGTCAAATTTTTATTATTCATCCGTTTACTTTCTTCATTGTTACAAACACGGCAGCCAATTTGCATTTAAAGATCTTCCACAAACAGTAGTGGGCAAGGAATCTGTTGTCAGGGCACTTTTACCTTTTTGAAACAGTGTAATCCTTAATATCCATCTCAGAGCAGATTGAACTTTGGTTTAACATTTCATCCAAAGATGGCATCTCCAATCCTGCAGCCCTTCATGAATACTACACTGAAGAGTCAGCCCAGATAATATACTCATGTCTCTGGAGTGGGGCTTGAACCCACAACCTTGTGATTGAGAAAATGCTACCACTGACCATAGCTGACCCCATATAAATCTCAGTTACCTCATACTTTAGCAGTAGTCTAATTTGCTGTAGTTCATAATTCAACCAGACTTTCTAATAAATGCATTTAATTAATTGCTTTAGCTTGTTGAATCTCTGATCGGCTTGTCATATTTCTACTTATCCAATTAGGATTGCCACTACAACCTCACTCTATTTAAATTCTGGTACATAATTTATCATAGTTGGGATGATTATCAGTCCTAGGTCCACGAATTGTTTTGAGGCTGAAATTGGAACAGATTTCGTGTCATGTGTGATGTTGTCTGTCAGAAAGCTGTTGAAGAAAAATACAAAATTATAACATTATTTATGCTTTGTTAGAATGGAATGAATACATTTATCCAGTAGGAGTCTGTTGGCAGCAACAGAAATGACACTCTGCAGTTATGATGCACATGTTCATTGTAGATTTTCCAGGTAACTGCATTAACATTTCACAAACATAATTGTTGAATATGATGCTCCTCTTACGGAGGACTAGGTATAATTTGGGAAGATGGATTTAGAGTTATTGTTTATTTCAAAAATTATGTTTCTTGGTTCAGGAGTTCATTAATAAATTTACTTTTAGATGCATCCCGCTGAGCTAGAACATTACCAACCTGCTTGTTTTGTGTGAACCTGTTCTTTGCGCAAGAAGCTGGTAGGTGATCAACAAGTTGATTGATCTGCACCAGGATAATGGGGAAGAAAAGAATTTTAATGTCAGAATCTCTGCAGGCAGTTTATACATACAAGTCTCACCATCAGCAATGATATAAAGACCAGATAATCTGTTTTAATGCTAATGGCTGAAGAACTTTTCTTTACATAGTGCTGTGGTGTCTTTTGCATCCATTTAAAAGGGCAATCCGTTTTGAAAGAAGATAACAGTGACGGTACAGCTATGGTAATGTACAGCAGAATCAGGGCAGGTTCTGTGCTGAAAGTCTGGCAGAGGGCTTGAAACCATTATCTTCTGATTGAAGTACCAGTGGGAACTCAGGGGTTGTGAGTCCTGACACAGCAATGATGGCCGCTGAGCTACTTTGAGTTTTGATGCGGTGAGTGGCTATTTTTTTGAGACGTGCTTTTTTTCTGTGAGTGAGAGGTCCAGTGGAAACAGATCAGATAGCTGGGCCTATCAACAACTCGCTGAACAAGGAATAGTACAGCACTGGGACAGGCCCTTCGGCCTATCAAGACTGCACTGACACAGGATGCCTTTCTAAACTTTTAGTTTCTCTATAGTCCATATCCCTCTATTCCCTACCTATTCATATATCAGTCAAGATGCCTCTTAAACATTGCTATTGGGGCAGCATATTCAGGCACTTACCACCTTCTGTCTGCGTTTTTTTTAAAAAAAGACAATTGCTTCTCACATCTTTTTAAATTTCTCCCTTTTTACCTTAAACCTGTGTCCCCTGATAATTGACATTTCTATCCTGGGAAAGACTCCCAACTATCCATTTTATCCAAGCCTCTCCTAATTTTGCAAACTTCTATCAGCCTCCAACATTCAAGTGAAAACAAACCAAGTTTGTTTAATCTCTCCTCATAGCTAATACCCTCCAAACCAGGCAACATTGTGGTTAACTGTTTCTGTACTCCCTCCAAAGCCTCTACATCCTTCTGGAACAGTACACAGTATTCTAAATGTGGCCTAACTAAACATCTATACAGCTGCAACATAACTTGCCAATTTTTGTACTCTATGACCTGACTGATGAAGGCAAGCATGCCATACCCCTTCTTGACCACTTTATCCATTTGTGTTGCTACTTTCAGGAATCTGTGGACTTGTACACGTGGATCCTTCTGTATGCTAATGCTGTTAAGGGTTCTGCCATTTACTGTATACATTCCTGCTGCATTAGATCTTCCAAAATGCATCACCTCACATTTGTCCAGAATGGATTCCATGTATCATTTCTCTGCCCAAGTCTCCAGCCTATGAATATCCTGCTGTAACTTCTGCCAATTGTCCTCACTGTCCACAGCTCCCCCAATCTTTGTGTTATCAACAAACTTACAAATATCAGGCCACTCACATTCTCCTCCAAACTATTTTTATGTATGTGTGGACTCCCACCAGATCTCGGCAGAATACCACTGATTACAGATCTCTAGTCAGAAGAATACCCATCCAATGCTACTGTCTTCTATGATTAAGCCAGTTCTCTGTCCATCTTACCAGCTCACTGCAGATCCCATGTGATTTCAGCCTGCCATGAGGGACCTTGTCAAAGGCCTTACTAAAGTCCATGCAGACAATATCTAGCACCCTGTCCTCCTCAATCAACTTTGTCACTTCCTCAATAAAACTCAATCAAGTGTGTGAGGCACTACCTTGTGCCTGTTGCTAAGTCCATATTTTACTGAATGTGAGTAAAACCTGTCCCTAAGAATATTCAATAATTCCCCCACCACTGATTTAAGGATTACCGGCCTGTACTTTCTCTCCACAGATGTTGCCAGACCTGCTGTTTTCCCAGCGATTTCAGTTTTGTGTTTAACCCAGGACATTAGGGTTAACGTTTCAGATCTGGTGACCCTTCTTTAAGTTTTTGTTGTGTGTGAATTCCCTGGATTATGCTTGGTGCCCTTCTTAAAGGAATGGCATTGGCTATTCTCCTACCTAAAGAAGCTACAAAATTTTGCTTAAGGCCCCAAGTACTTTGCTCCCTCATCTCCCTCAACATTCTGAGATAGATCCCATTAGGTTCTGGCAACTTGTCTACCGTTTAATGCTTTTCAAAACACCTCTTTTCAAGTATCCTCTTTGCTTTTATATATTGACATGCCCTAGAATATCAACACACTCCTGTAGCCTCACCATCCATCATGTCCTTCTCCTTTGTGAATATCGATGCAAAGTATTTGTAAAGGACCTCACCAACTTTCTCCGGCTCCACACACACATTCCCTCCTTTGTCCTTGAGTGGACCTACCCTTTCCCTAGTTACCCTCTTGCTCCTTATGTACATTTAAAAAAAAACTTGATTTTCCTTTATCCTGTTTTCCAAAGACATTTCATGGTCCCTTTTAGCCTTCCCAAAATCTTAAGTTCTTTCTTGCTTCCTTTCTATTCTTAGAGGGCTCTGCCTGTCTTCAGTATCCGAAACCCTTAAATACGCCTCCTTTTTCTTTTTGACTAAGCTCACAATTTCTCTTGTCATCCAAGGTTCCTGATCTTGCCATCCTTATCCTTCATTTTCACAGGAACATTCCGGTCCTGAACGCTAATCAAATCGCCTTTTAAAAGATTCCCACGTGACAGATGTGAATTTACCCTCAAACAGCCACCCCCAATCTATAATTCCATAGTCCTTGCCCAATATTGTGACAGCTAATCTTCCCCTATTTTGTATTTTCTCCCAAAGACTACTCTAATCCTTATCCATAAGTAGCTTAAAACTTACGGAATTATATTCACTGTTCCTGAAATGCTTTCCCACTGAAACTTAAATCACCTGGCCAGGCTTATTCCCTGATACCAGGTATTGTGTGGCCTTTTCTCTAGCTGGACTATTTACATATTGCTTCAAGAAACCCTCTTGGACACAATTAACAAATCACACCTATCTAAACCTCGGCACTAAACAAGCCCTATCCAATACAAGGGAAGTTAAAATCACCCACTACAACAAACCTGTTGTTTTTACATTTTTCGATAATCTGTCCACACATCTGTTCCTCTGTCTCCTGTTGGATGTTGGGTGGCCTGTAGGACAATCCCATCAAAGCAATAGTACTCTTCCTATTCCTGAGCTCTACACGTGGCCTCGCTGGATGACCCCTCCAAGGTGTCCTTCCTCGATACAGCTGTGATATTCTTCCTAACCAGTAATACAACTCCCCCTCTTTTTCATCTCACCCTATCTTGTCTCTTTTAAATATCTTTAGAAACTCCTTGCTATCGTTTTTTGATATTTTTAGGTAGCCTTTCCTCACATTGTAGTTTTCCCCTCTTTAATAATCTTTTACTTAATGTTTTTTTTCATTGTTCTGTTCAATCCTCTTACCTGCCACACATCTTTGTTCAATGTTCCACCTTTTCTTTTTAACTTTTATCCTTCCTTTAACAATTTTGTTCACCGCAGATTATGGATCCTCCCCTTGGAATTTTTTTGTCAGAATTTTGAAATAACTCTTGAAATGACTATTGTACATTTTTATTGGCCTATCCCTTAACTTAATTTTGCAGTTCACTTTGGCTAGCTCTGCTTTAATGATCTTATTATTGACCTTATTCAATTATTTAAAACTGTAACCTTAAACCCACTCCTTTATCCTTCTCATTAAATATAGTTATATTACGATGACTTACCTAGAGGCACCTTCACAGGGGTTTTTAATAAATCCTAGCTTATAACACAATACCAGGTCTAGAAGAGCCTGCTATCTGGTTGGTTTCGGAAAATTTCTTAGAACGTTAAGATTATGCTATTCTATGAAAAACTCATCCAGGCTACTTTTGCAAATAGTTTGAAGTTGTGAATGGTTGTGATTACATCACCTTACAAGTGAGATGTAAACTGTGATTTATATATTTTTCAGTTATAGTAAATTTAGCTTTTTGAGTTTGTGACATGTACCTTGTGTCTAAAGTTTAATAATAAGTATTTGTTGCTATGATTATTTCTTTTAAAGTGGTCTTTGAACCCTAGCTTTCAAATTTTATTGAACCTTTTTAGATTGTTTTCTGACCCCACAAGCAATTCAAGGGGATTCAAGGCTTGTTACAGATTTATGGAACTTGTTTTTGCTTTAAGCTTACAGGAAAAATACTCATTTCTTCACGATTTTTTAAAAATTGTTTTATTTTGAGCTTTGAGAAGTCCTTGGATGAAAATATTCGCAAAGACCAGTGTCCCTGGGAAGGAAAGGATTTGGTGAAGCGAGATTACCTTAGAATAAAGAGTTAGTGTTGGTCCCAGACCAGAAGTGTTTGGAAAAAAATCCCTGAGGAGGTTACTTCAAGCTGTATACACTATTAAGCCCGGAGTGCCCGGAGGAAGTTATCGGCTGTTCTCGTCTTTAAGTTAAAGTTACGAGTGATTGATTTCAATTGAATTGTTAGAGAAAGGTCTCTGGTGTAAGTACTATATGTGCAGTGCAGTTGGGTGCTATGCAAAGTGTGTTTTGGATCCTACACAAAAGCCTTTGTTTTTATTTTCATTTAGAAATGGTTTAGCATTAATGGGTTAAAACATTTACTGTTTGCTTAAAACACGTTTGGATTTTGTATTATAAGTAAATAGCTTCATTTATTCTATTTTATATTTTGTAACAAATGTCTATCACCAACAATCTGTCCTGGACTGCCCACGTTGATGTGACGATCAAGGAGGCACAATGATGTTTCCTCTTCATCAGAAGGATAAGGAAACTCGGCATGTCCATAAGGACCCACACCAACGGTTTGCAGATGCGCCATAGCAAGTACTCTTTCTGGATGCATCATGGCTTGGTACTGTCTTGGCAACTCCTCTGCCCAGGACCATAAGAAATTACAGACAGTTGTGCACACAGTCCAGACCATCGCACAAGCCAACCTCCCATCTGTTGACTCCATCTACACTTCTCGATGCCACAAAATGAGAGCCAATATCATCAATGACTAGATTTGAAATTTGAGAGGTCCAATGTTGATCTTGCTTTTGTGCATCTTTTTTGCAGTGGTAACTTTCTATTCCTTGCTCTGTTCAATCACCCCATGATATTTGTATATTATGATCTGCCTCAATTGCATGCAAAACAAAACTTTTCACATAACTTGGATACATGTGACAATAATAAATCAAATCAAATTATTGGTTAAAAAAACCTGCAGCGTTGCATGCTTATGATTAAGTGAGAGAACACTTCATTAAAACCAAAGCAAGCTAAAATATGACCTATCAAGCCAGATTTCAGTCTGCGATCTGACTTGTCCAGCAATAACATCCACTGAAATCACAAAATAGCTAAATAGCATTTCCTCTAATTTCGCACAAGTAAAGCCACAAAAAATCTGAAAGTAAAACATAATCATGTTACATAAAGCATGTAATCTTAAAAAATGACACCATAGTACTGAATGTGACACTTCTGGATAGGTCCTGAAATATATTTATAAAGCAGATGATAATGATTGTCTTAAATAACAATTTTTAAATTAATATTCCATGAATCAAAAACCAACTATAGGGGAAAAAACTCTAGGCATTAAGCAGATCCCAATTAGTAATGAACAGCTGCCATAAACCTACCCACTCAAATTGATCATTGATTTCATTATTCTGTAATGTTAAACTTGCAAAACCCCATAATCTGATTAATTTGCTCTAAGAATATTTGAAACTCTCTTTAGCCACTCATCCTTATTTCTGTCCATTTATAGGCTCAAAATGACATTATAAAACCACATTCTGAAAGTAATTACTTAACTGGTCACTGTTATGTGTAATTCCTGCCAGAAGTTAACACCAGCCCCTTCCCTGCGTGGACTTTTGGGAAATTTCACCTGGGGTGTCTCACATGTTTGAGATAGCTCACTGTCACCAATCCTGCTTGGTCAATATTTTGTCTAGGGTCTGGCTAATGATTGGTGATTGAGGATACATCACTGTACCATCTTTCCAGAACCGATACTGTTGTTCATTGACAAGATGGTTTATTGCATGATGGCCAAAAGTACAATCTTATTCTGGTCAGGCATAATTACAAAGACGCTGAGGAGCTGCACTGAACACATTTGTTCTTTCCAAAGGCTAGAAAGGATGGACTGTGTGACATCATCAGATTGGGTAGCGTTAATGAAATTTCAACATTTAACTCTTTCAGGACCATTATCTTGTACAACAGAACGCTAAAAAGAATAGGAGAAATCTATGCTTATTGTCAATAGATTAAGACCTTTCAAATAACTCCTGAGGTAGAAGTAATGCAAACGTTTTACCAAAAATAATTGATGCAGAAATTTGTACTCTTAGTAATTGAAGAAGTGAAAAGTTTTGTTTTGCATGTAATTAAGGCAGATCGTAATATACAAATATCATAGGGTGATTGAATAGAAAGTTACTGCTGTAAAAAAGGTGCGCAAAAGCAAGATCAACATTGGACTTCTCAAATTTCAAATCTATTCTTTGATGATGATGATATTGGCTGTCTTTTTGTGGCATCGAGAAGTGTAGATGGGTCAATGGATGGGAGGTTGGCTTGTGTGATGGTCTGCACTGTGCGCACAACTTTCTGTAATTTCTTATGGTCCTGGGCAGAGGAGTTGCCGTACCAAGCTGTGATGCATCCAGAAAGAATACTTTCTGTGGTGCATCTGCAAACCGTTGGTGTGGGACCTTATGGACATGCCGAGTTTCCTTATCCTTCTGACGAAGAGGAAACATCGTTGTGCCTCCTTGATCATCACATCAACGTGGGCAGTCCAGGACAGATTGTTAGTGATAGACATTTGTGATGAGGACTATCTTAGGGCATTGACTGATTCCCACAGAATGGGCAAATGGTAAAAGTCTAGGAGAAAGGGACACTAAAAGAGTGCAGATTTGGTTCAATGTATGAAAATGTAAGGCTATACCGTATGGAACTAAATGCACTGAAATGAAATATCTCTTAAATTCTACATTTTGAAGTGGATTTGAGGAAGGAAGGCCATTAAAAGCTGTCAATTCAGGTTGTAAAATAGCAAACATGGTTATATTTTATATCAAGAAGAATAAAATGTGTACAGACTGTATCTTTTTATTTTTCTGAAATGAATAAAGGACTTTTTATAAACCAAGTATGATGGAAGGGATGGTTGTACTTTTGAAAAGTACTTATTGTAAGTGTTGGTTACACTGTTGTTTGTTCAACCCTGTTGAAGAAGTTTAGTTGCGAGGAGCTGAAACTATGGGGTGTGTATGAAGGCAGATGCAGTTAGCAACAATGAACTGATTGGTCTGGAGTGATGACCAAATGTCACTGGCAAGAACTTTCTGCCTGCCAAGAACTATTGGATTGGCTCCCAGGTAGCTAAACAGATTGTGGGTGTGAACAAAACAGCCAGAAGCCTTTGGACCGCCAGAAAGTGAGATGTTGTCTTTTTCTCTGCAGTTTTTTAAAGAAAAAAACCTAAAGCCTGAAGAAAGTTAGTTTATTTGCATTCACCAGTTTCTGTAAGCTGATGCTTTTAACCAATAGTTCAGCGACATTATATAATTAATTGAGAACCAGTCGCTCTGTGCATTCTGCAAAGCAAGTGAAAGTACCTGGAGAAGATAGAGATCAAGGAGCAAGTATTGACAAACAAAAGGATTGTCTCAGCAAACTCTGTGAACAGGGCCCATTGACCTGTCTTCTCAGCTTTCGTTACACACACACCAATTTATTTTGTTTCGTGTATAGGGAAAGATTAAACTTTTCGAGTTATATGTTGATGGTTCATAATTGTTTATTTGTAGTTAAAATCTAATGCATTTGGAATAAATAGTAATTCTTGTTTGGTACAGGATCCTGGCATTGCTTTCTGTACAATTTGTCTAAAAAGACAGGAAAATTATGGAACTTTGTGTACTTTTATAAAGTCTTTAGCTTCTGTGATGACTCTGGAAGTAGCAGGACTTGATTTCCAGTGCATTCCCCAGAGACAATAAATGCAAGGCAGTACTAATAAACCTAGTTCAGACATAATTGAGTTTACAGTTGGACTAATTTTGTGCTCTAAACAAGGCTTCTTATTCAAAGTAAGTGTGAACAGAGAGTGAGTGAATCTGAGAGTGACAACACTGAAGCTTTATTTCTGATAAACATTCCATGGGAATCTATTTCTTCTCTTGAAACATGTAGAGTCATAGCGTCACAGATGTACAGCACAGAAACAGACCCTTCAGTCCAATTTGTCTATGCCAACCAGATATACTGAATTAATCTAGTCCCATTTGCCAGCATTTGGCCCATATCCCTCTCAAACCTTCCTATTCATATATGCATCCAGATGCCTTCCAAATGTTGTCATTGTACTAGCTGTCACCAATTCTTCTGGCAGCTCATTCCATACACGCACCACACGGCGTGAAAAAGTTGCCCCTTTAGGTCCCTTTTAAATCTTCCCCCTCTCACTTTAAACCCGTGCCCTCTAGTTTTGGACTCCCCTACCCTAGGGAAAAGACCTTGTCTATTCATCTTATCCATCCCGTCATGATTTTATAAACCTCAAAAGGTCATCCCTCAACCTCCGACACTCCAGGGAAAATGGCTCAAGCCTATTCAGCCTCTCTCTATAGCTCAAACCTGCCAACTCTGGCAACATTCTTGTAAATCTTTTCTGAACTCTTTCAAGTTTCACAACATCCTCCCTATAGCAGGGAGACCAGAATTGCACGCAGTATTGGAAAAGTGGCCTAACCAATGTCCTGTACAACCGCAACATGACCTCCCAACTCCTATACTCAATGCACTGATGAATAAAGGCAAGCGTACCAAACGCCTTCTTCACTCTCCTACCTACTTGTGACTCCACTTTCAAGGAACCATGAACCTGCACTCCAAGGTCTCTTTGTTCAGCAACACTCCTCAGCAACACTCCTCAGAACCTTACCATTAAGTGTATAATTCCTGCTCTGACTTGCCTTTCCAAAATGCAGCACCTCACATTTATCTAAATTAAACTCCATCTGCCACTCCTCGGCCCATTGGCCCATCTGATCAAGATCCCATTATACTCTGAGGTAACCTTCGTCGCTGTCCACTACACCTCCAGTTTTAGTGTCATTGGCAAACTTAGTAACCATACCTCCTATCTTCACGTCCAAATCATTTATATAAATTACAGCGCTGATCCTTGTGGCACACCACTGGTCACAGGCCTCCAGTCTGTGATCATGAAATTATCCAGTAATGTACAGTTTTACATAATTAAATATGTGAAGGATGGAAAATCTGTAGAAAAATGGAATGCAATGTCATTAGGAATTTAATAGAAAGATTTGAGAAGTTGCAAAGTTTAGGAGTGGCTTTCTGGGTGATTATAATAGACATATGTTCAGTAACAGTAAAATGATATAACAAGAAAATCACATGTAAGATTATTAGAAGAATTGATCGTGAGGTTGAAAAAAATGTCTTTCCATACAGGTCAATTAGAATACTGAATTAAGTGCCAGAAGTTTCCACAGGAGAATTCATAAATTATTTTAAAAGTGAACAACATTTCTGGTTCCCACAATTTAGTAATTATCTCACTTTAGACTCTCACAGGGGGCAAACTCTCCACTGGTTGGAGTCATATCTGGCTCATAGGAAGATGGTTGTGGTTGTTGGAGGTCAGTCATCTCAGCTCCAGGACATCTCTGCAGGAGTTCCTCAGGGTAGTTTCCTCGGTCCAACCATCTTCATCTGCTTCATTAAAGACCTCTATCATAAGGTCACAAGTTCACTGATGATTGTGCAATGTTCAGCACCATTTGTGACTCCTCAGATACTAAAGCAGCCCATGTTTAAATGCAACAAGATCTGGACAATATCCAGGCTTGGGCTGAGAAGTGGCAAGTAACACTTGTGCCACAACAATACCAGCCTATGACCATCACAAATAAGAGACAATCTAACCATTTCCCCTTGACATTCAATGCTGTGACCATCACTGAAACCCCATTATCAACATCCTGGAGGCTATCATTGACCAGGAACACAACTGGTGTTGTGTTGTGCTTTCTTTATATTCATCCATCAGAGAAGGGTGTCGCTGGCTCAGCCAGCATTTATTGCCCATCCCTGATTGCCCAGAGGGTAGTTAAGAGTCAACCACATGACTGTGGATGTGAAGTTATATGTAGACCAGGCCAGGTAAGGATGGCAGTTTCCTTTCCTAAAGGATATGAGTGAATGAGATGGACTTTTCCAACAATCTACAATGAATTCATGGTCATCATTAGACACTTAATTCCAGATACTTGTAATCAAATTCAAATTCCACCATCATCATTAAGAGACAAAATAAAAACTGCGCCATGACATTCAATGGTGTTACTATCACTGAATCCCTCATTATTAACACCCTGGGGTTTATCATTGACCAGAAACACAACTGAACCCGCCACATTATCACAGTGACTACAAGAGCATATAGACTGACATTTTCCTAGCTACCTTCAGTTCTGAGGAAGGGTCATTGGATCCGAAACATTAACACTGATTTTCCTTCACAGATATCGCCAGACCTGCTGAGCTTTTCCAGCAATATCTGTTTTGTTCAAATTCTACCATCTGTCTGGCGGGATTCAACCCATATCCCCAGAACAATTCCTGCATCTCTAGATTAAGACTCCAGCAAACTGTAATGTTTCTATAATGCTACAATAATGACCTAGTAAAATGGTTGGGTTTGAAGATGATGGTAAACCAATGATAAGGGAAATAAAATGTAAATTTGAATTAGACAAAGATCATAAATTATAGGTAAATCATGTGCATAGATGGAGGAGGAGTGAATAAAATACAATTTGGCTGAAGTAATGAATTTTAGAAACAAAACTAGTGATATAAATACCCCAGGAATGACGCCAAAAGGTTGTGGTAGCTTTGAAAAACATCCATGGTGTTGACAGATGGGACACTTAATGATACCATTGAGCCACCTTGGACAAAAAGTATGCACACCATGGTGATATTGATGACAAGTCTGACATTTACTCCATGTGAGTTATTTGTGAACTAATTAAGGTGAGTGAAAAGATCATTTTTTCTGATTATATTACAATAGTTGCTTTTTCTTTCCTTTCACTTTGAAAACTCTCAGGAAAGGTATTTCTCAAATGTCACCTTGCTCACTAACAAAGTTACAGGAGTCAATACTGATTAAAAGTGAGCTTTTCTCTCCATTCTTAAATGGAGAAAATTGTAGCCAGGTGTTTTTTTTTCTAAATCATTGATGGATTATTTATTGCATTACTGATAGTGTAACTGCATTTTCCCAGGGATTTGAGGGTATTGATTCTAAATGTTTAACATGTTATCACCACTAATGGTTTTGATTTCAAAGGAAAGGTCAGATCACTTCGGAGTTTTTTAGTGGAACACAAAGGCGTCACACAGCCTGTCAGGATGAGAAATATTCTGTGTTATCTTGTTTCTACAGCAATCGTTTCTGCCACATTACGCCTGTTTCGAAAGATTCTTTCTCATTACTTGGTGTAGTGCTGTTTGAAAAGCAGAAAGCCAGACAAAACTTGCCATTCATTTTCCAGACCTATGTCATACACACCTGGTTTTGCAGCCCTTACTACATTGCTCCTATACAATGGTACACTTTCTCTATTACTGCTCGATGCACCCTCGCTTTCATACATCTGTCTTGTCCACTCTTTTCTGCCTGGATCAATCAGTCTACTATTTCAGTAAGTAGCCATACTGTAGTGCAGATGTTGAGAGCCCTGGTGTTTTACTGCATTTAAAACTCTCAAATACAGATAGCCTCATGGTATTTTCAAAAGCAACCATTAAAATATTTTTTTCTGCAATACTTAGCAATCGTTTCAGTCCCTAGAGACTCAATGTAAGGAATTACCTGAGTTGTTTTTTAATGCAGCAGGAGTTTGGAAATGATCGGTCCAGCACATAGTTTGGTTGTCCAGAACTTGTGTTGCTGAAAACACATTTTTGTTGAGGGTTTTCATCTTGCACTTGAGTACATTTCACAAGAATACCAATTCACAGAGTAAAACAACAACTGTACAAGTGTTGATTAGGTTCAAGTGGACTCTAATTGGTCAAGGCATCACCATGGAGAATGTATTACAATGTGATTCTGCAATTGGACAACATTTGCTGGATAATCCTGAATGGGTAAGGAATTATGATAATAATCAATTTACGATCGTCAGTTGTGCTCACAGTATGGTGCACTTGTGTGTGCTAAACGCTACATATATTAGCACACAGGGCCTGGTCTTTACAGACAGAAGATTTGAGGAACAGCGTCTGTTTCAACTAAACAAAATAAATGACAATCATTTACTGGTTCATTTCTCAATTCCCTGACCATTTGGATTCAACCTGCCTCTTTTAAAATTTAAACAAAGCCTGGTTGTTAACTGTCAATCAACATTAATGACTACATTTTCTGTGACAGTGACCATACCAGAGATCGCTTGACAAACAATCAGTGGACTCATCTCTTGCAGTTTTAATTGGTGTTTTTCACGTTGTATTGGTATTGTTTCAAAATATCTCGAGTGCTGGACAAAAAAAAACTGATTAAATTTTTTTTCTCAGCAATGCACATCTATTGTCTTTTAATTCCTGTTTAAACCAACATAGGATTTGATACTTGTCCTGATATTTCATATTTCACAGTTCCAAACAAAATCTAATTCTACTCCAGATACCTGAATAATATATTTTCCAATTAGACCATATAACCAATTTAGGATGGAAAAGGGTCAAATCTAATACATTACAAATAAACAAAAATCTGTTTGTACTTTGGGTGTAATAAGGTATTTTGTGCAGAAGTCTTAATCGGAGCAGTCGATAGCTCCCTGTAGATTTTAGCAGGTTTTCAAGATTTTAAACAACACCAAACACTTCTTTTACAATCATATCACCAACCAATGGAAACTGACTAGCAACTAACTTGAAAATAGTTGATCATTATGATCTGCTCTGCTGGCACTCCTGCCTGCTGTTGAATGTGTATTTAGCTATGTCTGACTGAGTTCTAAAATAGCAACGGTGACATTAAATCAGTCTTACAGTCTAACTGATATCATAAACTGTCTATTCTGCTTATGCCCAGCAGATATTCTCTATGTGCTCTTGTCGACTGAGTGCTAGCACTCACCAAAATGGCATCTAGAAATGACTCGCACTGGATGTGCACGTGAACACAGATGCCATTTTGGATCTTTTGTAAGCGCACTTGTCACGCTCAGAAAATGAATGTGTAACTATACATTTTAAGACAAACTAGCCATATTCAGACAAATACATTGACATTATTGTATACTTTGCACTGGAGTCAAATGTTGGGTTTATTTTGAAAACCTTTCCTTCTACTTTTTGGATTTTCTTATCTTCCTTTCCTCTTATTATTTATTCTATTCAGCTTGGGATGGTATTTATATAATTTGCTCAGTGAGACTGCATTGAAAATGGCACTGTGTGTTCTGGTTTCATCTTGTGGGGTCAAAATTTATCTGGTATTTGGCACTGTGTTATTTCCCTGATATAGCTATCGTTATTTTACCTCTGTGTATAGCCAGCAACCTTTTGGATGGTTTCTTCCAGCAGGTGGTATAACAGCATGTGAGGCAGTTGTTTTCATTTCCATTTGGGTATGCTTAGTTGGTGAGCTGAACACTATGCTCTCCATTTCCAAGATCCATTCCGAATTGATAGCTGTTCTGTTATCAAGAATTTGTTGGGTGTTAACTGAAACGACATGACAGCTTAGCCTTCAGTAATAGTGAAGTTCAGATGGGCATCCGTGATGTTACAGCAGTCATGTGTTATATTCTAGCAAGATATTGGATCCTGTACAGTTCAAAGCCTCCTGCTCTATAGCTGTATCATGCAGTCTGTAAGAATCAACATGGATTTACAGTTACTAGCCACATCCAATGAATCCACCCAAGAACCCAATCAAACATGGTGAAGCGATGAAACCATCGTTCTAAGGCAGATGACGTTTTTTTTCATTCAGAGAAAAATATAAGAACTATGGGGCAAGAAGGTTCTCGGAAGATGTCCCCAAGTTAGCGGCTAGACAGCTTGGCTGATGTCAAGTGAAGTAATTGAGGTTTTGCCCAAAGTGAGGTAAAGTAGGCATACTTAGAAGTGACAGCATGTTACACTAATTTAGTAGTCCTTATCCTTTTCAAGACCCTTCAGAATGGTTGGAGGTCTAACGGGAAAACACCGGTTCCATTGGTTCAAAGTTACCTCAGACATTCGTTTGAAGCAGAGCGTGGTGCAGGTCAATGCTTTCTTATACACAGTCTGTCTTCTAGCCGAAGAGATCCTTTATCATTGCAAATACTGATGAAACCAACAGATTTTCAATTCATTGTAGTGGCCTTCAATATCTACTTCAGTCCCCTGAATTTTGTTAGTGAATGTGTTGGTTCTAGCAAGGCTCCCATAAAACGAGCAACCTCAGGAGACTCCATCAGCAATAGTATTGCTAATTCGTGTGAAGATGTAGCATTAAGAGGTGAGCTCTTTGAAGCTTTCTATGGTATACTCCTTGCTTAATTGCAGTCAGTATGAAATTATCTTTGAATAGCTGAACCAGCATACAAGGCATGCTAGGCACAAAATGAAATGCCAGGGGACAATCCAACACAAAGCAGAGCCTCAGAGAGATAGGCCAAAAAGTGGCTGCTTTGACCAACAAACAAACCTGCCAACAAATCAGGTTCCATCATCTTGAGGTGCTAGCATTGTTGTGCAAGCAGGTGAAAAGATTGTTTTAGCAGAGGGCATGCAGTGCCTTCATTGTGTGCAGAGTTAGCTACCTGACACAGTTTTACACTGTGAGGCCATCTTTGAAAAGCAAATCCCACAGATCACCTCCACAGCACATCAGAGTTCAGAAGAAGCAGAAGACATGGAAACAACATATTTGAATCAGAGATAGTAGGAACTGCAGTT
>NC_063346.1:19438881-19519242 GCF_021869965.1 Rhincodon typus | reverse complement strand
GAAACAACATATTTCCTTGGTTGGAAGGATTTTATTGGCTCTGTAATCCAAGATGATCAGATGGATTATGTATTATTGGTCAATGATATTGGAAGTTGAGAATTTTGATACTCAATCTTTCCTTGATCCAGGACCAACCAGTACAGTGATTCCTGATATTTTTAAATGGCTTCACACTTGACCATAAAGGCAAGATCCAAACTCTTGCTTTTTTAGGGGCCAGGGGAGAGTGGACCCACTATATCTGATTAAGCTTGTTTTAAAGCAGCATTCACTAACAATAGTAGTGATTAAGAATTGTATTTGTCTTGCAAAAACAGATCAAATCCTGTTTGAGTTGGCAAACTCTGTCCAACTCCATCTTCTACAGTGGTTCAGCCAGGTTGAAGATACTTCAAGTCAAGATGATGAGTGTATTCTCTTCTATGAGGAAGTGCAATGTCCAGATGATGATAATTCCATTCTGTTTTGTGAAGTTTTACCTCAGCCTATCCAGAAACATGAGTTTTAGTCTAAAGAAGATTGGATAGTAGTTTGTGAATATTTTCCACACCAACTGAAGTTCTACACCGGGAAGATTGGATGATGTTTTTTGAGGAATGTTTTTACCTTTTCCAAGAATTTCAGCAGCATTACAAACCATTTCCAATTGGATTAGAAGCGAATGAGCCTCTTTTATCTTCAGAGACTCCTAACCATCAGATACGCCTTGGGGTTGTCACCCTACAGTAATTTGCTTTTTGTTCCAAAGACCATGGTGAATGATCTTATTTACTGCTGCCGCACGCTGCTCATGGCTTCAACATTTTTACCTTACAGTTTATTCTAGTTTCTAGAATTCTACTTGATTCTAGTCTCAAAAACTTTGCACTTCTTGACTCTGAATTTCATTTATCATTTTCCAACCAGGCAGAATCTGTCTGGATCCTGTTGCACTTGATCAACTAACTTTGTTCGCAATTTTCGTACCCTGATGCGATTGGCAATTTGTCTGTTGTCACACTTCTGAGATATTGCTATCCAAGGCAAATAGTGAAGTTTTTGCATTGTTCCATTAGTCCCTTCCTGCCATGTCCACTCTCTAGCACATGTGATGCAGCCACTTGCATGAACACTGCATGACTAACACAAATTGTAACATTTATTGGGTAAGGCAGGAGCCCCAGCATCATCTGCTATTTGTTTATCATGATGCCAAGTAAGTAATTATATAGCTGCTTCTAGTTTAACTGTAATAGCTTCATTACTACAATAGGCAAGTCCAAAAATGCCATTATATAAAAAACCAACTGGAATCAGTGACACAATTACTTGGCATCACAAGAAATAAAACACAAAGAAGTAGATGCAGTCAAGTGACCTTTTGGCATGTGCTGATTAAATTTGGTGTACTTAAGTGCTGCTATCCTAATTGGAACTGGAAATACACATTTGCACCAACAATATTAAATGGAACTCTTTGGGAAAGCTCGTGACTAACAAATTCATAAAACACTCACACCTTGGTAGAAGCTATCTTTAGACTTTGAAGGTATTATGTTCTCATGAATATTGATGAAAATGTACAAAATGCAGAATTCTAAAGTAATACCTGCCAGCTTTTGTCAACAGAACTGGTCAATTGATGTGTTCCTTATATGTGCTAGAAATAGACCTGCAATTTTACAATGGAGCTTTCATAATTATTATATTAAAAGGTGCCAGTTAAGAACTGCCAAATTAAGTCAATTAGAGAGATTTAAACACAAATAGATTGTAATATTGTAACGTTATTTTGTTGCCAGTGGCATCTGGAGCTTCAATTGATGTTTAATCTTTATCTTCCAATAAAAGCAAGGTGTAAACCAAATTGCAGTAGTCAACACGGTAGCTTAATTATCTTTAGAATAAATTGGCCCAGACAAGAAGGTAGGCTGAAAACTGTACAATCTAGGGATGCCAGTTGTTAAAATTTGATAGTACAACACGAGACATTTTCTGAAGCAACAAGAACAGAAATGAATATTTGCACTGTATCAGTATATTTTTATATTACCTGTTTTGTATTTTGCTGACACAGACATCCCATTACAAAAGGATATGTGCTAGTTGTGTTCTGGTCATTTTTATTTTTGGTGTTTTATATTTGAACTGAAATATTTGCACATTCTTCTTCCTGTGACCCCTTTCCAATCTTCTGTTTTTTTTGGCATTTATTATAAACTCCTTGCTTTATTTGAAAAATTACATTCATGTCATATCATCTTGCAATTCACTCTATTCAAAATATTACGTTGCATTGATGAATCTGCTAAAACTGGCAAACATTTGATTAAAATATTTGAAACCGTTTTCTCACACATTTTCGTCTTTGTTTCTTCTGAAGTCTTTTGGTTCCTTTGTGTGCAAAGTTCCATTGGCATCGCTTTGTACTCTTTGATTCTGAATTTCATTTGTCAATTTCCAACTAATTTCTGTCTAGATCCTGCTGCACTTGATCAACTGATTTTGGTTCCAATCTTCCCACACAAATGTGATTGGCAAAGTTTGGCAATTTGTCTGTGGTCATACTTCTGGGTTGTTGCTATCCAAGGTGAATGGTGAGGTTCCTACATTGTTTCATTAATATGTTCCTGCCAGTCTGACTCAGCTCAATGCATGTCCACTCTCTACCATGTGTACATTTCATTACTTTAGTCATTATCTTGCATGAACCATCCTGTGGGTGTTGGAAGCTTACTCTGCCACACAGGACATAGCACGGCCTGATTCTGTACTTTTTAAAAATTCATTTGTGGGATCTGGTTATTGCTGGCTGGCCAGCATTTTTTGCCTTCCCTAGCTGCCCTTGAAGGTGTTGGTGAGCTGCCTTCTTGAACTGCTGCAGTCCACCAGCTGTGGGTTGACCCACAACGCTATTAGGGAGGGAATTCCAGGATTTTGACCAATCGGCAGTGAAGGTACGGTGATTTATTCCCAAGTCAGGATGGTGAGCAGCTTGGAGGGGAACTTGAAGGTAGTGGTGTTCCCATATATCTGTTGCCTTTGACATTCTAGAAGGAAGTGGTTGTGAGTTTGAAAGGTGCTGCCTGAGGATCTTTAGTGAATTTCTGCAGTGCATCTTGTAGATAGTACATACTGATGCTACTGAGCGTCGGTGGTGGAGGGAGTGGATGTTTGTGGATGTAGTGCCAATCAAGTCGGCTGCTTTGCCCTGGATGATGTCAAGCTTCTTGAGTATTGTTGAGGCTGCACTCATCCAGGCAAGTGGGGAGTATTCCATCACACTCCTGACTTGTGCCTTGTAGATGGTGGACAGGCTTTGAGGAGTCAGGAGGAGAGTTACTTGTTGCAGTATTCCTAGCCAGTGAGCTTCACTTGTAGTCACTGTGTTTATGTGATGAGTCCAGTTGAGTTTCTGGTCAATGATAACCCCCAGGATGTTGATAGTTGGGGATTCAGTGAAGATACCACTATTGAATGCCAAGGGGCATTGCTTAGATAGACCATTATTGGCGATGGTGATAACCTGGCATTTGTGTGACGTGAATGTTACTTGCCACTTGTCAGCCCAAGCCTGGATATTGTCCAAATCTTGTTGCACTTGAACATGGACTGCTTCAGTAACTGAGGAGTCGCAAATGGTGCTGAACATTGTGCGAACATCCCTACTTCTGACCTTATGATGGAGGGAAGGTCATTGATAAAGCAGCTGAAGATGGTTGGGCTTAGGAGACTATCCTGAGGAACACCTGCAGAAATGTCCTGCGGCTGAGATGACTGCCCTCCAACAACCACGACCATCTTGCTATGTGTCAGGTATGACTCTAACTTGAGACTACTCATCTACTCATTGGACAAACCTGCAATGGATGTTTGATGGCTGGCAATCAAGATTGATGAATACTTGGATGATTTTTTTTCCTTACGCTAATTAGGGTTAGGGTGTTAGGGAGTCCAACTGTCTCTTGAATGATTTTGCCATAGTCTGTGTTCATTTCAACAAGTATCTTTTTTTTCAAGCTAGCCATTTACAAAGTGATGGATCTACACAAGGGCAAACAGTCATCTCCATGAGATTTCACCCCAGATTCTTCTGGTCATGTGGTCTTATAACATTAAATCATGATCTCTTAGACTCAAACTGTAAAGCTATTACTCCAGGTCTATTGAGTTGTTTTGGTACTATCCTTCTTCACCACCTTCTACATTCATCTTCTTCACGGATGCACAATGATTGTAATGAAATCAGGCAGGTGGACATCATAGAATATGAGTTCCCTGATTGGACCAGATTAACAGCCTCAATCAGGGAGCCCTGGCTGACAGACAGATGTGTCAGACATCCTGTTCAATCTGAGAGCTGGCATTGAGGGAGCAGTGTCAAGGACTCTCCATGTGTAAATAAAGGGTGACTTGGTGACAGGATCCTGCCCTCTGGGGTTATTTCAGCAGCAGTGTGTACAAACTATAAGATGTAGTGTGACTCAACAAGCCTCCTTCAACAGCACCTTACAGTCCCATGATCTCCCCCACCAGGAAGAATAAAGACAGTAGATGCATAGGAACACCACCAACTGTAAATTCCCCATCAAAGCCATACACCATCCTGATTTGGAACAATATCACTACACTTTCACTGTATTGGATCAGAATCCTGGAGCTCCCTTCCTAATAGTGCTGTGGCAGGCTTACCACCCTTTACAGGAATATTATGGATAGGGAATAAATGCTATCCTAGCCAGAGATATCCACATCCCACAGATAAATGAAAAAAACATTTCACCTAAGGATTATAAATGTGACCTAGGCTGATGTGTGGAATTGTTCTACTCTGTATCTCTGGCTGCTCACCGGCTAAGTTAAGTCATTGGAGGAGCCCTGACAATTGAATTTTTTAAAAACGCTCCTTCTGCTAATAGTCTGTAGTTTACAAACTGCTTTTTGTCTGTGGGAAACTGTTTCTGAATAAACAAACCCACTTGTGTTCAGCACCCACTTGCAAGTCTGATTTCTGTAATTCAACAATTCCTACGGTTTATCTGAAAATCATATATGGATGAAATGAAGTTGAGTCATAGAGTCATAGAGTCCTACAGCATGGAAACTGACCCTTCGGTCCAACCAGTCCATGCTGAACATAATCTAAAACTAAACTAGCCTCACCTGCCTGCTCGTGGCCCATATCCCTCCAAACCTATCCTATTCATTATTCCAACACTTCCTCAGGAAGTTCATTCCACACGCGAACCAACCTCTGTGTAAAAAATTTGCCTCATGTCTATTTTAAATCTCTCTCCCCTCACCTTAAAAATGTGCCTCCTTATCTTGAAATTTCCTATCTTAACGAAAAGACAACTACCATCAACTCTATCTATACCTCTCATTATTTAATCAATTTCTATCAGGTCAACTCTCAAATTCCTACTCTCCAGACAAGAAAGTCCCAAGCTATCCACCCTTGCTTTATAACTCAAACCTTTCATACCGGCAACATCCTGAAATCTCTTCTGAACACTGTCCAGCTTAATAATATCCTTCCTATGACTGGGTGATCAGAACTGGACACAGTATTCCAGAAAAGGCCTCACCAATGCCCTGTACAACCTTAACATAATGCCCCAACTCCTATACTCAAAGGACCGAGCAATGAAGGCAAGTGTGCCAAATGCCTTTTTAACCATCCTGTCTGTATGTGATGCACCCCTAAGACCCTCTGTTCTATAACAGTACCCAATACCCTACCATTAATTGTATAAGCCATACCTTCGTTTGTTGTACCAAAATGCAAAACCTTGCATTTATCCAGATTGAACTCCATCTGCCATTTTTCAGCCCATTGATCCATTTGATCAAGATCCCTTTGTACCCTTAGAAAACTTTCTTCACTGTCTACAATGCCACCAATTTTGGTGTCATCTGCAAACTTACTAACCATGCCTTTTATATTCTTATCCAAATGATTTATACAAATGACAACCAAAAGAAGATCCAGAACCGATCCCTGTGGGACACCGCTGGTCACAGGCCTCCAGTCCAAAAAGCAACCCTCCACCATGACTCTCTGTCTCCTGCTGTTAAGCCAATTATGTATCCAATTGGCAAGCTCCCTCTGAATCCCAAGTGACCTAACTTTTACTAATTAGTCTACCATGCGGAACCTTGCCAAAGGCTTTACTAAAATCCAAATAAACAACGTCTACTGTTCTGCCGTCATCCATCTTCTTGGTAACTTTCTCAAAAAACACAATCAAGTTTATGAGACACGATTTTCCTGGCACAAAACCATGCTGACTATCCCTAATCAAATTTTGCCTCTGTACATATCCAAAATTCCTATCTTTTATAATCACTTTCAACAATTTATCCAGAACTGAAGTCAGACTCAAAGGTCTTATAGTTCCCTGGTTTCTCCTTACAACCTTTCTTAAATAAAAGCACAACATTAGCTAATCTGCAGTCTTCAGGCACCTCACCTGTAGTTATAGATGATGCAAATATTTCTGCAAGGGCTTTCATAATTTCCTTTCTTACTTTCCATAACATTCTGGGTTACATTAGATCAAGTCCTGAAGATTTATCCACCTTTATATTCTCTAAGACCTCCCGAAATTCCTCTTCTTAAATGTGAACTGTTTTTAAAACAAAGTTTATTTCTCTGCATTGTCTAGCCTCTATTTCTTTCTCCACAGTAAAAACTGGCACAAAATATTCATTTAGTATCTCTGCCATCTCCTAGGATTCAACACAAAGATGACCTCCTTGATCTTTAAGAGGTCCTATCCATGCTCTGGTTACCCTCTTGCTCTTAATGTGTTTGTAGAATCTAAAAGGAGCATCCACATATTGATAAAGAAAATTTTCTTGAGCCCATTCAATAAATTCTTCACCATCCAAACCTTTAACACTATGGTAGTTGCAATCAATGTTTGGAAAATTAAAATCCCCCATTATTACAACCAAATTACGTTTATATATATCTGAGATCTCCCTACATGTTTGTTTGTCAATTTCTGTTTTATTATGGGGGACCTATAGTACAATCCTATCAAAGTGATCTCTCCTTTCTTATTCATAACTTCTACCCACATATTTTCACTGGACGACTTCTCAGAAATATCTTCCCTAGTTATAGCAGTCATGTATTTCTTAATCAAAAATGCCACCCCCTCCTTTCTTGCCTCCTTTTCTATCTTTCCTTTAGCATCTAAAACACAGAACATTGAGCTGCCAGTCTTGTAGCTGCCAGTCTTGTCCATCTCTCAGCCAAGTTTGTATAATAGCTATGATGTCCCAATCCCATGTTCTTAAACATGCCCTGAGTTCATAAGCCTTACCTGTAAGACACTTTGCATTGAAATAATTGCAATTTAGTTCTTCAGAGTTTCTGCATACTGTGACTGTCTCTTGTCTTTCTTTTCTAATTGACATGCTCTCCTCACATTCAGAACCTACCTCATCAATTCATCCATTTACACTGCTACTTAGAATTCCACCACTTGCCTTCTCTATCAATATAAAGTCTCGCTTAATAGAATGAGCAAATCTCCCTGCTAAAGTATTGGTCCCTTTCCAGTTGAGGTCAGACCCATCCTTTTTGAATAAGTCTTTTCTATCCGAAAAGACATTCCAATTGTCCAAAAATCTGAATCCCTCAACAATACACCAGCTCTTCAGTCATTGATTTATCTCCTTTAACCTTTTGTTCCTTCTCCTTTTTAGAGTTTGGCATTGGGACTCAACTAGAAATTACTTATTTTAAGGTTTTATTTTTTAATCGTCTACCTAACGTCTTAAATTCACTCTGTACTGTTGTTAACTTACCTTTCTCTTACAAATACATTTTCAACTTGTGTTTTCTAGCTTTTCTCTTCTTTATTCTCTCTTTGAAAGTCTAATTCATGTGTGTGAGATACAAATGTGAGCCTCATGTGGGTAAGATTGTCATGTTGAAAAGGTTCTTAAAACTGAAATCATACTGCAGTCATGACATAATCGATTTGAATTCATAGTCTATTTGGAACTAAATATCATTCCTCTTACTATGATTAGTACGTATTTGTGTTATAATTTTGAACTTGCATGAAATACTGCATGACCTACATCACAAATCTTGGCTTGTATTGGACTGCTTTTTAATTTTCTTCAAATAAAAATGGCACTCTTTACAGCAATGAAAGACTTCATTATTTACTATTCAACCCAGCTGCAGCTTCCTATCTAAATACAAGAGAAATCTGATTATTTCAATATCAATGCCCTAATTTATTCCCCAACTACCTTGTTTTAAAGGTGTCACTTAACCCATAAGTAGCTCACAAGTATCAACAACAACATGCCTTGGTTCATAGTCCCTTGTTCTTAAGTCTGAATGACCTGCCTAAGACTGCTAAATACACGTGTGAAAGGGAGACTGTGTGTAATGAATAGTTAATATTGGGATTTATGTTCAATCTCCTAGTTAGGAATCTGAGTAATAGTTAATTTGAATAATAGTTATTGAAATGTTTTCCACTGTTAACGTTTTTATTAATATTTTGAGGGAAAAAAAATCATTACCTAAGTTGTTAGTTCATGGGATCTGAGATTTCTGGGAAATGTATAACAGAATGATTTTAAAATATGCTGAAGTTACCAACACAGATTTTGCAATGATTACACTTTGAGTTTAGATGAAAGAGGCTAATGAACATGATCCGTGTAAATCGAAGCTGGGGGATTTTTAATAAGTTTGCAATCAACCTGATTTAACTGAAACATGGCCTGAAATATATGGTTCATTTTCTGTCATTTACAGAGATTTATAGCAGTCATTTTTATTCCTTCAAATCTTTCCAACCCTAGGTACTGCTACAAGTATTTGCAATGAATTTGGACTGCACACCTGGATTCCAGAAGAAGAACTATCAAGTCCTTCAGTCGTCAGATTTTAAAAAGGACCAGTTCATTCTGAAAGGTAAGAGCATTCTGTCAGCTCGTTAGAGACATACAGCAGAGACAATAACTAATGAATCCCCAGTTTGACCTTTTTCTTGGTTTCATCACTTTTCCTTAAATTTCTTCACACAGTGTAATCTATGAAATATGTTTTTGACTTGCAGTGCATTTAAATTGTTTCCATTCCTAATGGCATCTAGCAGAATTTGATTATCTAGCCTGAGATGAACTTAAGGTGTGTGTAGTTTGAGCTATAGGGCCAAACCAATCTAATTTATTTTTGATTGCAGTAACCATCTGGGTTGTACACAGTTCTGATTGCATTTAATTTCTTTCATTGTAATTCAGCCTTGCTCTTTTATCTACAATATCTAGCATTGACATAGTTGGCCAAAGATGGAGATAGGTTTTCTGCTTTGGAGATAGTTGGCAATCAGTGCGCAAATTGTGTTTAGGATTGCACTAGGTTTCTGATCAATTTTGTGGTTGAAACTTCCAGGCAAACTTATTTACATAATCACAAACATCCAACTGTCCAAAAACCAACATTTTAAAATGTAACTTTTTCTCGTATTGTTATTTAGTAGTAATAACCTGACACAGCTTTTTGTCAATATGCAATAAAATGAAGGAATGCTGGCTAACTAAACATGTTTTTACCATTCAACAGATAAAAGAAAAGATCACATTTCTTAAAACAAAACAAATTACTTGGAGAATTTGTGCATTGCTCAACTTTTTGTTTTTCTGAAGGATATTTAAGCAAAAATATGTATATTCTGGTGGAGAAATATGGTAATACCAACAAATGGAACATAAATTCCAATAAATGTATACTTGACTTTGTTGAAATAGATTGGAGAATGGAGCTAGATTTTAATATGCCTACAGGACGTCCATGACGCTGGCAAATTCTTCAAATATCGTAGTTTAAAAACAATTTTTCTGAATTTGACTTTGGAAAATAGCGTTAGGATGGCTGTGAGCAGAGATATTGTCAGTGCATGCCAATCTTGTCTACTATTTGATGTCTGTTTACTTGAAAATTTTTTTAAATACATGAATCATACAGCTGATAAACTACACTCTGTTAAGTATGTTGTTGATGTATCTGAGAGATGGAGAAGTCAATTATTCTGCTGCAGTAACTATACAAATAACATAGAAAAGAATAGACTAACGGCACATTTGAAATAACAGCTACTCAGGTTCTGATGGGGGTTGGGGTGTGGGAGCAGTGTTTGTAAAGAACTGAGAACTATTTTCTGTGGCCTTACTTGCGTTTGGTATTTTATATAGTAACACTTTTTAAAATTAGTAAATCCAGTTTCAGCTCTTGTAACACAAATGGTTTGAAATCTTTTAATCTACAAAACTGAAGTTTCCGAGAATAACATCATGTTCATTTGAAAAAACAACACTGCACCTTATAGTAAATGTTCTTTGCGGATGAGATGGTACAAAAAAGTAAGTTATTTCACAATCATAAAACAAATGGAGCAGTGATGCAGAAAATAAGCCACACAAATACAATTGGAAAAATCAACTCTATTACTATAAATAAAACTTACAAATAAATTTTAGCCAAGATGTGCACATCTTTATCTTAACATCTGAATGAGAATTTTGTTTTGGATATTCTGTTAATTCCTATATTAATTAAAAAGGTAAGCTCACTGAACCATTTATCGAAGATCAGAAGAGATTTGTAAAGTTTTCAATGACAAAGTCATATACCATGATAGGGTTTGAAACACTACTCACATTTTATGATTGCAGATTATATCTCATACTGCCACAATGCAATTTCAATTTCAGAAACAGCAGAAATAATTGTCCGTTACCACTATTATTCGAGAGAAAGGAATTTGTACAATTTATTCAAAGTTTCCTCACTTACTTTCCTTTTCCTCCACTTTGAAGGCAGAAGCTCTCAAAGTCAAACACCCAAGCACATGTAGGCTTCCAGTACTTGATTCAAGTTGTGATTCTTCATGTGTGTGATTATGGTCAGCATGGACTGGTTGGACCAAAAGGTCTGTTTCCGTGCTGCATGTCTCTATGACTGTGACTTTGTGTGAGCCAACATAATGAGCACCAGTAGACCATCAAATAATTGTTGCAGATGAGAGCAAAACTGTACCATCCTGATATCCAGCCACACAAATTCCCAGCAATCATTTTTAGATTGCAGTGATGTGAGAGTTCTAGTTTCTTTTCTGCTTTACCCAAAGGTATTAAGGGAAGTTTCAACAATCCTCTTGGTGACTTTTGATTTAGCTAACTCTACAGAAATGAGAATGAAACTTGAGATTTTCTAATTTGTATGTCATAGCATATTGAATGAAGCATAGCACAGATTCAATGTACAGCATGCCCTCTTTACTGGTGTGGTGTTTAGAAACTTAGCCAACTCAAACACACAAATACTTTGATTACAATAGCAAATCAGAGGATGGGAATTCTGTGATAAGCCACCTTGACACTCCAAAAGTCTTTCCATTTTCCATTAGGCACATTTCAGGAATACAATGAAATACTCTCCACTTTACTGAATGAGTGAAGTTTCAGCAAAACTCTAGAAGCTCACCACCATCCAGGACAAGGTAGTTCATTTGATTGGTGTTGGATGAGTGCCATAAATATTTGCCTCCTCTACCACCTGCACACTGTGGCCACATATACTATCTACAAGATGGCCTGCAGTAGCTCCTCAAAGCTGCAGTTACAGCTCTTCCCAAACCTATGATGTCCAATGCCTATTTGGAGAGTAATTTAAAGGTGTTCCTGAGTGTTTGCAGCCCTTCTCCAAGTCAAGTACCATTCTGATTTGAAATATATCACTGTTCCTTCATGGCCATTGAGCAAAAGTACAGGAACCTAACAGCACAATGGGTGTGACTAGATTCCATGGGCTGCAGCAGTTCAAGAAGACTGCTCAACACCAACTCTTGAACAGTTCAGAATAGGCTATAAATGATAGCTTTACCTCTGGTGCCCATGTTCCATCAATGAGTAAAATAACTTCAAACAGTAGAATAAATCCAGTCAAATTATATAATTGACTACTCCACATCTACTGTTGATAATTAAAGAAAATGCAGATTATGACAAACGTTAAGAATTTCAAAAATCACAATCAACAGATAATGAAACCCTACTTAGTTCTAAATAATGTGAAAAGATTAAAGCTGTCACTGTCAGCTTGCTATTTTTTTAACCTTTTCTTATCCATTGTATTGCCTCTAGTTAAAAGGAGTATCTTGAACTGAATTTTGTTTCCTTTTTTTTCCCCAATTTGTTCATGGGATGCAATTATCCTTTCAAGGAAGTGGTGAGCTGCTAACTCAAATGACTGGAGTCTTTTGGGGTGTAGGGTCTCCCAGGCTGCTGTTTTGAAAGAAGTAAGAGGACTTTCACCAACACGCAGTGAAAGAATTTTGTGATATTGGTTCTTTCGATCTAAGAGGATTTGTGGGCTGATGTGATGCTGCTGCTGCTGTGCATCTGCTGCCCTTCCTCTTCTAGGTGGTAGTGGTTGTGGATTTGGAAGGTGCTGTCTGGGGAGCTTTTGTGAGTTCCTGCAGTGCATCTTGAAGATGGTGGTACCACACTGCTACTTTTAGGTGTTGGTGGTGGGCAGGTTGAATGTTTGTGGATGTGGTACCAATCAAGCAGGTTTTTCTTTCCCTGGAAGTTGTCAAACTTCTTGAGTATTGTTGGAGCTGCATTAATTCAAGCAAGTGGAGAGCATTCTATCTCACTCTTGATTTGTGGCTTCTAACTGATAGACAGACAGGCTTTGGGGAGTCACCACAGAATACCTAATCTCTGACCTGCTCTTATACCCACAGTATTTAGTCAGTGGCTGGTCTTATTCACTTTCTAATCAGTGATAACCCTGAGAATACTCTACTGTTTTCATTTCATCAGCCATCAAACTGCTTAATTATTAATTGGGTCATTAATGACTAATTGGGCCTATTAATTGGTTCCTATTAAAAGCTATTAATCACAAGCTTGATTTGTCATCTTTTTGACCTTGTAGTCATTGCTTGGTAGGCTTTGACCCTTCACCTAATTTTCTCAGTTATATTTAGGGGCCTGTTGGATTTGAAATTAAGAGAACTCAGGATATGACAAACTGCAAAATAAAACAGAAAAGATTTAAGCACCCAATAAGGCCATTTGACCTATTTCATCTCGCTGCAGGGCAATATGGTCACAGCTGTTCCACTGCCCTATCCCTGTGGTTGTAAAAGTAGTATATTTCCTCCATGTTCTCATCCAATTTGTTTCTGCTTCCACTACCCTTGTAGGAAAGTGTTCCAAGTACTTCTACCTGGCAGCAAAAGTCCATGGAACTATTCAAGAAAAATCTCCTATGCATCCTTGGAAGGACCCTCTCAACCTTCCTAAAATGTCATGACTAGAAATGGATGCTCCAGTTGTTGGAGTAACCAGGTTGAACATAACTATAATTTATACCTCTATGCCAGGATGTTGCTGTCCATTGGTGACCTCCTTTCTTGGATGTCCCTTACACTGAGTTGCCTCCCTTCACAACTGCTGTACCTTCTGCACCTCACCATGCTGCCTCCAATCCCCAAAACTAACTAACCCATCTTCCCTATTACAGCAGCATGCCCTGGTAACCCTCCGTCACTTTCAGCGAGCAGACTCCCAAGATGACTGTGACCAACCTCCAGACCGACTAGGATGGATGACCCCGACTAATGAGCGACCGGATCCCTGAATGATCTCTGTGCAGCTTCCTGACTGACCTATTAGACGGGTTGCATTGACTTGCAGAACTGATTGTGGCCTATTCCATGGTCTTCAGTGATATGGAACCTTGACACTGCCTTCAATGGCTGATTTACCCATGTCCAAGCTGAGATTAGATGTTGCCCTTGACTGATTGTGTTGGACCCCTGGCTGACAGTTCCTATTGACTTACAGTGGACTACTGCCCTTAGACTTTGAGATGGCCATTTTGCCAAAGGACACTCGGTGTGCTGCTCCATAAGCTGCTGGTAGGTGCTATAGGTGTGATGTTAATGCAGCACAGAACCATGTAGCAATATGACTGCCCTCTTTACTTGTCACAGATGATAACTATGACAAGCTGTCAGGCTTTGTGTCTGTGCGAAAAGGCAAGGCATGAAAGAAGTCCTCTGAGCCTGTAGGTTATGAATGGGCGTTGGTGTGCACCAAAGTGTAATATTGAAAGGGATAACTGTATCTCCAGTGTTGAAAATGTGACCAATGGTGTAGTAAGTCTGGAACAGGTCTACCAACCTCTGCAGATCTTCATTGCCCATGGACTGTGCCCTAGGATACTGGGGACTCCTGGTCCAAATAGCGGCCCAGAGCAACAGGGGTGTTGTGTCATCCAGTGCTTCCTTAAACTCAGGCATTCAACAGCCTTGCCTTTCTTTCTGGCACCTTAAGACCTTCTGTTTCTGGAGCTTTCCTCCCTCTAACTTCTGCACCATTCACAACTTATTTTCTTCTGCCCTACATTGAAGACTGCTAAACTGCACTGCATTGCACTGGTGCAAGCATTTTCCCTTTGACTCATGTGTATCATTCTCCGAAAGAAACCTGCATACTGTCTTTGTATTTTTTTTAAATCGTGGACTCAAATGAGAAATGGCTTTAAAAAACCAAGGTATAGAACATAGAACAGTACAGCACTGGAAGGGGTCCTTCGGCCCACGACGTGCCGAACATGACACCAATTGAAATGAATCCCTTCTACCTGCTTTAGGTCCATATCTCTCCATTCCTTGCATTTTCATGTGCTTATCTAAAAGCCCCTTTAAATGCCCCTATTGGAACTGTCTCCACCACCATGCTTGGCAGCGTGTTCCAGACACTTACTACTCTCTATATACACAAAAAATTGCCCTTCAGATCTCCTTTAAACTTTCCCCCTCTCATCTTAAATGCATTCCCCCTAGTGTTACTCATTTCAGTTCTGGGGGATAAAAGATCCTGACTGTCAACCCTATTGCTGAAGGATCAGTGCAGTTTTTGAAAGTAACCTGACACTTATTGTAAGCACCACTTACACTCTTGCCTATTCAAGCAACAATTGAAGTGTAGTTTGCAGATGAGCTGGAGCTGTGGGATGTGTACAACAAGTAGCTGATTGGTCTGTGGACTAGTGAACACTTATTGTTGATTAAGATATACTGCCTGCCAAAAACTATGCACTCAGTTCCGGCCACTGAATAGCTTGATGATGTGAAAAGGACCTCCACCAACTCATGAACACTCTGTGTTCTCTGCAGTCAAATCCACTTTAAGCCTAAAGAAAGCCAATTTATCTTTCCTTCAACAGTTGCTGTAAACTGTGACTTCTATGGAAGAAGCCAAAGATCTTTTATAAGCTTATACCATCAACCCTTGGCCTGCTGCAAACCAACAAAAGCATCTCAAGAGGGAAGACTGAGAAGCTGAGTTCTGATCAGCAGAAGAGCCATCTTGATGATCTTGTGAACAGATATCACTGAAATGCCTTGCCAGTTTTCCCCGTGTCCATGACACCCACATTTTCTCTTGTTTGTGTCAGTGAGTGTAAGGGGATTTAGCTAAAAAGATAATTTTAATGGTTTGTAATTGTTTACCTGGAAGTAAGATCTATTGATTTGTGATTAAATAGTAGTTCTTATTAAGTACAGAAATCTGGTCCATGCTTTCTGCCAGGCTGGGTCTGAGAATCCAGCAAATTGGGGAATTTTGTGTTCATTTATAAAATTCTAATTTTTGTAGTAACTTTGGGAAGAGTGGGCCTTGATTTCCAGCCCGCTACCCAGATGAGGTATAACAATGCCCATGTAGGTGGTTCCATTTTATTTGAAAGAAATCTGTTTCTGCATCTGTGATACAGAACACCTTGTTCCTAGGCAACAGCCCATTGCCTTCCTTGTGCAATACCCTTGTTTTTAAAGCAATGACCTTTTCAATTCTAGACTATTAATTTAAAGAAAAGTTTCATTTAATTGCATGCAAACAAATTTCCAGACAACCTGGTGGTAATGTCAACTCAAAATGAATTCAAAATTACTTCTCCCCTTCATAACTCTCTCAATATAGAAAGACCATTCAAACTTAAAGATATGCATGGTCATGCTCTTGTTAGAACCAAACCTCCCTAAAAATAGATAGATTACGAGCCTTCATCACTTTAGTACTTCCCTACTAGTTATGTCAGACTAGCAAGTCCATAGTTCCTTGTTTTCTCCCTCCCTCCTTTTTAAATAATGAGGTTACTCTCGCAACCTCCCTATCTGTAGGCACCATTCCAGAACTTATACACTTTTGAAAAGTGATCACCAATGCATCCACTGTCTCTATAGCCACTGCTTTCAAAACTCTGGAAAGTAGATCATCAGGTCTCTGGAATTTGTTTACTTTCAAGTGATTATTCTGTCCAGAACTGTTTTTTCTCCTAAGGCTAATTTCTTTCAATTTCATTTTCTCATGAGTCACTTCAATCCTTCTTATTTCTGAGAAAGACCTTGTTTCTTCCTCCGTGCAAACAGACACAGCTGAATTATTAAGTCTGAATTTTCTCTTGCTATCCCTTCTGCCAAATTGAATCGCCTCCCTTCTCTGTGATTTTTCCATTTGTTACTTCTCTGTGCATTCTGTTGGCCTCGCTGTGTTCTGTTGCAGTCAATTCGTAATATCTTGTTTTACCTTCCTTCAAATTTGGCTACCAAGCAAATTTAGAAACTTGGTTCTGTATTCCAAATCCAAGAGAAAATATATATTTATAATGAAAGTGATTATCCTAGTGCTGGCCACAGGAATACCATTTTCCACTGTCCTCCAGTCTGAAACATAACCATTACTATAATCATCTTTTCTGTGCTAAAGACCGTTTTTTTTTATTGAATCTGCCAATATCACTCCAATTGCATGAACACTTTTTGGATCAAAAACATACTGCTCAAGAAAGTTCTACTGAGCACAATTCAAAAATTCCTTAACTTTTTACTCTAACATCAATTGATATTTGATCAGTTAAGTCCCCCAATATCAGCTCTCTATTTTTCTTGCATATGCTTATAATTTCTCTTCAGATTTTCTTCTATGCCTCACTCAACACTTGGAAGCTTATACCATAGAAAGTCATGAGCATACATTTTTTGCTTGTCTGATCAAATACATTCCATCTTTATTCCCTCAAATACATCTTTTCTTTGTAATGTTTTGTCCAATCAGTACCACCATTTATCTTTTTTTTCTCTCTTTTCACAAATTTCAGATCAGTTTAGGTGGATAATTTTGTCTGTTATTGGAAGAAATCTGATTTTCCTCAGCATTTCCAAACTGCTCCATTTTCCTTGGGCCTTTTTGCAGACCAGTAATGCCGAGTGCCGAGACATACATTACTACTGAGGTTGAGTTTCCTATTCTAAACAGGGGATTCAATCAGGTTTCCTCCCCCACGTCATTATTCTTTGGTGTGGGGTTTTAGAAGCCTATTAAAAGCAGATCACAGAATCCCGACAGTATGGAAGCAAGCCATTCAGTCCATCATGTCCAAACAGACTTTCTGAAGAGCATCCCACTCCCTTACTGTAATCCTGCATGTCCCATGGGTATTCCAACTAGCCTGCACAATAGTAAGTGTGAAACATTTTCTCACCCTCAGATCTCACTAGCTTTACAATGTAGTGAATGATCATGTGGGTCATTACTTTAAAGATTCATGAGTCATTGTTAACAAATGTATCAGTTTACGTGCATGAGAGTGCCTTGCTGGAGGAGAAAACATGATAATGCAGCAAAACAAAAGTTGCGAAAGGTCCTGTTAGACTGTGCTGTCATCTTTCCCAGTTTTAGATTGCTGTTTTATGGCAGCTTTGACTGCCTTTTCTTAAAAAAAAGGTAAAGGTACTGACAGCACATGGACTGCAGCTGTTCAAGTGTGGGGGATGCAGTTTGCTGCCACCTCTTCGGGGCAGCTTGGGATGGGCAATAAATGCTGACCAGCTAATGATGTCCACATCCCATGAGTTAATTAAAAAAAAGCATGGGGTGAGGGGAAATCTAACCAGCTGTCCTCTTACATTGATTGACAAGCACATTACATTGCTTTGAAATTGAATTGAGTATCGGCTGCTCTTTCCTTCCCCTAGAGAACTTTATTCCTTGGATAACAGTGACAACCTGAATGCATGGCTGAGTTTCAAGTTGTAATAGATTCTGTACAGTATGAGTTCTATTCAACGTAGAATGAGAGAGGATTTCAAGGAGTTGCTGGGTATGGAAGGTTTAAGTTGCTTTAAAAAAAAAGGATGGTTAGGTGGAAAATTTTTCACTGGAGTGCACAAAGTTGAGAGGTGACGTTACAGAGGTTTATAAAATCATGAGTGTTTTGAGAGAGTTGATGATGGGTGTCTTTTCCCTAGGATGGGGGATTTCAAGATGAGGGTCATATTTTTAAGGTGAGAGGAAAGAGATTTAGAAAAAGACAGGAGGTGCAAAATTTTTACCCAGAGGGTTGTTTGCAGTGGAATGAACTTCCTAAGGAAGTGGTGGATGTGGCTACAGTTAGAGCATTTAAAAGACACTTGGCTAAGTACATGAATAGGAAGGGTTCATAGGGATATGGGCCAAGGGCAGGCAAGTGGGACTAGTTTAGTCTGGGCTTATGTTCAGCATGTACAGGTTGGACCAAAGGGTCTGTTTCCATGCTATATGGCTCTGTGACTGTAAAGATAGATTTCTCTTGATGATGTGGTTTTGGGCTTGTTGACATAAACTAATAGGATTAGAAGTATTACCAGACTTTTTTTCACAATGTTGTTCTTGTAGCACAGACATGGGGCTTTTTGTTAGATTGTGTGAGGTTTACTTTTCTGCCAAGGACTATAAAGTCTTTTCAATTGATATTGCATTGTATCTGAGGACCACACATACTGGGAAGATAGAGGTTGCATGATCGAAGAGGGTAGGAACTGACATGGGTGGATGTGGTGGTTGGGGGGTGGTGCCATGCTGTGTGGTGATGGTGCTAGTTTGTAAACTACACTGTAAACATGACGTTGGTATGAAGAGACAGGTGAAATGTGAAGTCACACATGGGTAGGGTTTGTTGTTTGTAAACTCCAGAATTGCACAGGCTGAGCTTTCCCAAGTTCAACATTGGTATGTAGAAATATCTAGTCAGGAGTTACCAGAACCTTGTTTTTACAGTTCATAGCATAATTTCTAATTTAAGAAATGTGTCCAATTAATTCAACTTGAAGAGCTTACTGGAATTTTAATGCCCAATAAAATTGAAGAAGCACAGGAACATTGCACACCTGCTTCTCATAAATAGTGATATTTATGATTGCTATGACACCCAGCCGCAATAAAAACTGTCCAATTTGCACAGAAATTAGATACTGCCTTAAATTAATTAAATAATGCTAGTGATTTGAAATCCGCACAAATTAATACACTGAAAGTGACTGATTTTTAATTTGTAAATGTGCTAAATGGAGGTAATTTTGGAAATTTAACATATTTCCTAGTTACTTTGAGCCTGTAGCTCAAAAATCTTTAACTTTGTAGCTTTAACCTAATAGGTTTTGATCGTGAAAACACTATTCAAATATTTCATTTACTCACTCTATTCAAAATCGTGAATGTTTCAATATCACGTAAGAGACTTGTCACAACATTAACAGACTTGTTAGTAAAACCAAAAAAAAGTTACAAAAAACGACAATAGCTGCATCAGTACAAATTGATGAAGGGATGGAATACGGTAAATGGTGAAATACTGATTTTCAAACAAGAAAGTGGTTTGCCTAAGGTTGTAATTAAGGAAGATGTTTGTTTTGATTCAGATGAATGACCTGGACCTGGATATATGAAGCTTTCAGATATGAAACTTTGAAATGTAGTAAATAATGAGGAGGGAAGTACATGACTTCAGGAGGAGACTTCAGGAGGATATGGGTGAAATAGATGGATGGCAAGCAGAGAACTGTGAATTAATTCATGGCCCCACAATGCATCAGGGAATTTGACATGGAGCAGCTCTACCTCTAATGCTTTACTATGAATCTTTCAGTGTGTGATCCCATGTTTGTGGATATAGTGAAACGATATGATGATGCAGAGGCAATGGGATTTTCCTCCACTTATCAAGGAAGCCAGTAATGACTATGCAGAGACTGCGACCTTTGCACTGCAGGTGCTGTTGGAATTTCAAGAAGGTTGTGATGAGAACTTTGGATGCCTCAGCACAGCCAATCCTATGGATAACAGCGGTGAAGAGCCACATTTGGCAAGAGAGTTTCCTAATTGGCCTTTATGTACTTTGAAACAATCAATATGACCCTGTTCTTCAATCTCATTATTTGAAGAGGGCCTACCTCAGTGGCACCCATGCCATGTCCAGTGATGGTGCTTCTGTTGGTCTCTGGTTGATCAGATCTGCACCACGAGCAGATTGCCACATCCCACAACTATTGCAAGGTCTCCTTTTTTTCAGCGGAATAAGAACAAATGATACATGAGTAACCTGGTCTCCCTGTTCTTTCCAGAAACAAATTAGCATGAGCTGTTATGTTTATCAGCAATGCACCCTGCTCAATTGTACCCAGTGTGTGAGGGTAGCAGTCTGTGATCTAATTGGGCACTTGTTCTGGCAATGTAAGGTAAAACTGTAGGTTCTCAACCTACCAGGCTGATGTGCATTCTCCTGCATTCCAAGTCAGAAACCTGGCACCAGATTGTTACCTGCTATAAGGCCATAAGATATTGGAGTAGAATTATGCCATTCAGCTCATCAAATCTACTCTGCCATTCAATCATGTTTTTCACCCCCATTCCCCTGCCTTCTCTCTGTAATCTTGATCCTGTTACTAATCAAGAACCCATCTACCGTGGTCTCAAATACACTCAATGGCTTGGCTTCCGCTGCCCTCTGCGGCAATGAGTTCTATTGATAACCCACCCTCTAGCTGAAGAAATTCCTCCTCATTTCAGTTATAAAGGGTCGTCCCTTCACCCTGAGACTTTGCCCTCAGGTTCTAGTCTCTCCTACTTGTAGAAACTTAATTGGTTGCTAGTGGCCATTCATCTTCCGAATCTTATCAAATTGGTTTTCAACATTGAACCCACATCCTCCTTGTCACTCCTCTACCACTGATCTCGAGAATCACCTCCACTTTTAATGTCTATGGATGGATTTTTTCTACCTAACGCTTGGAACAATATCTCTTATTTCACTGTGACTGCCTCGCTCAATGATTTAAGATAGGCATCAAAGAACCTTGAAGGTGCCTTACTCATACTAACTTGGATCTCTGTAAAACCTGCTACAGTTAGTCTTGGCTGCTGCTCCCCTTTTCAAAGGATGGTTCCTATGTCTCCCTGCACCAGTAATTGGATGCCATCTCTTCCCTTGACCAATTGGGTCATTTCCATTTAAAAATTATGTTGTACCACTGACAGTCACAGAATATGGTGTTGGGACTCAGAAATTTTCTGACAACAGGTTCCTGATGCAAGACATCTTGCTGCAATTGTATAGGACTTTGTTGAGAGCAGACCTTGGGTTCTGTGCACAGTTACAGTTCCATACCTGAGCAAGCACATACTCCTCTTAGAGGGGCTTCAACAAGAGTTAATTCTGGAATCTAGATTGATTCTTGGAAGAAGAGAATTGTCTTTGAGGAGAAATGGAGTGGCTATAGATCTCTGCATCTCTGGAATTTAGACAAATGGGTGGTGATTTCCCGAGATCTTGAGAGGAGCTAAGAGCATAAATGTTGAGAGTCTAGAATTAGGGTGGCTGTTTCAGGATACGTGACTGACAGTGTTCTGGACCAGACCAAATCTCCTCAAAACATGTCAAGGAGATAGCTTTGACCCTGACTTTGCCTTATTTTAAAGGCAAGTCCCAGGCGCTGTGTTATGGATGAAATTTGATTGGTTAGACTACCAGGCTTGAAGCAAAGCACCTTTTATTTGTACACTACAATTAAAATGCAAAATAAAAATAAAAGGAATTGGCAAAATGGTACCTCTATCAAAATACTTAACCAATAATAAACTACTTATTAATTGTTTCAATAAAGTAACATCTCATAAATGTACCCTTGGCAAAGGCAAATTCTTAAAATTGTCTCTCAAGCAATTCTAGCAGCAGGAAGAAAATCCAAGCTTTTAGCTGTAGCAAAGGGAGAGATGCAATAGCTTTCACCATCCTAGCAGCTACCAAAAACTAAAACTAAAATCCTGGTTCTGTTGGAGCTTGACCCCACCCGTTCAGGCTGCTTCTATTGTTCCAATTTAAACTAAGGCCTCATAAGCTGTTTATTTTATTCGTTTGAAGCAGACCATTCTCCTCCTCTGTCTCAACCTCTCTTCATAAAAGAAAAAAAAACACCAGGACAAAATGCATCTCTTAAAGCCATAATATTGTTACAATTGTTTTAGACTGGTTACCTATCTTTGGAATTCTCTATTCCAGACAGCTGCAAATATTTGATGATTGTGTATATTCAATGTAGAGATAAATAGATTTTTGAACTAGAGGGAAATGGAAGGATTTGGCTTGATGACAACAATTTAGTTGTCATCAAGGATCAGCCTTGATCTTGTTAAATGGCAGACCAGGCTTTGGATGGAAGTTGGAGTCCAATCTCTGCTGCTATTTTTCATGTTTCCATGTCAATAGGGGAATTATGGGCAGCACTTGGATGAGTGTACAAGACCTCAATGTATTAGATACCTGGGTGGTGAGATGTCTGCACAGAGTGTGTTATTCAACTTCCTGACAGCACAACATCTACACCAATAATATTTCTTTTCAGGCAGTGTCACAGCTATTCCAATGACATTTTTCTATCTCTTTTATTACAAAACAGGTCAACCTGCAACAATTTGCCAGGAACATTTCCATAATACTGACAATAACTAGATCTTTTCAACTCCATCAAAAAAAAACTCTTCATCAGAAATTTCGACAGCTAGTTATTGTCCATCACCCTCTTGAACAATGAGTCATACTGCAGTTCTCAATTGATGTCCTACTTGGCAGGCATGAGATTGAACATAATATTCTCCTGATTTTTTTTTGATGTCCTCAATGATTTGAACTTAAGTAAGACCATGAATGTTTCTTTTAATCATGGGTTAGAGACATAAGGCTTTTTCCTTGTGGCCGATATGCTATTTTTGATTTGGATGCAATTTGTATGGACAAATAAAATGAGGAAATGTGTTCTTTCAACATAATAAATAAATGATTGTGGAAAACAATTAATGTAAGTAAGTAGGTAATGTCAGTGCAACTTTGAGAATAAAGGAAGATTGTGATCATGTCATAACTAGTTGAGATGATGTGAATTACCTCAGTGTTAGCACAAGGAGGAAGAACTGAGCATGTCCAGTCTAAATGTCCTGGCTGTTAGCTTTTAATCTGAGACTAGTTATTTAATTGATAACTTGGATCATCAGCAGGGGCAAACTTCATAGATATCTTCTGCGTATTTGGTGAAAGATATTGTCACTAATTTATGATTGGAAACTTTTTTCTCTCTCTCTGTCCCCCTCTCGCTCTCAAACTCACACGCTCTCTCTCTCGCTGTCCTCAATACATGTAATCACTGAAAAGGGGTAAATTAAATAAGAGCTGCAGATCGGAGTGATTGGTTTCAATCATTGTGATGTTAATTTCAATTGACTCTGGATTATGTGAATTGATGGTTTCGTGAGCTTAACTCAAACATGGTTAGGTGACCATTGCAGCCATTTTAAGCCTTTCTTTCTTTCTCAAACCATTTTAGGCCATGAAACATCCTATGTATTAAAATAAGTCACTGGAAGTTTCAACCTGGCAGTCCATTTATCACTATTGTAAACCATGAGACTAGATTATATCTACATTGGGGAGCAATCCCAGCACAGAAGATTCCAAATGGCCCAAAGGCTCCTTGCTCAGGATTACTGGCCTCAACAGGAAACTGGTGATGCTCTATTGATGTGTCATAGCCCTAGTGGCAGCATTTCATCGTAGGGAACTGGGTGGTGGTGTGTGGACGTGACCTTTGCAGCTGGGAACTGAATGAGGGGCACAAAATCAGAGGAGGAGGTGAGCAAAGGTTGATAGCACATTTGCTCCTCTTTGATTGATTTAAAACTTGTGTGATAATGGCAGCATCGAGTGTAGCCTTAAAGAACCACTTATTAGGCTGCATGCTGACCTGGTAATGTTGAACCCAGGAGGCCTGTCCAGAGTCAGGCAGTTTTCAATTTGGCTTTGAAACCAGGTGTGTCATACCATGTAAGTGTTTTGAGGGATCACTGTGCCAGAGTTTCTGCCATAACCTTGGGCGTGTTTCTGATGCTGTTGAAACATGAGCCCCTAGATTGCTTTCTTGGTAAATGGGCGTATCAAGCTCCAATTTAACCCTAACATTCTGTTTGTTCTTCTGTAAATATACACCACAAATGCTATTTTGGAATCACAACATGGCAGCAAAGAATGAAATAATACATTTTCCAGATATTCAGTGACAAGGTTATCGTCAGTCACTGACTTCTAGCCTATCTTTGCATCTATAATCAACTGAACGCTATTTTTGTGGCTTTAACAGACCTAGCAATGCTGTTTTTATCAGATTTACTAATCTTTGGAATTACAACTGAACGTGAAAGTAAAGTTCCCTTGGCTAGATTTTCTGAAGAGTGGGAATCTATCAAACAGTGTCACTCTGTTCCTCCTTGTTGACAAAATGAAAGATTCCCATCAGGGTTCTTTCAGAAATGCAGAACTGCAGTTCCAATTGATAGGCCCCTCATAGCACAGAACAGTGACGGCAAGGCAAACCAGGCCCCCTTAGCATAGCAGTCAATTGTTTTATTCTGGGTTCAGCATCACAGGCTGAACATTTGACAGCTCCTGTGAAAGGGTAAGTACATACATAAGGTTAGATGTCAGGGGGTTTGGGTGCCAAGTGGATGGTGTTCAGAGTGCCATATGGGTAGGATTCTTTGAGTGTAGGGTGCTATTAAACAGAAATCCAGGGCACAAGGTGACAAGGGGTCCAAGAAAATGATGCTATATATTGAGTTGGGGGTAGGTAGTGATATCCAGGCTGTTTGGGGGTGGTGGTTAATTGGGGTCAGGCCCAGAGTGCCATGAGGTGTGGGTTAGGTTGGATCTGGAGTGGAGGAAGGGGACCTGGGGTGAGGTGTCAGATCCCAGAGGGGAGGGAAGGTGTTGGGTCCTCCGGGAGTGCAGTAGGCTAGGGTTTTGGGTGTTGAGGGGTATGGACTGGGGTGCAAGGAGGTGTCAGGTCTGGTTGGTAGAGTTGGGGAATTGGGTCTTGTGGCAGGGGAGTGTTGAGTCCCAGGTGGACAGGGGTGTTGGGTTTGGAATCAGGGTGAGGAATGTGTCTGGGGGAGTTTAGAGAAGTTTTAATTATGAGTGTGGGAGGTAAGATAGGGCTTTGATTTAATAGTTACTCCTAAGTAATGATTTACTTAATTTCAGCAGAACCCTCCAAATTCTCTGATTTAAACAGTTACTTCTAAAGGCTTTCAGGCAGAGAGGAATTACCCTTTGGAATCTTCAGTTTCTGGCTAATTCCTTCGGAGTCTGCTGTGATGAGGACTCCACAGGGCCCCCAGGCACAAATCCCTTTGGAAACAACTGCTTGGCCATTGGAAAATCCAGGCCAACATCCCAAACACATGCAGAAGAAACCTCTCGGTTGTATCAAGTTCATTACTCCCCAGTCAAATTGCAAACTGATAAATGCTATTGTCGCACTAGGCCAAAGGTTTTCAGAATCTACGCTGCGTTTGTTGTTGGCTTCACTGAATGACATTTCAATAATTATACCACAGGGAAGCCATACCTGATTGTTTCTGGGCAGGCCCATATCCTTGAAAAGTATTTTCTGGGGTAACTCTGCTGTACACAAATTTGCGATCAGGAGTTGGATTGCAATCACAATGGGAACAGGATTAAGGAATGACATTTTTGAAATGTCTGTTTCCTGCCTGTTCATGTGTCTGTTAAACTTTTGCTGATATATCTGTTCTACCACCTTCCCTGGCAGTGAGTTCCTGGAATTTACCGCCCTCTGTGTAAAGAAAAACTTTTAAACTTATCCCCTTCTCACCTTAAAATTATATCCCCAAGTATTTGACATTTCCACCCTGGGAAAAGACACTAACTATCCACCCTCTCCATGCCCCTCATAATTTTATACATTTTTTTGTTTATTCATTTGCAGGATGAGGGTGTCGCTGGCCAGGCAGCATTCATTGCCCATCCCTAATTGCCCAGAGGGCAGTTAAGAGTCAGCCACATTGCTGTAGGTCAGGAGTCTCATGTAGGCCAGACCAGGTAAGGATGGCAGTTTCCTTCCCTAAAGGACATTAGTGAACCAGATGGGTTTTTTCCCCTCTGACAATTGGCAATGGATTCATGGTCATCGTTAGAGTCTTACTTCCAGATATTTATTGAACTCAAATTCCACTATCTGCCATGGTGGGATTTGAACCTGGGTCCCCAGAACATTTTCTGGGTCTCTGAATTCACAGTCCAGCAATAATACCACTAGGCCATCTCCTCCCCTACATACTTCCATCAGGTCGCCGTCAGCTTCCGATGCTCCAGCAAAAACAATCCTCCTTTAGCTAATGCACTCCAATCCGGTAAACCTCTTTTGCAATCTCTCCAGAGCCTCCACATCTTTCCTACAGTGTGGGGACCAGAACAGCACACAGGACTCCAAATGTAGCATAACACAGCATATCATAGCTTGAGATATGCAGACACTTCTATATCAATAGCACTTAAATTGATTTTATACCACCTTGTCCATTTTCTTGATGCTGATTGTATATTGTACCCATTCAGCTTAATTTGTATGTGTTTTGGATTTCATTCACTTCAAATGATAGATTGATTATAGAGAGGGAGAGACCAAATTCTAATGCCTTGTCAATAACTTAAACTTCCCCAATTAACTTTAGTACATTAAATCTGTAGCAAAACAATGCACAACAGTGAAGCTATTTTTGTGTAGGTTACTTTTTTGAAAACTTCACAAAAGGCAAATTCACAAATGTCAAACCTGTTTTATAATGGGAGTCAATTGGATAGGTTCCAGTATGCAAAAGCCTGATGATATACTGTATGTTCCAGAAGACAAAACAATGTTTTTAATACGTCAACATGTCCTGCTGTAAAAATTGCTAAATAAAACAAAATATACAAAATTTTTCACTCTTTTCTGAAATGACTCTCCAGCAGAATGCAACGTGTTTAAGAAAGAAAATGTCCATAGGATGTGGGCATCACTGACTGGGCTACAGGTAGCTACAGCTAGGCTAATATTTATTACCTCGTCCTTTATTGCCCAGAGGGCATTTAAGTGTCAACCACTTTGCCTTTGGTCTGGAGTCACATGTAGGCCAGACCAGGTAGAGTCATAGTCACAGAGTAATACAGCATGGAAACAGGCCCTTCGGCCCAAACTGGTCCATGCTGACCATGGTGCCCACTCAGCTAGTTCCAATTGCATGTGTTTGTTCCATATCCGTCTAAACCCTTCCCATTCATGTACTTATCCAAATGTTTTTTAAATGTTGCTATTGTACTTGCCTCAACCACTTTCTCTGGCAGCCCATTCCAGATAACATCACTCTCTGCGAGATAAGTTGTCCCTTGGTCCTTCTTAAATCTTTCCCTTCTCACCTTAAACCAATGCCCTCTAGTTTTCAATTCCCCATCCCTAGGAAAAAGACTGTATGCATTCATCCTATCTATGCCCCTCATGATCTTATACACCTCATTCTCCTACGTTCGAAGGAATAAAGTCTATCCTGTCCAACCTCCCCCTATTACTCAGACCTACTAGTCCTGGCAACATCCTCATAAATCTTTTTTGCACCCTTTCCAGTTTAACTATGTCTCTCCTATAACAGGGCAATCAAACAGTACATAATACTCCAAGTGCGACCTCACAAATGATTTATACAACTGTAACGTAACGTCCCAACTTCTATACTCAATGCCTAAACCAATGAAGGCCAGCATGCTAAATGCCTTCTTCACCACCCTGTCTACCTGTGACGCCGCTTCAGTGAACTATGTACTTGTACTCTGAGGTCCTTCTGTTCCACAACACTGCTCAGGACCTTACCATTTACTGTATAAGTCCTACCTTGGTTTGTTGGGCATCACGGTGTCTCAGTACTTAGCACTACAGCCTCACAGCGCCAGGGACCGGGTTCAATTCCAGCCTTGGGCGACTGTCTGTGTGGAGTTTGCACATTCTCCCTGTGTCTGCATGGTTTCCTCCGGGTGCTCTGGTTTCCTCCCACAGTCCAAAGATGTGCAGGCTAGGTGGAATGGCCATGCTAAATTGCCCATAGTGTTCAGGGATGTGTAGATTAGGGGGATGGGTCTGGGTGGGATACTCTGAGGTTTGGTTTGGACTTGTTGGGCTGAAGGGCCTGTTTCCACACTGTAGGGATTCAATGACATTCCAAAGTACAACACCTCACACTTATCTGTATTGAGTTGCATTTGTCAATCATCAGCCCACTTCCCCATCTGATCAAGATCTCTCTAGAATTTTTGATAACCTTCCTCAGTATCAATGATACCTCCTAATTTTATAACATCCGCAAACTTACTAATCATGCCTTGTACTTTCACATTAATTAACAAATTACAAAGATCCCAGCACCGACCCCTGAGGCACACCACTAGTCAGGTAAGACAGATATCCCCCCCAGATGAACCAGCGATTTTTATGACAGTGGTTACATGGTAGCCATTAGGTTAGCTTTTTATACAATTTTTAAAAATGTATTTCAAGTTTCACTGTTTACAGTTTTAAATTTAAAATGTGAGCATCACTGGCTGGACTGGCGTTTATTTGTTGTCCCTAATTGTTGAGACTCGACCAAATTTCTGTGGGTCTGAAGTTGCATGTGGGCCAGACCAAGTAAAGATGGCCGATTTCCTTCTCTGAAGGACATTAGTGAATTAGATGGACAATTTTTTTTAAAACAATGTACAGTGTTTACACAATTACTATTAGGCCCCTTCTTAATTCCATATTTTTACTGCAAAAAATTTTGCCATCTGTCATGGTGAATATGAACCCACGTCCCTAGAACTTTAGCCTGGGATTCTGGTTTACTCATCCATTAACATGACCACTGTACCCCACCGTGTAAATTATCTAGTAAGCAACATGGGAGACTGTGCAAATATAGTAAATGCTTTCTGGCCCATGAACTATAGTACTGTGCATCATGCATATCTTCCATTTCTTTTTACATTTGTTCCAGTGCTTTTTGATTTTATTGGCATTTTCTCCAACTTTTCTTCTTCGTTTTCCAGAAAATCACAGAAAAATGAATGAAAACCTACAATAAATGAAATGAAATAATGTAAATAAATATTTTCTGTGGATAAACTATTTTACAAATGGTGGGATTTTGTGATACTTTGATCTCTCAAACTTCCAGTCATTCAACTATCAGTTGTCCCATCTCTTAAATTTATGACACATTAAAGTTTTCACTGTAGTGTCAGTGTGCTTTATTTATTGTTATTTAATGTTTAATTTTAATGGTTAATATTATTTACTGCTTTTAGATAACTGGGCAAATCTGACATATATTTTAAATTGAGATAAACAACATTGTGGGAGATATTGGCAGCAGGAACTATTGATGATCAGATCTTTCCTTCAATAATCCAACAAAAAAACAAGTGAAATAGAACAATTTGCATGTTTCTTTTAAAATAAGCAACATTATTTACACTAATTTATAATATATAATAACTTATTCTATTTCGATGCAAAGGGTCTCTGGAGTAAGGCTGGTGAACTCAGGTCATATATCGGAACATGGGACTGGGATGTCATAGCTTTTATAGGACCTTGGCTGAAGGAAGAACAGGACTCGCAACTCAATGTTCCGGGTTTTAAATCCTACAGGAAGGATAGAAATGGAGCCAAAAGAGGAGGGGAGTGGTGTTTTTGATTAAGGAAACCATATCTACTGTAATTAGGATATTTCTGAAGGATCGTTCAATGAAAATATATGGGTTGAAATTAGATAAAAGAAAGGGATGATCAGCTTGATGGAATTGGACTGTAGCCCCCCAAAAATCAGAAGGAAATTGAGCAAATATGTAGACAGATCTCAGATATATGTAAAAAAAAATAGCGTTGTAATAGACCATTTTAATTTTCCAAATATTGACTGAGACAACCATAGTGTTGAAGCTTTAAATGATGTGGAATTTAAGCATTCAAGAAAATTTTCTTTATCAATATGTAAATATTCCAACTAGAGAAGGAGCAAAACTTGACCTTCTCTTGGGAATTAAGGCAGGGCAAGTGACTGAAGTGTTAGTAGGTTAACACTTTGGGTCTAGTGATCATAATTCTATTATTTTTAAAATAGCTATAGAACAGGATAAGCCTTCCATGAAAGTTCAAGTTTTTAATTGGAATAAGGCAAATTTTACTGGTATGAGACAAGAATGTTCAAAAGTTGTTTTGGATAAACTGTTCACAGGCAAAGGAACAATTGACAAATAGGAGGCTTTCAGAAGTGTAATAATGAGAGTTCAGAGGCATTATATTCCCATTAGAGTGAAAGGTAAGGCTGGCAAGAGGAGGGAACAATGGATCAATGAGTATACTGAGGTTCTATTCAAGAATAAAAAAGAATCATACATTGGATATAGACAACTGGGAGCAAATGAATCTCTCGAAGAATATCAAGAGTGTAGGGGCATTCTTAAAAGAAAATATGAGATAACTTTGGCAGTTAAGGTTATGGATAATCTAGACATTCTACAAGTACAATAAGTGCAAGAGAGCAACTATAGAGAGAGTAGGACCCATTAAAGATCAATAAGGCCATCTTTGTATTGAAATTCAAGAGATTGGAGAGATAGTAAATGAATATTTTGCATCAGTTTTTACTGTGGAGAAAGAAATGGAAGCTAGAGAACTCTGGGAAATAGATATTGATGTTTTGAAAAAAAAAATCACATTACAGAAGTAGAAGTGCTGAAGGCCTTAGGAAAAATAAAGGCGAATAAATCTCTGGGACCTGATCAACTATATCCCAGGAATGTTGTGGGAAGTTGGGGAGGAAATTACAGGGTTCCGAGCAGAAATACTTGTAACATCTATAACCACGGCTGAGGTGCCGGAGGACTGGAGGATGGCTAATGTTGTGCCTTTATTTAAGGAGAAGCCTTGGAACCATAGATTTCTGAGTTGCCATCAGCGGTGGGTAAATTGTTGCAGGTGATTCTGAAAGACAGAATTTACAAGTATTTGGAGAGGCAAGGAGTGATTTAGGGATAGTCAGCTTAGTTTTGCGTGAGGGAAAGGGTCACCGGACCCAAAACATTAACTCTGATTTTTTTCTTCATAGACGCTGCCAGATCTGCTGAGCTTTTCCAGCAACTTCTGTTTTTGTTCCATTGTTTACTCGGACCTTAGTAAAGCGTTAACTAGTTAGTCTACCATGCAAAACCTTCTCAAAGTTAAATCACCTGGGATTCAGGGTGAGTTTGCTAATTGGATACAAAATTCATTTTTATGGCAGGAGACAGAGGGCGGTAGGGGAGAGTGTTTTTCAGGCTGGAGGCCTGTAACCAGCGGTGTTCCACAAGGATTGGTACTGGGTCCATTTTTGTTCGACATCTGTATTCTCATCCAAATCACTTATATAAAAGGAATAGCTAGTAAGTTTGCAGATGACACCATAATTGGTCGTTTCGTGGACAGTGAAGAAGGTTAACTAAAAATTCAAGGAGATCTTGATCAATTGAGTCAACGGGCTGAGGAGTGGCAGATGGAGTTTAATTTTGATAAATGTGAGGTATTGCATTTTGGTGAAACTAACAAGGGCAGGACTTATACAATTAATGGTTGGGCCGTTGGCAGTGTTGTAGAAAGAGACCTGTTACCGAGCTAAACCACTTGTTTCTTTGCTCACAGAAACTTGGATAAACTTCACAAAATCACTGGTTCCCTACAACCTATCTCCATGGCAATGTGACAAATCTGGGTTATTTCAAGCTTAAATCTTGACTATCTTTCACTTTTGAAACAACTTCTTTCATTCTGGGACTCAATGGCCCTTTTTCCAAATTTGCTGATTTCCCTAAGAAACTCCCTGTTTGCAAAAGTGCTTTTAGTTTAAAACCAAACCTTTGATCTTAATGCCAGCATGAATAAACAACCTCTCTAACAAAGACTTGCCAATGTAATTTAGGCATATTGTCTTTTTTTTTGTTTTCCGATTGTGTTCTAATCAACCTGGTCAGAGACACAACTTTGGAGCAGGGGGCAGTCAAGCCTAGACCCTCTGGCTCAGAGGGACAGACACTACCTCTGCACCATGAGTGCATTTAGGCACACAGTCTATTTTATATTTTGCAATCAACCTCTCCAGTGATGCAATTACATTCCTTTGGAGTAGTGGGGACTTGAACCTGAGTCTTCTGGGGCAGAGGTAAGAACACTGCCATTGTACCACAAGAGTTACAAAAACAGAAGTTGCTGGAAAAGCAACTATCCACCTGCTGAGCTTCTGTTTTTGTTTCTGATTTACAGCATCCGCAGTTCTTTTGGTTTTTATTTAGTACCACAGGAGTTCTTAGGCAAACTGTCTTCAGTGTTCCAGCTAAACAAGCTCACAAGCTGCTTTTATGGCTTTCACGTTTTACTCTAGCCTTATAAGTACACACCCTTTGTGATGTGTAAATACATTCGATGGTTTAGCAACTTTGGAGCTTCAGAGTTTCATTTACCCTGCATCTAAAAGTTTATTCTTTCCAAAACTATGTTACCTTTTACAATTAGATATAAACCATGAAGCTAGTTTATTAACATTGCATGTTTACCACATTGTAAACTTAGTTTTGCTATCAATTTAGATTTAAATGTTTTTAATTGATGTCTAATTGAAAGCATAACCATCCAAACAGCCATTGGCTGGATAATTTGAATAAATGCAATGGCTTGTTTTTGTTCCAGTCGGTTGGTTTTAATATTCTTGGCAAAGCTCATGTTCAGCCCCATCACTGAAATCAAAATTGGTCACCAAAATGAAACTTCACTCTGATGATCAAGCAACACCCCAAAGAATATTCTGGAAATTGAAGTGAAACAATGCACTTTTTTTCCACTGTAAATTTATGGAGTTGAATGGCAATTGGTTACTGGAAGAAGGAGTTTGAATGATCTGTAATATTTAACAATACTTTAATGATTTATACCTCAAACACACAAAACCAGTGTCATAACTGTTGCTGGTACACCCAATACTGGTGCTATGTGAATAATAATTAACAAATTTATTTGCATGGCATGTGAGGGGGAATTGTTAAAGCATAAAAAACCGAAGGCTCACAAACGGCCAATTTGTGGAAGCTCTACATTTCTAAATGTGGTGAATTACATTGGCTTTCTCATAGGTCATTTATTTTTAACTTCTATACCTATTGTTGCCTGTTCTTTTTTCAATTATTATGATGATATGCCTGAAGTATCACATTGTAATTGATTTTGTTTTTACAGTCTTGAAATTAGTTTAGACCTCCTTGACTTTGGCCAGACTTGCCAGTGTAAATTTAATGAGTAGCTGAGCATTTAAAGAGATGGAGGTGGTGGTGACTGGGAGACCATACTTATTGCTCATTTCTAGGTGAGATGAGGTGTCATGACTGGCCACCTTATTTGTATATCTATTGTTCAGTAGTATCATTAGCCTACCCTACTCTATCTATTGCATTTAGAAACATAATGGATGATAGTAGGGACAGAAGTCTACAACCGGTTTTAAAAGTAATTTCAGCTGTACATAATAGAAAATGTTTACCAGAAGTAGCTGGTGTATTAAAATGTTTAAAGGTGCTGAAATCAATTTCTCCCAATTCCAGTACAGTGATTTTTGTGTGCGCAGAGTCGGACTCCTTGTGAATAGTAACAATCTTGTGAAAAATCATTCATTGGTACTTTATTTTGGAGCTTATACTAACAGAAAACAACTGGGCCTTCAGTGTGGACATGAAAAGTAGCATAGACCAGTAGAAATGTTGGTAGTAAAGTAACACATCCAGAAACATGCAGAAATTTATAATAGGCTGGTAGAAATATTCGTAATCTCATCCACTCCTTAAGGTCTGTGGATCCTGCTTTTTGAAAATGCATAGCTTAAAACATCAAATTGAAACCAGCAATCCCAAAGATCCCAATGCCCTGAATTTTATGCGTTCCAGATATAAGAACATAACCTAAATTTTTTCTGAAGAAGGGTCTAGGCCCGAAACGTCAGCCTTCCTGCTCCTCTGATGCTGCTTGGCCTCCTGTGTTCATCCAGCTCTACACCTTGTTATCTCGTAATCTAAATTGTCACTTCAGTATTGAGGAAGAATTGCTTTGACAAAGATAATGTCCATCAGATGATTACAGAGAATGTGCAGGAGAAACAGATCATTTGCCGCCCCCAATCCATGCTGGTCATGTTCCACTTGAGACACCAATCTGACCTCATCTTTATGTATCATTGTAACCTTCTGTTCCCTTCGCCCTCTTCCTTATCTGCCTTCCCCTTAAAAGCTTCTGTATCTGTGGTAGTGCTTTCTGCCTTCTCACCACTCTTTGGGGTGAAGCGGTTTTGTCTGGATTTCTTGGTGACTATCTTATCTGGATGGACTCTAGTTATTCTGTTTTCACAAATGGAAGCACCCTGTCTGCATTGCCTCCATCAATACCTTTCAGAATTGTAAAGGTTCTGTTGAAAATTCTGTCTGTTCATTCAGGTGGATAAGAAATATTCTGTGGCTCTATTAAAAGAAGTAAAGGGACATTCTCCTGTTTTCTTAGCCAGCAGTTATTTCTGGACTTAAAGCAGATGATCTGGCCATTTATCACATTGATGTGTGTGGGATCTTACTATTTAAGGAATGGCAGCCACAATTGTCTATTTCGCAAAAGCAAAACACTTGAAAATAATTAATTGACTGAGAAACATTCTGGAACATGGTGAGGATGTGAAACGCACCATGGAAGTTCCTTTGTTCTTTGTCATAAAAATAAAATTTGAAATGCATTTCAAATCAATGGCTAGCTGCTGGAATTTTTAATGAGTAATTTTGGAAGGCCTCCATAATCCCTTAGGGAGACAGCAATGATTTGCTTAATAATTACTCACTACTTCATTTTCTAACCTGTACACTATTGTGATGCTTTCTAAAATTTATTATTGCAATAGTGTTTCATCAAGACTATGGAACTACATTTCCCAGTCAAATGCTACTTGTGGCATGTTAATTGTACTGTATTAATCATATTTATGTTTCACATATGTATGTTGGAGTTTAGATATTTTTAATTTGACCATAAATCTCACAACCCACATGAAAAATGAATACAATTACTTGAAAGTGTTATGTAGATGCACCATGAATGTTTAATTGGGGAAGTTGCTAGCCAGTTTGAATGTCAAAACAAAAACTGTTCCAAAGAGACCTTAACAGAAATAGTTCCTTTTGATTATTCATTGATGACTTAGAAACTTAATAGGTGTTACAGACGTAAAGTGGCAATACATTGCAAAGGGGAGAATAAGGTACTACTTTATGTGATGGTTTACACTGGAAAAGTTAGCATGACAAAACCAAAGCAAAAGGAAATTTCTGCAGCTACTGGAAATCCGAAGTCATGCTGGAAATTGTAGATCTCTCAAACTCTGCCTCTTTGGAGGCACTGGAGAAATGTGAGCAAATCTGTTTAAAATTTTGGAAAGGGATGCAACTTACTGGATGGTATGCAGCTGAGAGAGTGTTTGGGTTTGAAAGTGATAAATAGATGATAAATTGTTAATCACCTCTGGGTGTGAATGTGCAGGAGGAGATTTGTCTGCTTCCAGCTATTTTTACTCAGATTTTTATGTTAATTAGGAGTGGGAACATATCATTCACATCATCGTCTCAGTAATTCTTTGCATAATGGCTTGAAATCTGTTGTATTACAAGGTTGTTAGGAGCTACTCAGCTGCCAAGTTGTCAATACCGTCATTGTTGCCTTTCCATCATTTTGAGTTCCAGGAGTTGTGTTCTGTAAGTGGATATGGACAACAAAGACACAATTTAATGAAATCCATGCTGAAGTTAACGGACAAAAAATTATTGTGATCCTGAAACACATTTTTGTTATATGTTCCTGGTGGGGCGAAGTGTTACATCAAGGAAGTGAATTTGTAATTTGTCCCATGTATAAGGACTCACTAGCAAAGGGATTTTTGCTCTGATTCTTTTATTTGAATGAAGTGTATGCTAAGTAATAAGATGTCTGCTAGCTGAAAATTACCAGAACAATAGCAATCAAACACGTCAAGTGGACATTTGAGGTAAACAGCCTTTCTGCTGAGGGAGAAGGAGACTTTTGCACATGCCTCATTTAAAGGAAAATGCTTTGCAAATTGAATGTTTCTTCCAGTTCTGACTTTCATCCTTGTTTGAGGAAATGGAATTATGTCTTTAGAAGAAGAAAGTGTACCGGAAGTCTGTAGGGTGTCAAGTTTTAACTCTCTTATTCTCCCTGCAAATGCTGCCCATCTTACTGAGAACTTTTCTGTTTTGATTTCGGTTTTTCAAAATCGGAATTTTGCTTTTGCATGGAAAGTTTAAGTACTTCCTATATTTGTGTGCAGTGTTCAAGGACTCTTTTTTTTTAAACACTTTGGAACTTTAATGGAAGAATAAAATAACGCAATATAGATGGATTAAATCGGTATCAGCTCTGTTGAAACCAGTCTAGTTGGTCATACTCCATTAGTCACTTTCTATATCCTTGAAACCTTTTCTCCATCAAGTACTCATCTGATTTCCTTTTGAAGGCTGCTGTTGAATTTGTATGCACCACCTAATCTGGTGGTCCATTCCAAACCCTAAACAGTTGTGTTTTTTTTTAATTACCTTATGGTGGTGCTTGTCTGTCAACATTGATCTTATCTGCTCCCTCTATCATTAACTGTTCAGCTGTTGGCAAGTTTTCTCTTATCGCATCTAAACTTTTATGATTTCAAACACCTCAATTAACTTTATTCTTAACTTTCTCTCCTTTACAGAGAAGGATCCCAGATTTTCTGATCTATCTCTGTAGCTGTAAGCCATCATTCCCAGAGTCATTCTTGTAAATCTCTTCTGTACCCTCTGCAAAGCCTCCCATCTTTCCGAGACTGGTGCCCAGAATTGAATAGAATGCATCAACAACGTAAACCTTCTAAGATCTTTATTTATAAAATTCAGAATTGTGTATGCTTTGTTAATGATTTTGCTAATCTTTTGTGATACCTTCAAAGATTTGTGCACAAGCACACTCCCCTCCCCAGGTCTTTCCATTCTTGCACTCTGTTTAAGATTGTACCATTTCCAGCAAGTATTGTCTCTTCTCATTCATCCGTCCTAATATATTATCACACAATTCTTTTTGAGTTGAATTTTGGTTGTCATGTGAATACAACCTCTTAAAATCTGTCCAAAGATATTAGGAACTGCAGATACTGGAGAATCTGAGATAACAAGGTGTAGAGTTGGATGAACACAGTAGGCCAAGCAGCATCAGAGGAGCAGGAAAGCTGACGTTTCGGGCCTAGACCCTTCTTCAGAAATTTCTGTGTTCATCCAGCTCTACACCTTGTTGTCTTAAAATCGATTGCTCTCTTTTACTGTTTACAGTGCTTCCAAGTGTTATGTCATTTGAAATTTTGAAAATATGATTACATGTGCACCCAGATATCATTGGAGAGGGAACATGCAGTGTCTGCTGGTATGCTTGAGGCCTTCTGTGACCAAAAGGCACCATGGGGGCGATAAGGCCATAAGACATAAGAGCAGAAGTAGGCCGTTCTGCCCATTTGAGTCTGCTCAGGCATACAATGAGATCACGGCTGTTCTGATAATCATCAACTTCACTTTCCTGCCTTTTCCTCATAACCTTTGATTCCCTTACTAATCAAAAATCTGTCAATCTCAGCCTTAAATATACTTAATGACTGGGTCTTTACAGCCATCTGTGGCAAAGAATTCCACAACCTCATTACCCGCTGAAAGAAAAGAAAATCCTCCATATCTCTGTGTCAAATGGTTGACCTCTTATTCTGAGATTATGCCCTCTGTTTCTCCTTATGAGAGAGTCTACGACCAATGTCCCTGCATCTAACCTGTCAAGCCCCCTGAGAATCTTGTGTTTCAATTAGATCTTCTACCAGTTTTCTGCAGTTCCAGTGAGTACAGGCCCAACCTACTCAACCACTCTTCATAAGACAGTGCTTCCATACCAAGAGTTAACCTAATGAACCTTCTCTGGATTACCTCCAATGCCGGTATATTTTTCCTTAGATACGGGGCCTAAAATTGTTCACGGTATTCTAACTGTGGTCTAACTACTGCATTGTATCACTTAAGCAAGAGCATCCAACTTTTATACTCCATTCCATATTGAAATGAGGGCCAACATTCCATTTACTGTTCCTCTTACCTGCTGAACTTGAAAGCTAGCTTTTTGAAATTTATGAATGAGATTGCCCACATCCCTCTGTAGCTTTCTGCAGTCTTTTTGCACCTCAATAACATATGGCTATATCCATCTACTTAGACTCTTTTGTGTAATCCTCACATTTTGCCTTCCCACTTATGTTTGTATAATTGGTGAATCTGATTATTATACGTTCACTTGCATCATCCAAGTCATTAATATCTGTTGTTAGTAATTGTGTCCCCAGCACTGACCTCTGTGGCGATCCATGAGTTACAGTTTGCCATCTTGAAAATGTCCCCTAATTCGATCTCTGTCTTCTGTTAGCTAGCCAATCCTCTATCTGTGCTAATATCTCCAACACCATGTGCTGTTATCCTATTAAGTAGCCTAACATATGCTACCTTATCACATGCCTTCTGAAAATCCAAATATATTATACCCACTGCTTCCCTTTTACCTATTCTGTTTGTTACTTTCTAATTCTAATAAATGAGGCGGGCATGAGTTCTCCTCTGTGAAACCATATTGGCTCTGTGTAATCATATGCATTTCTAAATGTTCTGCTATTTCATATTTTATCGTAGAATCTAATGTTTTCCCAAGAGCAGACTGGTCGTGGTTGCATTTTTTTTTGTCTCCTTCCCTTTTTAAAGCAAGGTACTAAATTGGCAGTTTTTATTTCAATCCTCTGGGACTTTTCCAGATTCTTGGAAGATAACTACCAGTGCAACCACTATCTCCTTGAATATCCTAGGATGCATCTCATTAGGCCCAGGGGATTTATTGGCCTTTAGCCCCATTATTATCCCAAGTACATTTTCTCTAGTGATTATCATTGTGTTTATTTCCTGTGCTCCTCCTTTTGCCCTTTGATTATTTATTAATTTTGGAATGCAGTTGGTGCCTTCTACTATGAACACTGATGCAAAGTATTTCTGCCATTTCCTGACTTCCCCATTATTATTTCCCCTGCCCCATTCTCTAACGGGGCCTGTTAGGTCTGAAATTTGCCAATGGAGCACACAAGAGTCCACCGGGGTGGTTGGTTATTTATTTTACTCGTCAAACTTCAAACATTACATGAGCAGTCGATCTCTACCCTTCCTTCTGATTCCAACTGCGCCCTCCCCCTCCCCCTCGGGACTCATATTCTCATACTTTTGTATGAGCCCCGCCTTTTGCTAGAAAATTCCGTCCGTTCTTTCTGCAGCTACACAGTTTCTACTTATTATTTTCCACTCAAGTGACTTGTGCAATGTACTTTCAACTGCATCATTTTGTTTAAACAGAATCAAGATTTCTCCCACAGGGCCTGTGTTAACTTAAGGCTTTCTCTTCCTTTTCATATCTTTAAAGAAGCTCTTGCTGTCTGCCTTGATCCCCACAAACAGTGAAATTTTAATTTATATTTAAAGTTTCTCTTAAAGCTGTGAATTGTGCAATAGCTCCCCTTTACCGAGCTGTTATCGTTTCATTTAATTAAACTGGTTTACTTCAGTTTTTCCAGAAAGGTATTTAGAGACTGACTTCCTTACGGATCTGTTTCCCAGCCTGGCCCAAGGGGGCCATTAACAGGTCCAGGTAGTGGGCTGTGGATGGGGTAACAAGGCCCAACTGCCTGCCTCTCTTTTGTGGTTACATCCATACTTGGGTGTCCCTGGAGAGGGAGCATGTGGTGTTTGTTGGCATGTTTGAGGCCTTCTGTGGTCAGTGGTTACTGCAGGAGGTGGTGTGCATTATCTTCCCCAAAATTATGCTTTAATTTAGTTTTGTCAGCTTTCTCTTAAAGTTTTGATTTCTGTCGTAGTGACCGTCACTTGTTAATTTGATTGATTAGGTTTTAAAAAAAGAGCGTATGAAAAGGCACACCCCCTTACAGGAGGAGTTCAGTTTGGCAAACTGGATGCCCTCTTTTTGTGGGTTCTGGTTTTTGGACCTGGTCAAGGTGACAATGACCAGTGTCGGACATTGGGCTGTAGACGGGGTCAGTTGAGCTAGCTATCTCTGACCGAGTTGTCCCTGAAGACCAAGCACGGATGGCTGCTGGTATGATTGATCTGTAACAAAGGGCACCTCATGGGTTGGAAAGCAACATCGTCCCCCCCAAAAACCCAAGTTTAGTTCAGTTCCCTGTAGAGTTTTGATTTTATTACAGTGACTCTCTCATGGGCTGTCAACTTTTTATTAGTTTTAATGAGCATGAAAAGAGGTTGCTGACATGTTTTGGAGGGGGAGTGTGGAAAGTAGTCAGATGGTAGAGATCTGTAAGTCCTGTGAATATATCTACCATCGAGGATAAGCTCCTGTATTGGACTGGGCTGTTGGCTTGTTCTGTAAGTATTCACTCACTTAGAGCCTACTTGCCTGTTCTCAGCATCCATACCTTGTCTTGCATTGCCTAGCCTTGCTGTTCCAATTAGAGCAGTCACATAATCCAACAACTTGCCTTGCTGGTCAGCAGTCCTCAGTTGAAGACCATACATCTTGCTATGCTGTAACACGTCACATTAGTCTCACACCAACACCATGTGTCAATAGTTTATGCTGCAATTATACTGCATATGCAGCAAACGAGCAGACATGTCTCAAAATCTTGAGGGAATTGTCCTCACAGAAGGAGGCACCATTCAGCCTGTGGATCTGGCCCAGTGAATCAAAAGCAGTCTCCCAAATACGAGTAGGGCATTGCCCCCAGTCAGGAATGGACAGGTATTCTTGTCCAGGAGGACTGTACGTCCGCAATCCAGGGGCCGGGTCGCGGTCAGTCCTGTAACTCCGTGCCAGCCAGTCTTGGGGGAGGGGAGTTGTTGGGGAGTTAGTAGAAACATAGTTGGGCAGATGTACTCTCATCAGTCAGGAGTATGGACACTTTTTTTCATCTGGGACTGTCCGATTAAGTCGCCCAAGAGGGTGAGACATGGTGAGTCCATCAGAGCTGAAACAGAAATTTACACGAATTGGGGGTAGGTGTATCCCAGTGCTGTGGGAAGACTGGGGCTAAAAATTGTGAAGCAGAGAAACCATATTAGTAAAGAGGGGACATTATAAAGCACAGAAAGGAAGGAGATCATCTGGAAGGTGATTGGCCACAGTCAGGAGTACCCTGGCTTCAAGGAGAGGTGGGGGGTGGGTAAACAATGTATGACCATATCTGGCTTGTCATCTCATATGCCGGGAGCTAGGGTGAATGCTGGATGTGTGGAGACTGGTGTTGAAGGTTTGGGTGGGGACCAGGGGACATGCAAAGGGACCACCAGGAAGGGCATCTGGATGCTTGGGGCCCTCACCAATACAGACAGGTGGGCGTTCAAATCCACTGATTGGAGAGTGACAGAGAGCACCCCTCATTGTGCTGGAAATTGAAAGTACCCAAAGAGATAACTGTGACTGCACTGGGAGTAGGCAGAGTGTCTTTTTGGGTGGGGGAGGGCTACAAAACCCATCGAGGTGAGTCCCTTTAATTAGCTTTCTGAATTCATGTTTGAGAGGAAAGGTAGTCAATTGCTGGGGCTATGAAGAACAATCTCAACATTGCAACTAATCACTATCTCTCTCCTGCCACTGGGCACAAATCAAATGTGAAGCACTCCCATCATTAACTTCTCATTCAGGCAAATAAAAGACTATGAACATTAACTGGTGACACAACACTTCTTGTTCACTCCAACTTAGGTAAACAGAAAAATAAATTTGAAGGAAACATGCCACCAATATGTTTAATTGTGCTTCTATTATGATTGGACAATAATCATACAACAGATGTTGCTTGATGCATGATAATCGGTAAGAAAGACTACAGTGTCAAATTGACATTCCAGAAACGTTGCAACTGCTTTCACAAGGTCTTGCCATTCTCATTTTTTTTTTAAATGCTGAATGACCTTACAAAATATTTTAGCAGCATTTCCTTTCAGCTATGGGAGCCTTTGAGGGTAGGAACATGGCCATGGGAAACCAAGACCACAGATTGCCTTTGTACTGAGCAATTTGGTAGTTAGTTTTTAATATCAAATACCATTTATAAGTTAAATGTCGGACTTCACAAGGTTTAGAATTCAAAGTGGGTAATTGCTTGCTGATGTCCACTTGTGCAATCTCATGCATATTTCCACTTCAACACTTCATTTGATATGTAGCACAACAACCCTGAACACACACTAGTGCTAGAGTGTGCACAGAGCTAGTCGACACAAGGGACATCAATTTTTTTCCCAAGTTATGTCCGTAAAAACTTCACTCATCCATGCACATGTAAAGGATTAGGTGAAAACTCATTGTATCTTCAGAACATTCTGAACTGTCAGGAGTTCTGAAGAGGAGTCACAGCAGACTCAAAACATTAACTGTTTCTCTCTCCACAGATACTGCCTGACCTGCTGGGTTTGTCCAGTGTTCTGTGTTTGTTCTTTATTTGAATTGTTTTCTGATGTCTGGAGGGGAAGAAAATAATAATGGAAACAAGAACTGTCCCATGTATCCATCCATGCTGATTCATGTTGTCTAGATTACGTTTTTAAAGTTATTTTGCACAAAGTGCCATTCATGCCAAGGGGTATGTTGCTACCTTCACTATTAAACTATTTAAAAAACAGATTCAAACAAAAACTATTGTTTTGCATTTAATTATTACTTTTTAAAACAATTCTCAAATGTGGGTGGCACTGGCTGCCTGTCTCTAGTATCCTTGAAGGTGGTGCTAAGTTGCCTTCTTGAATTACTGCAGTCCATGTGCTGTTAGGGTATCAAGAAACGGTTGGAGACACTGGATACTGCAAAGACTATGGGCCCTGGCAATATTCCGGCAATAGGACTGAAGACTTGTCCTCCAGAACTTGCCACTCCCCTAGCCAAGCTGTTCCAGTACAGTTACAACACTGGCATCTACCTGACAATGTGGAAAACTGCCTAGGTATGTCTTGTATGTAAAAAGCAGGACAAATCCAACCTGACCAAAGTCTACTCGCGATCATCAGTAAAGTGATGGAAGGTGTCATCAACAGTGATTTCAAGCAGCACCCGCTCAGCAGTAACCTGCTCAGTGACACCCAGTTTGGGTTCCGCCAGGGCCACTCATCAATATTGCCTTGGTTCAGACATGACAAAAGGTGAGGTGAGAGTAACAGCCCTTGACATCAAGGCTACATTCCAGCAAAACTGGAATCAATGGGTATCGGGGCAAACTGTCCAGTAGTTGGAGTCATACCTGACACAGGAAGATGGTCATGATTGTTGGAGGTCAGTCATCTCAGGTCGAGGACATCTCTGCAGGAGTTCCTCAGGGTAGTGTCTTAGGCCCAACCATCTTCAGCTGCTTCATCAATGACCTTCGCTCCATCATAAGGTCAGAATCACCGGTGAACAATGTTCAGCACTATTCATGACTCCTCAGATACTGAAGCAGTCCTTGTTCAAATGCAACAAGATCTGGACAATATCCAGGCTTGGACTGACAAGTGGCAAGTAACATTCACGCCACACGATTGCCAAGCTATGACCGTCACCAATAAGAGACATCTAACCACCGCCGCTTGACATTCAATGGTGTTACCATCACTGAATCCCCTGTTGTCAACATCTTGGGGGTTATCATTGATCAGAAACTCAACTAGACTCACCATATAAGTGCAGTGGCTACAAGAGGTCAGATGCTAGGAATACTGGGCAAGTAACACACCTTCCGAGTTCTCAAAGCCTGTCCACCATCTACAAGGCACAAGTCAGGAGTGTGATGGAATACTCCCCACTTGCCTGGATGAGTGCAGCCCCAACAACACTAAGAAGCTTGACACCATCCCGGACAAAGCAACTCACTTGATTGGCACTACATCCACAAGCATCCACTCTCTCCTCCACTGACCCTCCGTAGCAGTAGTGTGTACTATCTCCAAGATGCACTGCAGAAATTCACCAAAAGGTCCTCAGACAGCACCTTCCAAACCTGTGACCGCTTACATCTAGAAGGACAAGGACAGCAGATGTATAGGAACACCACCACCTTCAAGTTCCTATTCAAGCCACTTACCATCCTGACATGGAAATATATCACTGTTCCTATGTCAAAATCCTGGAATTCCCTTCCTGCTTGCATTGTGGATCAATCCACAGCAGGTGGACTGCAGCAGTGCAAGAAGGCAACTCACCACCACCTTCTCAAGGACAAATAGAGACAGGAAATAAATACTGACCATCCAGCGACGACCCACATCCCACAAAAGAAAACATAAAAGACCCACAATGACCTTTGGGAGGGAATTCTAGGATTTTGGCTCAGTGACAGTGAAGGAATGGTGACATATTTCAATGTCAGGATGGTGAGTAGCTTGGAGGGGACCTTGAAGATGCTGGTGCTCTGATGTATTTGCTGCCCTTGTACTACTAGCAGTGCAATGTTTCATACGTGGTTGAAGTGATTATTCATGCCTTTAAGGAACTTTTGTTTTGTTGATCGCAAGATCTATGGGGGCTGAATTTGGATTGCCATTGAATTTGGTTGCAGGAGTAATGATACATGAATTACTCTGCACCACTTGACTTGACTCAGACAGCACACATACTTTGTGCTGTGTGTTCTTTTGAAAGATTAATTGTGGTAGAAAGATCAGCACTGAATTTGTGTCTCTGAGTGGCTGCAATTTTCAGCAGGGTTTGTTCAAGTTTGTGTAATGAGGTGAAAATTCTGCTTTGAGCAATCCAAAAATGGGAAGACTGAAAGGCGTCCAATAATTAAACCCAGAGAGAGAAAAAAGTCATACATGAGTCTAATTTCAAAAAAAACCTGACACCTTTGCCTATGGCTAATAAAAATTCTATTTTTAAATGCAACAAATAAAAGGAACAAATTGAATTTTAGGTGCAAATTCAACTAGAAAGTCAGAAGTCACACAACACTAGGTTATAATCCAACAGGTTTATTTGAAATCACACAAGCTTTTGGAGTGCAGTCCCTTTGTCAGGTGACGTGAGAGACAAGCACACAAAACACAGAATTTATGGGCAGAGGGTCAAAAGATCATACAAATGGTATGAGTGGAGTGTCGAATAATAAGTCTCTGTAGTTGATCAAAAGTGTTAGATGGTGTGAGTAAAGTGTCAACAACTGAATAAGAAGCAAAGAGATGACCTATAACGCAGTTAAATGAGGCAGAGAGAAAATTACGAGAAGTTAAAAATAAGGTGGTACCAGAAACATTCCAAATGACTGGAATAGCATGATAGGTATAAGAGTCGCACGCCAAGGGTCTAACCAAAGAAATAAATAATTCAAAATATGCACAAACTAATTAAGGTAGAGAGATCATAACAATTTATCAAGGTGATGGTGTCAAAACAGAACTGTAAGGAAGATTTTACGGATACAGAACAGTGTGGTGGGGTCACATGTAGCGCAATATGAACCCAAGATCATGGTTGAGGCCATCTCGTAGGTACAGTGCTTGGCGATCAGTTTCTGCTCGGTGATTCTGTGTTGTGTATCCTGAAGGCTGCCTTGGAGTATGCTTACCTGAAGATCGGAAGCTGAATGTCCTTGAATGCTGAAGTGTTCTCTGACTCGGAGGGAACATTTCTATCTGGTGATTGTTGTGTGGTGTCCATTCATCCATTGCTGTAGCTTCTGCATGCTCTCGCCAATATACCATGCCTTGGGACAAGCTTGCCTGCAGTGTATGGGATTGGCAGACAACACTGGCCAAGTTACATGAGTATCTGCCATGTATGTGGTGGGTGATGTTCCCACGTGTGATGGTGGTATTCATGTCGATGATCTGACATGTCTTGCAGAAGTTTCCATGGCGGGGTTATGTGGTGTTGTGGTTGATATTGTCCTGAAGGCTGGGTAGTTTGCTGTGAATGATGGTCTGTTTAAAGTTTGGCAGTTGTTTGAAGGCAAGAAGTGGAGGCAAAGGGATGTACTTGGCGAGATGCTTGTTGTCATCGATGACATGTTGAAGGCTGCGCAGAACATGGTGCAGTCTTTCTGCTCTACGGAAGGACTGGGTGATGAAGGGTACTCTATCGTATCCTGTGTATATCTTCTGAGGTGGTCGTTGCGTCACTTCACCCAATGAAGGGCCTATGCTCCGAAAGCTTGTGATTTCAAATAAACCTGTTGGAATGACCTAGTGTTGTGTGACTTCTGACTTTGTTCATCCCAGTCCAATGCTGGCACCTTCACATCATGGCTACTTTTAACTAGAAGTTATGGCTGCACATGCTATGATGCCAACCACTAGTTGTTGGGGGTAGTTTGCTGCTACTATCCACTTTGCTTGACTGGATCAAAGGACTTACTCGTTTCCAATGGAGGGGAAAAAAAATCCTGAGTCTTAACAAGAAGAGGTACATGTCTTAGACAAGATTTAATTTATTGCTTGATAGCAATCAGGTACAAGTTAAATTACTTCAATAGGCAGATTGGAAATGAGCTTAATGTGGTCTCCAGCATCGACCCTTTCAGAATCAGTATCTGACGTACAACAACATAGTCACCATTATTGAAATATGATTTCAAGAGGCCAAGATAGGAACTAATATATCAGGTTGTAAGATCTACAGAACAAAATGGGCAAAATTGGAGGAGTAATCTTAATGATTAGGGATAAAATCATTTTGATGATGAGAGAAGATGTAACAAGAGGAAAGCAGTGTAGCAGGAAACTTAATGGATAGAATTTTGCGTCCGATCATCAAAACTCTGTGATTTCTCAAGCAATGGATCATATCAAAACTCTGCTAGATCCAGTTGTGAAAGGGTATGCACAATTAAAGAAATAATTAGAAGAGAAGAGGAGACTGTAGAAACAATCCCAGTCTGAAGGATTGATAAACCTAGCAAAATGCAAACCTTCAGCATTTTGTACCGAGTAGATAATTCATGAAACTTCATCCTGAGGTCCCCAGTCTCATTGATGCTAGTCTTCAACCAAGTTGATTCAGTCCTGATATCAAGGAATATCTGACTGCACTGAATACATGCAAAGGTCCTGGCAACAGGTTGCTGTACGAGCTGTAGGACTAGTGCTCGAGGAAAGTTGTGAATTTAGCCAAACTGTTTGAATGTGGCTAGAATGTGGCATCCTTTGAACGACGTGAAAAAAATCTTTGCCCTGTCCACAAAAAGCAAGATAAATAATATCTGTTCAGTTAGTCCATCATCAGTCTACCTTCATTGAGCAAAGTAGAAGAAGACATTGCTATGAAGTTGGCACATAATCCCCAAAAACCTATTCGCCGCTCAGTTGCATTCAGTTAGGACCACATGACTCTGTGCAATTTGAGTGCAGCCAACTTTTGACATCAACATTTCACTGAATGAGGCCTCAAGAAAACCCTAGCAAAACTGAAGCCAAGTCAAAGTAGGAGGGAAAACTCTCTGCGGTTTGGAGTCGTACTTGGCACAAAGTAATATATTTGTGGCTGTTGGAAGCCAGTCAGCTCAGTCCCAAGGTATTGCTGCAGGAGTTCTTCAAGGCAGGGACCGAGAGCCAACTATCATCGATGACTTTAATGTCTAATGATTGCAGTGTTCAATACTGTTTGTTACGACCTCTGACACTGCACCAGTTATATCGTATACAGCAAAGTCTGTGCAACGCAGGCCAATACATTACAAGTGCAATTCATGCCACACAAGTGACAGTTGGCTAATGCCAACTAGAGAGTGTCTAACCTTCTTCCCTTTAATGTGAAATGGCGTTGGTTGGGTTGAATCCCTCACTGTCAATATTCTGGGGTTGTCATTGTCCATAAACGTATCTCGAGCAGCTGTATATGAAAGCAGATCAGTGCATAAATCAGAGGCGTGACAGATTACTTCCATTAGCCTGGATGACTGCAACTCCAATAACACTCAAGAACTCAAAGTACCATCCAGGACAAAACAGCCTGCTTGATCAGTACGCTATCCCTATGTTATGCCTGACTAGAGTAGTACACTGGAAATCAAGCCCTGTTATTTCCAGAATTGCCGCAAAAATTAAAGAACTTGAAAAGTTTGCAAAATCCCCTAATTTACTGGACTTTCAGACCCAGGTTAACTGAAAGCATGGGCCAGATTTCTGTACTTTATTTGTTATAAATAGTCATTCTTACAATCGATTCTAGCAACAGGTAAACAATTATGAGCCGTTAGCAAATAATTCTACCAGTTAAAAGTCTAACTCCCCTTCTACACATGTATGGACAGATACAAACAGGAAAGAAAATATGGATATTATGGGGGAAGGGAAAAATTGGGAAAGCAAACCTGTGGTCTCTTTTCTAAGAGAGATTTCTAAGGTTTCTAAAGATTAGAATTTAGAAAAGATTTCTAAGATCATTCTTGTGCTGATCAGAACACTTCTTTTTGTTCTTCCTTCTCTGGATGCATTTACTTGCTTGCAGGAGGCACAAGGTGACTGGTTCACTCTTTTATACAGGTCTATGACTCAGTAATTAAAGTTAGAGCCTTCACCAACTGCTGAAGGGAAACTAAACTGTTTTTCTTCAGGCTAAAAGTGTATTTGCAGGAGAGAACAGAGACTGCTCTTAGTTTGTAGAGGTGATGGTTTTTCATAGTCTCATTCACACATTAAAGTTGTTAAGCTCTTTGGGAGCCAATCACACAACTGTTGGCAGACAACTGCCATTTGTCATCAATAACTTATCAGTGGGTGGGAGACCAACCAGCTACTTGTTGCCAGCTGAATCTCCATTTGTACACAACTAATGGCTCGCACTCTTCTGCAAACATTCTGCTACTGCTTGAGCCAGCAGCTGTGTAAACAACACTTGCAACAAGTGTCAGGTTACTTCCGTTCTGAAAAATGTAACAATCCCTCAATTACCCTCTTTTTTAAAAAAAAGTTCCAATTTCCATCTGCAATCAAAAATAAAGAAAAAAAAACAACCATTTACAATTGACAAAGTGGTAACAGCATGTACCATTTATGAACCATTTCATGGTAATTCATCAAGCCTCTTTTGAACTCTACCAATTGGAAAGAGAACAGCAGGGGAAGTATAGAAATATCACTACCTACAGGTTTCCCTCTAGCCACCCTGACCTGGAACTATTCCTTCACTGTTGCTGGGTCAAATTCTCTTCCTAACAATACAGTGGGTGTACCTGGACTGCAGGTGGACTGCAACAGTTCAGGAAGGTAGCTCATCACCACCAGCTTTTCAAGAACAATTATGAAGAGATAATGGCCTTGTCAGTGATTCCACAGATGAATTCTTATAAAAAAAAATTAAGTCTGTTTTGAGAGCCTTGTAAAAATTTCCTGGCAGTAGCTGTGAAATGGTACATTACACAGTTGAAGAAATTAGATCAGCATTTGGCAAAAGCAAAGTGATTTAAATGGGGGCTTTAACATTTCTCAGGGAGAATAGGACATGTCAGAAAAATGGTTAATTTCTTGTCTAGTATAGTTTACTGCAGTAAAATCTCTGAACCAACTAGGGTGTGTGCCATATTAGAATTACGAATGGGCCAGATTTAGCTAACGGCCTAATTAATGGTGTGTGAACATTTAACTGACAACAATCATAACAGTATCTGAAAGGGAAGAAGTGAGTAGTTACTAAGATTCCAGATTTAACTAAGTCTGACTTCAATGGAATTAGACGGGAAGGTCAATAGGGAGGTCATAACAGTTGGTGAAATGACAGCAGTGGGACACTCCTCACCACTGCTATTCTACCAAGAGTGGGAAGATGACAGGTGGCTTGCTTGCTCATAGGTTATTTGATGCCCATCAGTGACTAATGGCTACTTAACCTAGGAACAGGAGTAGGCTATTCAGCCCCTGGAGTCTGCTCTGCCATTCAGTAAGATCATGGCTGATCTGTGGCCTATCTCCATATTGTTGCCTTGGGTCCATATCGCTGACATACTTGCTTAATAAAAACTTGTCAATGTCAGATTTAAATTTAACAGTTGAATTAGCATTAACCACCATTTGAGCAAGAGAGTTCCAAACCTTCACTTGCATGTAGAAATGCTTTTTAACATCTCCTGAATGGCTTGGTCCTAATTCTTAGATTATGTCCCCTGGTTCTGGAAACTTCAACCAGTGGAAATAATGTTTCTTCATCTACCCTGTCTTTCCCTGTTAATATCCTGAAGACCTCGATTAGATCATCCCTTAATTCTAGAAAATAAAGGTCTCATTTGTATAATCTCTTCTCATACGTAACCCCTGATGTCCAGGTATCATCCTTGTAAACCCGCGTTGAACTCCCTCCACGGCCAAAATATCCTTCCTAAGATGTGGTGCCAAGATCTGCTCACTGTACGCTAAGTGGGATCTAACTATGGTTTTGTATAACTGCAGCATACTGTCTGCATCTCTATACTCCAGCCCTTTAGATATGAAGGCCAGCATTCCATTAGCCTTCTTGACTGTTTTCTGCACCTCTTTGAGACATTTGAAAGAGCTATGAACCTGAACCCCGAAATCTCTTTGGACCTCTACTGTGTTTAACTTTGTGCCTTCTAAAACAATTACACTAACTATCATTTTTTGGTCTAAAATAGATAACCTCACATTTGCTTATATTAAAATCCATCTGCCGCAGCTTTGTCCATTCATCTAATGTGTCAATATCCTGTTGTAATTTTAAATTGTCATTAACACTGTCTACAATGTTGCCTAATTTTATGTCGTCAGGAAATTTGGCTACTTGATTCTTTATGCCATTATCCAAGTTGTCAATGAATATTGTGAATAATTGAGGTCCCTACACAGATGTCTGGGAGACAATGCTAGTCATATCCTGCCAACTTATCCATTATTCCAACTCTGTTCCCCACCACTCAACCAATTTCTTATCCATGTTAATATTATGCCCTCAGTTCCATGGGCTTCCAACTTAATTAACAAATTCTTGTGTGGGACTTTATCAAAAGCCTTCTCGAAGTCCATATAAAAAGTGTCCTTCGACTTACCTCTGTCCACCAACTTTGTCACCTCTGTCACCTTTTTTCTAAAAGAAAACTTTGGGCTTTGTCAAGTATGACCTACCCTTCATGAATCCATGCTGACTCTCACTGATTAATTTAAATTTCTTGAGGCAATCCTTGATTATAGATTCTAACAATTTCCCCATCACAAATATTAGATGTGAAAGACCACTTTATACCACTTCTGATATTTTATTCATGGCAGGTGGATAGTTTGCCCCATAAGGAAACTACTAGGTCTCTACCACAGGATCTGCTTACAGTCCCCGAGAAGGAGGGCTCCTAATATTTCATTTGGTAGCCCACAGAGGATCCTGGATTGCAACAGCTATTCTCTGAAAGACCCTACCTTCATGGCTGACAACCACCCCTTGCCCCTTACCCTCAGAAATAACTGCCTGATTACCCCGATGCACTTAACAAACTCACTTTAATTCTGGTGGCAGGTCCTGGCCTGCTGCAATATCTTCACTGGCCTTTACTACCACTAGGACTGAAGAACTGCCAGACCTTGAGTTCTTGCAGGGTTGGACCTTGTCCATTAAGAGCAGACACCCTTGCCACAGGGAACTATTAGCCTGAAAAATCTAAAATGCAGTTGGAAGTTTCCATGACCAGTTGAAATGGGGTTATTTCTAATCTTCTGGCCATGAAGGCCAAAATGAGATCATTCCACTGTCTTTTCACATTCAGTGGATGGTAGATATTTCTCCCCACAATAACATTGTTGTGTCCTATCAAATGTGATGTATCTTTATATACCAAGCCACTGATTGCTAAATAGCTATATTTCCCATGGCGTTAGCTATAGTTGTGTTTGAATTGGGCAAACAATTGAAAAAAGAAGCTCTCCTCTGCCCTAACAGGTGGTAGTTTTTCTCTGATCGGGGGAGAAAAAGAACTGACACTGTGAGTGCAATGTAGTAGCTGTTTTTTTGCATATGTTATAATTACATACTGGCCCAGAATCTGCTATCAAATAACAGTAAAATTAATGGCACACTCCAGTATTGATGTATACATTGGATGGAAACTTCAGATGAGAAATCAATGCCAATGTTCAGAAGTTGCTTATAAAGTTATGCTACTTCGCTGTTGGTTCCAAGAAAGAAGTTTATCACTGCTTTGCCTCAGCATTGAAATGTATTGAATGTCATGAGGTTTCTGCTCTTGAGTACCACAGTTATTTAGGGTTAGCAGAGAGCAGCACAAAACACACTTTTAATAATATGATCATTGTTAATTATGGTCAATGAAAACATTTGTTGCTGAAAGTTAATTATTATAAATGTGCAATCTCATCCTTTCAGCTTTTTAAATTATTAGGGAGATTATAAAAACGCTAAACCTCATTTTTTGCTTTTCTTTCTTTTGAACGGAGGCATCAAGGGATAAATCTAACAGATGCTGTTACAGCATAATTTGGCCCATTATCCACCACAGTGATGCTTCAGCACTATCCTCAGTTGATTATGAACAGTGAGCATACTTTATGTTGGCCTAATAACAAACTGGCAGGCCCTGCAGGAACTCCAATGAAGAATACAAGCGGAAAGTACCTCTATCTGATAGGATTTTCACTGCTGTCAGCTTTCAATCAGCAATGCAGAAGACAAAATGAGCCTACAGTAAGTAAATGACACAAATTGAGTTGCAGAATCTGGAACCTGTGTGGCATATTTTCAGTACGTATGCTAAGTGATGCTATATTGCCACAAGACAAGTTCTACCCTTAACAGAAAAGTTCTTAATCTTTTTTAAAATTTATCCAAATGTTCATTACTAAACAGCTTTCAGAGATTTCATTTTCACAATGCCCCATATATCCAATTAATTTGTGCGTATGCACTTTCTTCAGGTTTAAAAACAGTTTTATCTAATTTTAATATATCAAGTCTTTGAGACAACATTAGCCAAGGATGTTCCTGCATCATGCCTTATGCTTCTCATTTTCCTCTTAAGCCTAATGATGGTGTTATTTTGGAGTATTACTGCATCAATCTACTATCGGCAATGTATCAGTCTAGAGGCACTTTTTTTTTGTTTTTTGCTTTTTAGGCACTTTTCTCTTCTCGGCAATTTTGCACTTTACAGCATTATTCATACAGGGATCACAATGAGGATGAGATCCTTATTATAGCATTGTTTCATTGTTAATTACAACTGCTTGATTGTTGGCTCCTTTTGTGGATGCATTACAAAAGAAATACTTTCATGCATTCGCTGTCATGTGTTTACAATGAAATGAAAAACAATAATCTATTCAGTTTATGGCCTTAATAATCTATCTTTCAATATTTTGCAAAGATAGTTCTGACAACAAAGCAGGAATGAAATATCATTTGTGTGACTAGTTCCAGATTCCAGACTGAAACTGGTTTGACAGATCATTTTTTGATTTGTTTTTGGTATCAGCAAGGTGGTTTTCCATTGAAACACTGCATATAATGCTGGAGATTTGTGTTTAACAATAAAACAAATGTAATATATAAACAAAAATGAAGATAAAATAGAATAAACCAAAACATGTACAATTAACACATATTTAAAGATTTTGAAACACATCATAAAAATTTCAAAGCAAATGTTAAAAACGCAACACAATTAATCCTGCTGGCAACCCATTACAGAACTCAAACACCAAAGAGAATTCCCTTCTCTATCCTACGAGGATTTGACTTTGCTGTGGTGTCCATGCCCAGTTGTGAAAATCTGATGACCTCTTCCTTGATTCCTCTCATAAATTAGCTTAGTCTTTTCTCAGCTTTAGGATTTTCAACCACTCTTCTGGTCTGGAAGTTTTAAACTAAATTCATTACACCTGAGGTAACATAGTTTGCACATTCTAAACTATCTTACCTTTTCTCAGTAGCAACCACTTTAGATGTCCAGCTTTAGCTAAAAGGCCTGCAGAACTACCCCAGCTGAAACCAATTAAAAAAAAATATATAACTTGCCAAGGTACGGGTGATTCCCCAAAGCCCTCCTCTCCCCAAAAAAAAATTCCAGAGTCTTCCATCTGCAGGCTTAATATGCTACACTATTTATTTGGCTTACTGGTAAATTCTCTCAATGTAATCAAAAAAACCATTACATTCCAGGAAGACACTCTCTCTCATACTGTTTTAAAACATGGCAACAGAAGTACTTACAAATTAATCATTAAACCCTTCCACACATACAAAATTCATATCTACTGGTCGAAAATTCAAAAATCCAAGCTCAAAAATAAATGATATTAAAATATATCTGAATCACATGCCTCAATTCACACTTCCCCATGGAAGAATAAAAATGCTCATTGATTCTATTAGTTAATCATCAAAATGTTGCTAGTGATGTATCATTCCAACTGGTGTGACTTTGCATTGATAAAGCCCATCTGTGTTATAAAAGCAGATACTACTTCAGTTCTTTATCAGTCAATGGATTTGCCAACATCCATTTAGAAATATGACTTATGTGACAAATTGTGCATGGTCCAATTCCTTCAATGTAATCCTTCAGTTTCAGTATACAATATGAGACTACTTTCATGATTTTTAACTTTGCAATAATCAATACAGAATCTTTGTGGCCCCTCTGGTTTCATCACTATTGTGGCAGGTGAAATCCAGCTACTTTGATTCAGTCCAGTAATGTCATTACTCAATATGAACATAATCTCTTTTCTCACTTGAGTTAATCTCTCTTGATTAAGTCTGTATGGGTGTTGTTTTATAGATAACACATACCTCATATTAACATCATGAACAGCCCAAATCATTTTTCTTGTTTAATTCCCACAAATTGATTTGTAAATCATAATAACCTTTGTAAGCCACCTCAGTCGTTTTTTTTTTGGAAGATAAAAAATTATACTAGCTAAATATTTAAGCACCTTTTGTGCTTTTTAACCTAATTGCTGGAAGGTCACCTTTGAGTGTACATTTTGTGTTAATTTTCTAATTGCTCTGATCATCCTGTTTCACTCCCTATATCATTTACTACTGTATCACACTATTCTCCTAACTATCATCCCTGTCATCATATTTTTTCAACATGTTAAAATTGACTAATAGAACCAAAGAAATATCAGCCTTTGTAATACTGGATGGGCTTTATCAATGTAAAGTCACACTATTTAGAATGATAAAAGCACCAGCAAGATTTTAATGGTTAACCAATAAAGTTATTGAGCATTTTTGTTCTTCTGAGGGCTTGGGGAATGTGATGTGAGACATGATTAAGATGTATTTTAAAATAATTAGTTTTTGAGGTTTTTTTTGGATCCCTTCTGTCTGTAGTACTCACTGCATAATTCACCTTGTTTTTGGTGTGATAAGGTTCATTGAATCTTGTGTTTAACGGTTGCCAGAGACAGGCAATAACACTAACACCTTGTCATCCGAAACAAAGTTTCAAACTTCAGCCTTTTTATCTGCTTTAGTGTTCACAATGGCTGAAGACTTTTCAGATGCATTTTAGCCTATTCATGCTTTGGTCAGTTTATCTCTGAAGCTCAAAACAAAGGTTTAAACCGTCTTCTCCGGACTTTGGTGTGTCAATTTTTCTTGAATTACTTTAAATCATCCTCTTGCCTCCTGTCCATGTATTACTCAAAATTGATTAAATCCGGAGGACTCATTAGGAGGTTTCCTAAAAGTAAAGTGCAATAAAGTAATTCCCTTATCCCAATAAATAGCACTTTTTTAGTGATTAGATCTAATGATAGTCTTGAAGGTTTGATGCCATCTTTCAAATGCAATTTGAGATTGTGTTTGATAAACAGGAGATGTAAATTGCTTTATTCCCAAATGAATCAAGATTTCTTTGAATATTTGCGACTCAAAATTTGAGCAGTGATCTGATACATTTCTTCGGGTAATCCACATCCTGTTTTTTGAAAAAAAAATGTTCCAACAAGTTTCCACCAAAGCAAATCTTGTGGAAATATCCATGATCCTTAAAAGATGTTGGTTCCAATACTTGGTTTTAGATAGGGGTCCTATGCAATCTACAAAGATACTGCTAAACTGTTCCTCAAAAGCTGGTATCAGAATTAAAGGTACAGGTGTAATTGAGGGCTGGGGTTTCCACACCACCTAATTGGTACAATGGTTTCAATTTTGTATCCATTTCTTGCAAGTGCTAAATATCTGTGCCATTCTCCTTGCTGTCATCCTTTTTAGTTAAGTTTTTGAAATCTCTATCCAATAGTCGAATTTTCCGATCATTTCCATGCTTCATAGATTCTATTCCTTCCTGCATAATTCAACAGGTCAGAAATCTCGACTCAGAGTCAGGAAACAATCTAGGATGTTCTTATTGTAACATTACACATTTTACTTTACCGCCACTAGTTATTCCACCCTTGGTGGATTCAAATTCTTGAACCTATTAGGTCACTTCCCAAAATAAAATAATTCCTTCAATCAGAATTTCTTTCACTCCACCCAATGCAAATTCTGTTTTTATCAAGTGACTCTTTAGCTCAACCCTATAATAATGACACTGCTGTGTAACCTCCATGTATACTTCCAATTACTATTTTCTTCTTCATTAACCAATCTCAAAGACAAATAATATCATCAGCCAGCATCAGGGACTATCTTGTTCCAGTTTTTCTGAATATCTTTAGTTTGAAGCATAAAGATATACCTCCCTTTTTTTGCTTTAAAAGACAAAATACTGGGAACTTCCAGCACTTTAGTTCTATTTGTCATTTTTTGTAAAAAAATTTTCTTGACTGACTTGAGCCATTTTTCCTTTTTAGTCCATTTTAAGGAATTATGTTCTGTTTACACTGCTGCTGCAGGTTAATACCTACTTTCTTTCCCGATGCCAGCTTTTCTGAAAATGTCTTAGGCATTCATATTCCTTCAATTGGTCTCACATTTAAAGCTGATAATTGGCTCTGGTATGACCAGTCTTTTTCCAATATAAGCATGTTGACTTTTTTATATCACCTTTCAATTGTAGCCTCTCTCTTTTGTTACTTTCACACCATTCTATCTGCTCTGTAAAACTAGTACCTCTCATCTGCAGATTTTCTATTCCTCCTATTTTCTTGTGGAATTGCATGTTATATTTCCCTAACTGTAATTGCTTGTGGGAGATATCATGGGTATGCCTAAACTGCTACTTCTTCGATCCTGAATACTTGATGCTCATCAAGAGAAGTTTGAAGTTTGTAGGAAAAACAATTGAATTCTTCCATATTCAGAATTTCCTTCATATTTGAGACTTTTTTTCTAGCTTGAATGATCTAAATCATTGCTGCTTTTTTTTTGGCCAATTCTGTAATTGGCTGAATAGGTTCCTTACCATTCTGAACTTTAATTGCTAAGTTTCAGGCACATGCTCATAAGCATTAGGTATTGCCTCTGACAGTTTTGTATTCTGCATATTGTTATTCTGACAAATTGGCATATATAGTTATAGACTGTTTTGACATGTTCATCTATCATGTGAAGGTCCAAATTTCTTTTGGCTACTACATCTGTCCAGCTACCATCTCAAGTGAAGTGAAAATACTGTTCAACTCTATCCTTGGTAAATTTAGACAGTAAGCATAGATTCTAGGTGAAATCCAACCCCTCACTGGAATTAGAATCATACTCAGAGCCACAATTACTTTCCTCCTTTACTAGAAGCTGTTTAATGGTTAATTCACATTCTCTATTTACCAAATCTCTTTGGAGTTCAAGTTTTTTTTAAAATTCCATCAGTCTCTGCTTTTCTTTTTTGTCTCTTTCCAATGTCCTCTACTTTTTTGTTTTCCTCAGTTTCCATCTTCCTGTGTTTTTCCTCAGAATTCAAAACTTGGCATTTCTTGAAGTCTAATTCTCTCAAAGAATTTTAGATGTATCTTAGCTAATTGTGTCTGTGACATCTCAATTTCTTCCAATTCACAATGTTGTTAATCACCTTGAAGCATCCTTATGAAATCCATTTTTACTCCTTTAATGTAGTCTCCATTTAGCTTTACTCAAAAATGTCAAATAATCCACTGTTATACCTTCCACCTCTAGAAAACTCTTAGTAACATTCACCATTACCTTCAAATTCTATGTCATTAACTTTATCACAATGTGGCTGTTTTCTGTCACAACCACCATATAGTGGTTATTGTAAAAAGAAAGACACAAATCTCTCTTAAATCCAATGAATTAAAAATCTCACTGAAAGCCCCCAATTATTGCAATCCCAGCTGATTGTAATAAGCTGGACAAGTCAGATCCCAGGCTGAAATCTGGCTAGAGTTGTTATTTTATCTTCAGACACTCAGAAAACATGTATGCCACTTGTTTAAATTCAAAAATCCAACTTCAGAAATAATTAATATTAAAATGTATAAAAATATCACACCTTAGTCACAGTACCCAATTTCATTTTGTGGTCTTTTTCTTACACTGCTAATTTAACTACCTATAAAAACACAATAGCCCTGAAAAACAGCCTAATTCATGCACACAAGGCTGGTGAGACTAATCAAAACTGGGCTTTTAATGTTTCCAAGATTCTGTCCTGCTTTAGCACAGACTTACAAGTCAGAAATCATGGGGAACTCCTATGGTAAGAGTTCATGTTGATGGGTCTCATTCAGGCAATTAAAATAGATGCATGGAATTGATTAATCCAATTCATGGAAATTGAAAGTTGAAGACATTAACATTGTAAAATGAATCATGTCAATTGAAAATGCAATTGGATGGGACAAGGTGGAGTGGGTTAATTTATTATTGTTTGTTTGTCACCTGACAATTATAGCTGAAGCATAGCTTACCTTTTCTTGACTTTTTTTTGTGTTTGAGGAACGGTGATGACTTGCTGAAGTCTCCAGTTCCCACTGTAATCAAGAGAAGGTAACGTTAATCAGAGAATAGGGTATGGGCAACACCAAACAAATTTTTAAATTGGCAAAAAAAAAAAATTTTGAGAAGGAAAGTAACATTTTTGAAGTAAAAAGAAAGTGCATACTTAAGGACCTGTGAAAGTATGATTTCATACTGTTTCAGCCATTAGCCTGTCTGTAACATATTTCAAGAAGATGTTAACACCTCCAGGTGCAGTTTGTTCGCTCTTCCTGGAAGATGTTATTCTCATGAGCTTTCTTTGTTATGGGAAATTCTCCACAAAATGAAGAATGCAGAACATTTTTACTGGCGCATAATCTTTCTGTTATACGAAGCATGATACTTTGCTTCTGTTTTCAAAGGAAGTTCATAATATTTTGTCAGTTACTAAGATAATCCAGCATTAGTTGTGAACATTTCCACTGCTTCCTCGTAAAAGATTTACTTTGTGCCTATATAAATTAACACAGTATCTAATGCCTGAACTTGCTTTCTGTTATGTACTAATAGATTTTTTTTTTTTTAGTTAGCAGAGTTTGCTGTGAGAAAAGGGTCTAGACAGGATATAGTGTTCTTTTTTTAAAAAAAAAAATCAGCAGAAGAGAATCACTGAGAATCATTAAATGAATGTGGTAAGGGGCTATATTCCTGTGAGAAAAAGGAAACAATTAACAAGACAGAGACAGTAGTGGATGAAGGAGGATAATTTTGATGAAGTATGATTCCAATTAAAAGTACAGCAAGAAATAAATGTAACCTGTTGACTCAAATTACATATCCATTGTGTAAATGAGCAAGTCCATATAATTTATACTGGTATTGCAAAAGTGGAGGATGTAAATATTGGCAAGCATCAAGACAGGGTACAGATTAGAGTTTTTTTTTCCCACAGAATAGAAGACACTCCTATCAGTCAGCGCTATGCCAGTTTATTTTAACAGCAGCTGGCACACAACAGTTTGAAGATGATGTGGTTGAGTACAGATATCATGGGAATGTCTGTGGATTATAACAGAACAGCTTTGGATTTTTCAGTTTGTATGATTGCATTGATTGATCAGTGTTTCACTTGATTAACCTTTTTTGTTTAGGGTTAAAACTCAGTTTTGTTGTCTTGTGGTAGTTGATTTCATGTAGTGGTATTTTTCACATACTGTTATTTCTGTTAGAAATCTTTATCTAATTAGGAAAATGCAGGGAGGAACAGTATATTGCTGAAGTTATGTGCTAAAGATGTTGGGATTGATTTCACCTTGCTAAAATCAGCATATTGGATTTTATCACAGCTGTGATGCAGAGATAACGTTATTGTCTGTCAGTTGGAAAATGGGTTCAAATATCTGTTGAAAATTGAGCACAAAATTTAGACTGACACTTGAGTGCAGTAAGAAAGGAATACTGGATTGCTGGAGTTCATGTCTTTTGAATAAACCATAAAACATACTCCCTCTCTGCCCCTTCTAAAGGATGTGATATAATTTCTCGAAGAATAGAAATGTTGTCCTGGTTTCCTGGACTAACATTTATCCTTCAATCAATGCCAAAAACAGATGTGTGCTGATATTGGGTGAGCTTGAAGTAAGTGAATCCAATTATTCACCTTCGTGGGGTGTGAGCCTCAAAATGGTTCCTGTTTTTTCACTCTTACCTAAGAGTTAAATTGCATGTGCATTGGGCTGGGGAAAGAAATACATCTTTCAGAATGCTTAGCATTAACAAGGGCTGGTTTCTCTAAAGAGCGGATTGAATTTGGTAGTGTTGGTGACTATCTAGGCAATGAAAGTTTAATGATCTGCAATGCTGACACTTCAATCTAATATTCCATCTTCAAGGAGCCTTTACTTTTTTATGATCCTTTCCAGTTTCAAGGGAATTGAGGACAGGATGTGTTGAATTCTCCACCCTTCAGGTCTCCTGAAACCCACAGACCAAATTTCCTCTTGCAACATCTTTAAGATTCTCTAGCAAAGAGAACCAAATTAAAATAGTTCCCTTTTAAGCTTTGGCTTTGGAATCTGGCCATGGCTTCCCTATGGTTTCCATATGCCAGGTTCCAATGAATGCCAAGGGAGAGGGAACTCTGACGATCAGAGTTTCTGCCTCCTCCCATATTAATGGTCATGGTTGGGGTCAGGAGGGGTTTATCTTCACCAGGTCATTGAACAAGGTTTGGTATACTGGAGGGACCTGAAAAATGTTCTGCAGTAATCCTTTAAAATTTACAATAGGAGCACGCAGTGGCTTTGTGGAACTGTATTGTTTTATTCTCAAATCATGCTCTCTTTCTTATTAGATTTCTATTTTTTGTTTATTATTTCTTAAATGCCTATAAAATTGCAGTTTTAATTTTGACTTGTAAACTGTAACTAACATCGAATGGAAAAGTTTGTCTTGGCACAATAGACATGATTTACATTGTAGTTGAATTACACCCAATCGAAAGTGAGATGAACCATTTGAGGCAATTTCACTCCACTTGCTAAAGATTGCTGCACAACTTTACTTCCAAATTGCCCAGATTTAATGGTGCAAGAGCATAACTGCTTTTACATTATTGTCAAATCTGTGCATAACTGGTCTATTAGCCACATTAACCAAAATTGTAAAAAGGTTACAAAGTCCATTTGTTTAAAATTATGGACTTTCCAATTGTGTTCCAGACAGTAGAACAGCTATATAAATTACATTGAGATAATGACTGTTGGGAGGGAAACATATTCCTGACAGTATAGTGCAAGTGAGGTGATGATCATTCCTCTTGATAAATTGGAACTGCTATTTGTTATATTTCAGTTTGTGGCTGTATTGACTTCTAAAAATCCAATTCGTTAATCAACCAGTGTTCTTTAATTATTTGGAAAGCCTTTCCACTGTCATAGGTTCCAACTTCTCTGTGCCACCACCTTATCCCACCCTCGCTCCCCAACCTCCCTTGGTTTCTTTCTTCACAATCTTAATCTCAAAACAAGAAATCCCTTGAGTAATTTGAAGCTTTTGTTTATCATACAACCACATTCTTATTTGCAATAATGGAGTTGTTTGCCAGTGATTTTGTTTCCAGTGAGTTAATGAAATGTGCTGTTCAGTGATTTTTGAACTACTAGTCTCCACCAACGATCCCCCAGCCCACCCCCCGGAGCTCCCTGCACCTCCCAGTTATCAATATAACTTGCACAGAAAATGTAAAATCTTAATGTATTGGAACTGATGTTTTAAATTGTGAGAGAAGATCTTTGTATTACAGGTTTTGAATGATATCAGGTTGACTAAATAAATTCAGACTTGCTTGATTGATTAATTTTTTGTTTGTGTTGGCTTTCCTTGCGGACAGATGGGCTTCAACATACTAAACGTGGTAGCAAAGTAATGTTTGAAGCCAGCAGCTTAAGTATAGCTATTATGGTTCCTGATTGATTCAATACTATTTCCACACTGCTCATTAAAGTGACTTTAATGCAGTTGATGGCCAGCATGGGTTAGATTAGAAATCTATCCACAATCAAATACATTCTCTTTATATGTCAGCGTTCTTCTATAATGTTCACGAATAAGTAAAGTTAATAAAACAAGGGAGTAAAGCCATAAAAATCAGCTGTCATACTCATCCATTGAAATGGCAGGTTGGCCTTCATGGATGTTATTCTTTCCTACTGTCATTTAGCTTGTATTGAATTTTCTGTTTCAAATAAATGTCAGCTGTCTTCTACGGAATGGCTCATGTCATTCTGGACAATTTTCTTTTAAGAAGACTTTCAGTCTTGTTGCAGTGAGCTGCACATAATGATTGTATTTGTAAAACACTTACACAGAGTTAGTTAATGTAAAATTTATTAGATTGCCTTGAAATTGAAAAGGGATTCTACTAACGAGTGACACTGAATTGGCTTCTTGACATGAAGTGATCAAATTAGAACATTTTTTGGTTTTGTCTAAAGCAAAAAGTTACTCAATTTACAACATTAGAAATAAATACATAATAATGGACCCATAAAGAGACAGACAGTGTCAATTTCTGCATGTGTTTGACTAATTAACAAGTTCTACTATTGTCACCACCATATGTAGAACAATGTTCTGTCTCACTTTATAGACATCAACCAATTGTTGTCACCACATTTTCATATGGTGGCTGTCTGATGGTTGAGCCACATGACTTTGGTATTGTATAACTGATTAAGTTCCTGAGCTTGTAATCAGGACAAGAACTTGAACTTAAAGTGTGGGTATATCTGCTGTTATATAAGTACATGGGGGGAAAAACTCCAATCTGCTCCCAGTGGAATTAAACCTCATTTTGTGGTGAAATATGATTCTCTTTCTCGTGGTTTTCAGTATAGCAATTCTCTGTGAAATTGGTGGACTTAGCTGGATATTTGAGTTGCCCATGGTGAGTAGTTGGTTCTTTTTAGGGATGGGAAGTAATGTGCCCCCATCATGTTACTCAGTAGATGAAGGAGACTATACATATTTGACTATCGGGTGGAAAATGTAACTCTACAATGCTCAAACTTAATGTGATCAGTCCTAGTCTTTAGTTCTTTCTTTCTTCTTATTCTGCACTAACAGAGGTATTGGCAGATACTTATCTGTAAAGAGAGTAAATCCAGAAGAAGATTATTCTTATCTCCATTATTTTTACACGAGTAATTTGTGCATTTGTAAACAAAGGGATACTAGCCCACTAGGCCAAATGTCCACTAAAGTTCCCTCCTACTCTAAATTGTATATTTCTCTAGTTTCTCTGCTGATTCTATTTGTCCTCATCTTGTCTAAGAGAATTGTCACTTGCTCTTTTGATCCTAATCCCATTAAACTGTCGACCAACCAATTTCTCCTTCTGGTCCCCATGGTAACCAATATTGTAAACTGTCCTGTCTCTTTAGGTACTCTTCCTGTCTCCTCTAATTCTATCATTATCACCCCTCACTTTTTAAAAAAAAACACCTGAGCTTTATCATCCTTTCAAACTACCACTCCTATTCCAATCTCCCTTTCCTCTTCAAATATTCTGTTCACCGTTTTCCTGTTGTTTGCTGAATTTGTCTGTTTTTGTTATTGGATAATTGTGACACATTTCCATGTTCTTAATACCATTATTTTGTTTTTCTGTTGATTTTTGATATAAGTTGTACTGTAATTCGCCAGTGCTTTTTGGACATTTTGCTTTGAACAAAGGGATTAACAACAAAGTTCTTGAATGAGAATGTGCTTTCCAGATCCATGTCTTGTCTTCCTCAGAACTCCATGTTTAATTTTGTCCAATAAAGTTTCCACCCTCAGTTACAAATGACATCTTTATGCGCAGCAATAAAGGATAACTATCCCTTCTCATCCTCTTGACCTGTCTACAGCCTTAATTGCCGTTGATCAAACCATCTTTTTTCCATTGCTTGTCCATTGTTGTCCAGCTGAGTGGGAGTATGCCTGCCTGTTCCCTTCCTCCTCAATTATCTAGTCATAGCCACTTGTAATAACTTCTCATTCCTTTCTTCACTACTACATCTGGTGGAACCCTCCTATATTTTAAACAAAATGCTGCCTCTCTGAACCATCGGCTAAATGCACAGAATTGGTTTTCACATATTCTTTGACAAACAGCTCAACCTCCCTACCACATGTCTCAGTCTCTCCACTGTTGCTAAATTAATGGACAGTTTATCAAACATTTGGTAATGGATAAGCAATGGTTTCCTCTGGTTAAATTTTGGGAAGATTGAAGCCTTTGTCTTTGATCCCTGCTCCAAATTCTGTTTCTCGCCTACCAACTTTATCTGGAAATATCCTTGAGGTTAACCAGACCACTTGTGTTGGTGTCATATTTGAAACTGAGATAAATTTAGAATCACATTTGCACCATCGGTATGACTTCATATTTCTAGCTCCACAACATTTCATGTCCTTTTCCACATTTCAAATGCTGAAACCTTTATTGATGCCTTAGTTACTGCTGGCGTCAAATGTTCCAATGCATTCCTGGCTGACCTCCCACAAGCTATGCTCGATCTATTGAAGATTATCCTAATCTTTGCTGTCCATGTACTTATTCACTCCAGTTTCTGTTCACTTATTACCCCAGTGCTTAGAAACCTGCATTGTTACCTGATCAAGTAGTATCTTAAATAGAATATTTTAATCCTTATTGTTAAATCCATCCAAGGCCTGGCCACTCCCTATCTCCAGGCCACAAACCTCTGGCATGTCTGTAGTCATCTCATTCTGGTCTCTCGAACATCCCTGATTTTAATTTCTCTACCATTGGTTGCAATTTCTTCAGCTGCCTGGGTTCTAAGCTCTGCAACTTTCTCCTTTAAACAATCTTTTTCTCCTGAGACCATCTTTTTCACCTTTTAAGGCGCCCCTTTAAAATGTACATCCTTGAATATGCTTTTGATTATCTGCCTCAACATAGCCGTAAATGTCATTTGGTGAAATCTTACAAGAGTCTGAGTGATGTGGCTATGGTGAGGTTGTGAAAGAATCGGTGAAGCCCAACTTGATGTCGAGATTGTCTCACTCCATCTGTTATGTTCTTTACGAGCTGCATACCAAGATTCTTGGCAGATAGTGGCAATTAGGGACTAATGCTCATTAAGCACCTTGTTAACCTCACCATTTAATATTCAGATTTCCATCTTACCAAACAATAAGTTTTTCCAACAAGGAGACCAGAGGGTGTGCCTGGCAGAGTCACTCCCTGATCTGAAGCCTGTGACCAAACTACAACCCAGAACCCAATCAAACTCAATTGCCAGCCACAATTACCCTCCCTGGGGTATGTTGCACCTTGCTGGCACAGCCACTGCTGGACAATTATTTGACAGCTGAACCTTTTGTCCTTGAAAGAGCCATATTTTTGGGATGCTGAAAGAGGAAGGACAAAGATGTCGCTGTGACAAAAAGCCAAGTGTGCGCATTGTCCCCTTGCTTCCAGATGGTGTAATACTCATAGAACTCAGAATCCCTACAGTGTGGAAACAGGCCCTTCAGCCCAACAAGTCCACACCGATCTTCGTAGCATCCCCCTATAACCACTTAATCTACACATCCCCGAACACTATGGGCAATTTAGCATGGCCAATCCACCTAACCCGCACATCTTTGGACTGTGGGAGGAAACCGGAGCACACAAACGCAGACAGTTGCCCGAGGGTGGAATCGATCTTGGGTCCAAGGTGCTGTGAGGCAGCAGTGCTAATCACTGACCCACCGTGCTGCCCTGTAGTCTCTCACCACAGACCTCTATCGTCGGAGCCTTATCTGTGGCCATGGAGTACTGATGGTGTGAAAATGTGTTTAGTGCCTACACAGAGAAACATTCACAACTAAATGAAGGCTAAAATCAGGAACATCCGTGCATAATCTTGAGAGTGATGTTCAGGCATTTTTCACCCATGCCACCCAAAGTGCCCTCAATAGGTTTTCTTTCTTCAACTTCCCTCCCACCACCTCTCGGTGCACTCCCTAGTCCCATAGCTGGGGTGAAGAGAGCCTGCCTGGCTTATTGAGTGCTTTGGCCTTGGAGGTTTGGTTGGGCAAACACTGGGGAACTTTGTGTCTAGATAGGTCAGCCACACCAAGCATCACCTCGCCAGAGATAAGCTGACCCTTCTCAGCTTGAACTTGCAAGGAATGAAGTGGGGAGGCAAGAAGGAAGTGGAGGGCCCTGCCATCCCTGAAATCTCCTGAGTGGAAAGTGCAGAGGTGAAGGCTGCGTGTGGCTCTTCTTCCAGCTGGATCCCTCCTGGCATTGCTCTGAAGGGGCATCTGGAATGGGGTCACTGTCCTCCACCTCCCCTTCAGTCCTGAGGATAAGTGTCTTGGCCAATGAAGTGCTGGTGAGTGCACAGCTCCAGCAGCCATTGAGGATGCTGAGGCTAGCTCACCATGGCAACCACCATCCTGTCAATGGAGGCAGACAGATGCTGGCAGGATTCGCTGCATTGCTAATGCTTCTGGGCATTAGGGTGATTGCATCTCATATGCTTTTCTGCCTCTGCTCCACCCTGTACATGTGGATGAAGCCCCTGATTGTTAACACCAAAGGGTCCTCTCCTGCATGGAGCTGAGGAGGTACCTTGTCTCTGGCTGCCCTTCCAGTGCCAGCTGCATGGGCCTTTTGACCCTTGGCCTGGTCATGGAGCTGTCACCGTGAGGTGCTCACCAGACTGTGCACACACTTTCTCTCTGTCCGTGGTTCCCTCCAGGGTGTCACCATCTGGTTAGGAGATGCAGGAGGTAGCCTTACTACTGCCTCCTCTGAGATCTCCATACTCCCGTCCTCAGAGGTTGAGGATGGGGCTTGTCCTGGAGCCTGTCATTCTCCACAGAGGTCGTGGGGAGGTTAACCGAAGAGAGAGGGAAAATGTCACAGCCAGTGGTTAGAAGTAGTGTTACGATAATTGAGAGTGACAGTGATGTTAATGTGAGAGTTGTTGTGGAATGAAGTGTAGTAGATGTTTGGAGGGACGTGGTCAGTTCAGCATCCCCACAGTGATCCCAGTCTTCTATAATGAGAGTCAGGATTCTGACCTCTTAGTGAGTGAAGACAAAGATGTTGGGCATCTTCTACCTATAAAGGCTCGCTATGTTACGTGGAGTGGGTGGCACTGCTTTTTGTATGTGGGGGAGATGTGCTGAAGGACTGCAGAGGCAGCACAGAATGCATGTAAGGTTGGTGGTTTGGAAGGTTAAGGGAGGAAAGGTGGAGAGCGAGTCAGTGAAGGTGTTGTATACAGATGAGACTGCTGGAGCATAAGGTTAAACATAGGTGGCAGATTGGTGAAGTGGCACAGAGTGAGTGTGGGGTAGTAGAGGGAAAAGTAATGAAGCCTACCCTGCCGGAGCACAGAAGGGCATTGACCTTCTGCATTGCTGGCTGTTCCCCTGAACTCCAGAGATGGCACTGACTTGGATGGTCACCTTTAACTAGGGTCTGGTTGTACTATCTTCCTGGAGATGTGGCAGAGGAGAGGACCTCTTTCTCCTCTGGACCATTGTGTCCTCCAGGTCCCTGTCTGAGAATTGTGATGCTTTCTTCCCCTTGTCTGACATATTCATACTCTGTCTGTGACTGAGCAGGGCAGCTTCAAGATATTAGTGCTCGTCTGGGTGCACAAGGGACGCCACCGGTTTGATAGATATCTGCTGAGTGCTGATTTTATACTGGGAATGGCACGGAGTAAGATGTAGCAGAAATTAAACATGAGAGAAGTCATAAGGCTTATTAATGAATTGAGTTTGATAAGATAGAGTAAGAAAACTCGCTAGGTTTCACAGCAAGAAACCCTCCAAAAGAAGGTTGATTTAGAGTGATCCAAAAAAAATGTAAGATTTGGCCCTACGTGTCCAATTTTGGTTTACGGCAGTCCTGAAAAGTCCTTTAGAAATGTTTTAATTTATATTTCTACAGTCCTTTTAATATATTAACATTGAACAATTTTGGCAGCAGGCCTTTTTATAATGCTGGTGTAGAACCCATGCAGGATTTGAGAAGTATGTTGTCACTGATTTCCTTTATCCTGTAATATTCATGGATTAATGTTCCTTCCTTCACCTTCCTAACTCATTTTGTATGTAAGATTTGACATCAACTTTAAAAAGACCTGTAGGACCTTCTAAGGGATTATTCAGTCGAGCAATCAATGGAATATGGTAATATGCTGCTTCTAGCTTCTTCTGGTTAACTGGAGAATTGTGCTGATTTTCAATGTGCACAATCTATTCGAAAACCTGTAATCTTGGTGGTGAAGTGCGAGGCGCATCATTTGATAGCAAAATGCAATTTCTGCCACTCCATCTATGACGAATGGTTCTTCAGTCTGGTCTCATCACTGAAATTAATTGAGAACTGAAACTGACCACCGAAAAAGAAATGGGCAACCATAGCGTTTTTAGCTGAATTTCTCTATTGGATACTGTGTCAGAGTGCAATTTTGGACCAGGATGTTCAATACCCTAATGTCTATTAGTGTTTTCTTTTTGGACAATCTTGTGTTTAAAAAGCAGATTGAGTGAAGGAGACAGCTTAATTTAAAATTACCTTGATTCTGGATACAGGTTTTGGGGAATGTGAGTCACATAACACAAAGCTCTACCAGTTAATATTTTGATGAATTTTAGTGGCTCTCCATTTTCTGTTTTGGTGGGAAATAGACAACACTGGTCAAATTTTTGTGTGTGCTAATTTTGGAGGATAAATAAAGCCAAGATTAGAGAACTTTCTGATTTGCACAGCTGATTCTTTGCAACTTGGAAAATTATTCAGTTTGCTCTTCAGATGTAAATAAATGTGTATTCATTCATAATTCGTAGTTGCCATGAGAACACTAAAAGTCAACCACAATATTAAGCTGCATGTAGGAGTAGGAAAAGTCTCCTTTTCCTGAAAGGCAGTAGCTCTCTAGTTCAGTTTTTATAACAAACTAATATGCTCATTTATTCTGCCAGTCCACAAATTACAGCAAATGATTTATATTATAAATGGGGTTACTAAGTGAAAGAAGCTGCTAAAGAGGGTTTTGAGTCTCCGTTTTGATTTAGTTAATCCAGAATAGTCCCATAACTACAAGGTTCTGGTGCTTATAACCCTAAGCATGGTCAGTTTATTCAGCTGTAGACTGCTGAGATGGCCAAGTTGGCCTCCCAGCCATATGTAAATATGTAACCATATAAAGATGGAACAAAAAAGACTGTGTGTCATTTTATTATGGTGTATTCCTTCTGCAGATTGAGGACAATTTTGACCTTCTGTAGACTCCACACACCTATTTAATTTCCGTTGAAAAGTGCTGATAACTTTTCCATGATCTTTCAAAATATCAAATAAAAGAGCAGAATATCTATTCATCATATTTTCACCATTCAGTTGTGTATTGCTACCATCCATTAATGAAGCTGCCAATAGCTTGTGGATCGTAGTTAATTAAATATGGAATGAAGGACAAAGTTCATATTTATCCCAATAATGATCAATGCCTTTCACACACTAGTATATACGCTAGTCTTTTTTGATCAAGTTACACAACATAATATCAACTGTATTGCTGACAGTTTATGTGGGGAAAATTAATTCTTAAGTCTTTGTCCTGAAGCTTAGCATTCAGTCTGAATTAAACAGCTCAGTACATTTTCGGCAGTCCGGTGATTTCTGAGATCAGCTGGCTTCTGCACTGGTTTGACGAGGATTAGGACTCCATTGTGTGCTCTGCAGACTCTGCCACAGGTGGATGGGTTGGGCTTGGAGGATTGGATAAATGGATTATTTGTGCGCACCCTCCAAAACCTTGACCTCATCTCCCTGTGTTCCCAGTGTTTTCCACTTCAGTCAGTCAGAAGTATTGCATGACTGTGGATATGTTGGAGCTCTTCAAGGACAGCTCTGAAGATATCCTTAAAGCACTTCTTTTATCCTCCTGGGAGTTTCCTGCCACAACGGAGATCCAAGCCAAGCAATTTTTTTCTGGAGACTGATGTCAGGTACATGAATGACATGTCCTGCCCCTTCACACTTATGTTAGCTGTGCTTCATTATTTTTAGGCCATGATGTGGAGATGCCAATTGGCAAGGTCAGAGGCCACATAACCTGGTGTCATGTGACTTCTGATCTCAACTGATACGGGAATTGAATCCAGGCTGTTGGCATCACTGCATGTGGAGAATATTTTGTCACACTCCTGACTATCAATGGTGACAGGCTTTGGGTGGGTGCGTTCAGCGGGTGAGTTAGTTGCTGCAGAAGTCCCAGCTGCTGACCTGCTCTTGCAACCATGATATTTGTATGGCAGCTCAGTTCAGTTTTTGGTCAATATTAACTGACAAGATACTGTTGAGGAATTTGACAGCTGTTGGATTTAAAGGAAAATGGCTAGATACTCTCCTTTTGGAGGTTATCATTGCCTGACATTTATATGGTGTTTTTGTTACTTCCTACTCAACAGTCCAAGCCAGAATGTTACTCCACTATATGCATGTGGATATGGACTACTTCAGTATCCATGGAGTTATGAGTGGAACTAGACATTATACAGTGATCAGTGAACATCTGGAACTCTGATCACATAATGAAGAGAATGTTATCTAAGTCATTTAAAGATGACCTAAGGCACTGCAAGAACTCCTGCAGGGATGTCTTAGGGCTGAGATGACTGACCTCCAACAACCACAACAATCTTCAAGGACTTACCTCAGGATTGCAAATCAGTTCAGCCTGAATTTAGTGGGCTGAAGAGTACCATTGGCTATAACTTGTTGCTTTTTTTTTTCTTTCACACCTTATGATTTTTGAGTCAGTGCCTTAACTTTGAATAGAAAGTTCCTGAAATTCTGTTGTCAAGAGCAAATGGTTACTTTACTTTCTTGTGGCAACAAATTCATGAGGTGATTGACTGTGTATCTTGCTGGAGTTATAATGCAGGTTCACTGTTTGTGCTATTATTAGTGCACAACTCATCCAATAAGTTCAGAGTTAAGAGATGAAGCCTGAATTCCAAGTCTTCAGAACTTCTTGGCTGATTTAACCCACTCCATTGCTTTTATAATAGAAATGGCACTTCACCCTTAGACTTCACACATCTTTACGAACTTGTGAAAATTTGCAAGCTAATTGGCTATTAATGTAGAAATTAATGGTTTGAATAGTGGTGCTAACTTAAGTGTGATAATTGCCAATACAATGACAATCAACCTCCTGGTCACTCAATTGGAATAATTTAAACAGTTTAATTTAATTCCTGCATACAGTAAGTTATTGTTGGACACTGCTCATTGCACTGTTTGCTAAAGTCCAAGCTAATGGTAGTTCCCTTAGCTCAGGGCCAGAAAGCTTGAGTTAAAGCTCCCCCACTGCTCCCAAGGTGTGTCATAATGTTTCTGAATGTGTTGATTAAAAGTATGTAGAATTATGAGCTTGTACTTCCAGCGTGCTGTAGTGCAAAACAATGTGAGATGGGAATGGTCTGACACTTCTGCCCCACTTCTGCAAAATTTTCTGTATTCACTTATGTGATAGCATGCTGCTCTGAATAAATGGAGAAATTGTCATGTTTGACTTCAAATAAATGAGGCGTGGCCAGATGGAAAAAGGGATATGCAGCTTAGCACATAGTTAACATGCAAAGCCAGTTTAAAAGTTATAATCATAGATTACATTCAATTAGGTCATTCGAGATGTATTGGCCTACTAGACCATGGATGGCTAGGGAAAATTGAAGAGGCAAGCCACTTCCAAGCCTGAGCCATTCTGCTCCCCTGGCTTGTCCCACCACTGACTCATTCCCCCCCCACTACCACTACCCATGCAGCCAGTGAACATCTCACACACTTGCTAGCAATGCAAGCTCTCTTTGAAGGTGCATCAGGGAATCAACAATTCATCAGAACAGCTAGTGGCCCAGATCAATTCCACATGGCACACAGTAGATTGTCAGTCTCTAATCTGTGTGTGGGAAAATTAAAAACATGACATACCAGTCCACTGTGCTGAAAGAGCAATTGGTGAGCTTGAGACAGAAGACAAAGGCTAAGGAGTTTAATTGGTGGTGACAGAAACTTGCCAGTTGCACAGATGTCATTGATGCTCTGTTCTATTGAGAATGTTGCTATGATAGAACAACTGTGTGTGTAAAGACATCTTTGGATGGCTGACATGTAGCTCTCTCTTGTGATTTAAGTGAATCCAGTGGCATAACGGTTGAATAAAAATTTTACAATAGAAATATCCAACTGTCTAATGCAAACTGTAGTCTGTCAAAAAACTAGCACAGCTCTGGAATATTCTTCTCTGCAAAGTGATAGTACCCAATATCAAGCTCCATTGTTTTTCTGTCTTAAGGTGAGCTGAATTAGGAAATGCAGGCCACAGGTAACACTGCTACTTGGATAACATAAGCTATTTTACATTATCTAAAGACATGGTCACAAAAGATTGGATTCTGCAACATCATACTTGCCCACTATTCTTGGATGAGTTCTATTTTAAGTGGGTAAACATATATTTTCAAGTTGTACCAATGCCTCTGATATTGGGGCTAATTGAGTCAGTTAGTAAAAATAATTATTTTATGGAATTATTACAAGATAGCTAAAATTATTGGATTTTGTTTTTACATGGTGGAAACTAATACTACATCTCAACAATATCTACATTTGTTTTAATATCATCCAAGTGGTCTTGACACGAATGGAAGCATTAAGAGTAAATGCTGGCGCTGGTGGATTGAAGGGTTACTGCAGGAATGACTTAAAAAGCTGCTTTAGTGCATGTTTTTTTCATACACGCTGACTTCTGTAATTCTAATTTGTCAAAGCTACAAGCTTTCTTTGACATAATTCACTTCAACCCTGTTCTGAGAGAGGGCGAACTAAAGGTACTTAGAATCCAATTTTGTTTAACAGGTTAGACAGAAGTTACAGGACATTAATAACTACATAAAGAAAAAGGAACTTGAGTAATAATTTACACACATCAGAATATTTGACTCGCAGCAGTGCAAAGCTGCCTACGTCTGCATTCAGCATTGAATTTTAATAGACATTAACTCATGTGTGCTCAGTCTTCTTAAGAGACAGTCAAGAAATGTACTTGACCAACATTTCTAAAGACATTAACTAATGTTGAGCATATTTTGCCTGGGAAGAAGAATAAAAAATTCAATAGTACTATTATATGGCCTTTGGATCGACAATTATAGGTGTGAAATGTTAATTCATCCTCCTGTTTTGAAAGTAACGATTTTTCTGAACAGATTGAGTGTTTGACATATTCAGAGGCATGGCTTTGAAAGAAAAACAATTGATAGCTTTCATCTCTCTAGTCAAAGAAAATCAAATGACTCCAAGTCCTCTTATATTACTGGAATGGAGACACTATTGTGAGACTATGGCTTCTCTTCGCCTTTTACAGTTGTCTTTTAAACCACCTGCTCTTGCCTCCAATAACAAATACAAAGAGCTCGTGAACATGATCACAGCAATAAAGAATGATAAGTAAAAACACTTAGCTGCTTTGCCTCTTCCCTCTTTTCTCATCTTGCTTCTGAGAACCAACTCTTTGTTTGGACTTATTCCAACCAGAATGTTAACCAGCCACTTTCCCTTCTTGGCCACCTATTGCTGATGTGGTTCAGGTTTCCTTTCCTCAAGTAATGCCATCCACTCCTTCAAATCTGCTGTCATCATCTTTCTCATCGAAGCAGCTCATCCTTTTGGCCTCTCTGAATTTCTACACTCCTGCCCAAAATCAAACCTTGATTTATTTTCGAAAGATGTTGAAAGCTTTTCTGCCTCCCTCATGTTTGCCTGTCTTTCCATATTTGAATTCCTTCAGTCAGTGTCTTGCTCCCACCTCTACCAAAATAGCTTACAAAGTCGCAAATGACATTCAAGGTGATTGACCACATTCACGATCTTTCAATTCTGACATCATTCTACAGCATAGCATCATAGAATCATGTGAAAGCAGGCCATTTGGCCCATTGAATCCACAACAATGCTCTGAAGAGTGCTCCACCCAGACCCTCTGTGCACCCCACCCCTGTAACCTTGCATTTTCCCATGGCTAATCTACCTGCACATCCTTGGACACTATGGGCAGTTTTAGCATAGCCAATTCACCTAACTTGCACATCTTTGAACTGTAGGAAGAAACCAGAGCACCCGGAGGAGAATAACACAGACATGCAGAGAATGTGCAAACTCCACACAGTAAGTCGCCTGAGGCTGGAATTGAACCTGGGTCTCCGGCGCTGTGAGGCAGCAGCGCTAACCACTGAGCCACCATGCTTCCCCAGCTTAATTTTAATTGCTCCATGATTTTCTCTGCCTTGAGCTTAAGCTCTGGAATTCTCTCCTTAAATTTCACTGCCCTATTTTCTTTGTGATGTTCTTTAAAACCATTTGCTTCAAATGAGCATTTGGTTATTTGGCCTGAAATCTCCATGTGACTCATTGTCGAAGTGTTTTTAATTGATGACATTATTCCAGAGTGTCTTGGAATGTTCTGCTGCATTTAGAGCTGCTATACAAGTGTAATTTGTTGTTATTACATTGCTTAGTGATTCACTAATAGAATATCGAGTTCACTGTATGTTCAAATTGGATCTTCGATCAGGCACTTGGTAGGTGATAATTTATTGGTGCTTACCTGACATTAATGTTGTATGTATGGGGACAAAAATCTTTGTCTACGTAAACCAACATCTTTCTTTTTCTGTTTTCAATCAGTCTATGTAAAATTATTAGAATAAAAGTAAAATAGCTGCTACGATAGGTTGAGATAGTAAGTCTTGTCTGTTGCCAAGTAATGGAGCCATTGAACCTGTGAATTTTTTTGGTTGGCAAACAAAAGTTGGGCTGAAAAAGGTCTCTGTCCTAAGGATGACATTAGAATGTGCCAAAAAGGAGACAATGGAAGAGGACTTGGTGATTACATGCGGTGCCAGTCCTATAGTGTATGGCAGCTATAGTTGCAACAGATGGTAGAGCCATAATCAGTTTGCTGATCTGGAACTGATGCAGAGCTCATTGCATAGCTGTTTCCAGGTATGTGTGTATCCATCGGGACCTGTGGATAGCAAGTAACTGCTGTTTGCCTGTGGTGCAGTAATATCTGGATGAACTTCTGGGTCTCAAAAATAAAGATGAAAAAGATTTCTCAAAATCTGTCACAGAAATGTCGTGAATGCTCTGTTATGATCCCAGTTGATGGTGATGCCAGGCAAATCAGAAATCTGCTCCTATGATGCTGCTTGGCCTGCTGTGTTCATCCAGCTCTGCACCTTGTTGTCTCGGATTCTCCAGCATCTGCAGTTCCTACTATCTCCAAATCAGAAACCCAGCCTGATGTGCCAAAGATTTCATTTCTGCAATTCTGTTACTACTGGAGATACTCACTCACGAGACTGCTGCTGTACCTTTAACAAAAGGGCATACCTGTATTACACAATACAGTGACAATTTGGGCAACTTGAATTTTTATTACAAGCAGCAAAAAGAAACGTTGAACTTTTTTTTTGTCAGCAATATCTTTTTTAGATACTCGGTTCCATCTTTCCTATCTTGGTTCTTGAGTTTCTTACTCGACTGATGAGGTTACAAGGCTTTCCTTTGATTTTCTGTACGTTCACCAGGTCTGACTTCTTCCATTACTGACTTTCCCTGAGACACACCAGGCACAAGCTACCTGGTTGACCTTTTTCACTGAACTCTAAGGAAAGCTCAAGGCTTCTTCCAAATCTGTCGACTTGGAAAGCTAAAAAAGTTTTTAAAGACTTCTTTTCAGTCCTGATGGCCTGTAGACTGCTAAGACTAAATCACCATTCTGCTGGTATAGATATTTTCTTCTGGACTAATCCTACTTCTGACTTCTGGCCGGTCTTTCTGTAGGTTGCCATAACTTTGCAACTATATCATTAATGATCTCACCAGGTAGTTTGCCAATTTAAATTAATTCGCATTATTCCTTGGGAATGCTGTTGTGACCCATTACTGAAAGAAAAACTGAGTTTTTAAGCCCTTAAAGAAAAGAATTCACCCTTCGAAGTGAATACCAAAACCTTTTTTCTCGACAACGTGGATTCTGAAGCAGATGTAATGTTACGAACCTCATCACATCTGAAAGAAAGGCAGTGTCAGAATTGTGGGTCAAAGCCTTGAAACAAGTTGGCAAAGGAAAATGCAATAAAATGTCTCAAAATTAATCTGAAAACATTGTTTAACACTTCAAATTCACTTCCATATCAGCACTCTTTGCTCTCCTTGTATATTGGCATTCTTCAGATAAAACCTGTTCCTCTGTGCTTGAGCCAAAGGATCAGCTGATCTATGATTTTTTACTTGTTGAAGAATACAAACCCAACATTTCTGAAAATAATAGGATTTTTATTTGTTAGTAATGAACTTGTCAAAGATTTGTGACTGAATCTCATTGATCTTTTATGATTCAGTCATCCATACCAGTGTATAATTTGCCATGTTTATTAATTTACGTTCTTCAGGAAAGAAAAATGCTGTCCTTGTCTCTTCCAGCCTACCTGTGACACCAAATCCACAGCAAAATCCTAGACCTGAAACGTCAGCTTTCCTGCTCCTCTGATGCTGCTTGGCCTGCTGTGTTCATCCAGCTCTACACCTTGTTATCGCAAAATCATTTGACTCATAATTGCCTTCTGAAATGTTTTAGCTTCTCATTTAGACTGAATTGTTATGCAAACGTATAATAAGAAGGAGATTGAACAAGCTTTGATCTAGTCACTGGGCATAACAAAGGCATGCCTAGCACATTCAGTCCTGCAAGGCATTCCTTTTAATGTCTGGGCACTTCAGTCGAAAGTGGAGGGTTGTCTCATAATGATTTCAACCAGTAATTGATGTGCTCATTGACAATTTGACAATTTCACTTCCGGCCTTTTGAGTCAACATCCCAGTTTTTATGCAACACTGCCTCACTGTCTCTAGATAACTGATGTCAACCAGCAGAACAAACACATCAGAGGTGGTTTAAAAGTGGTAATCAGTCAGGAGGGAGGGGGCCTTGCAGTCTTCAGTGTTAACGCCATACCCATGAAGTTTCATGGTACCAGGTCAAATGTGGATAAGGAAAGCTCCTGCTAATTAACATCTATCAGTCTCCTCCAACTGATGAATCAATCTTTCTCTACATTGAATGCCACTGGGAAGAAATACTGATAGGAAGGTCACAAAACATATACTGTGTGGGGACTTCAATGTATATTACCCAAAAATAGTTTGGTCACCACTGTTATAGAATGAACTGTCAAAGTATAAATATATTTAAACAAATATAAATAAATTGCTGCTTCATGTAATATTTGTGTTTGGGACCATGTCCAGTGGGATGGGAGCAGGTAAAAGGCCAGGTGCTATAGAGATTCATAGACTCGTACAGCACAGAAAAGGTCCTTCAGCCCATCGAGTCTGCACCAGTATAACTACCACAAAAGGTGCCCTAATCCTAATTTCCTGCACTTGTCCCATATCCTTGAACGTTACAATGAAATCTGTTCCCAGTCTACTGTGGCCAGATCCTACTTTATTTTGATAAAATCTGCCTGCTTTCCGCTTGCTTCACACACCTGCCCCCCCACCCCAACCAACCAAACCAACAAAGCCTTCTTTTGAAGGCTATCTTTTTCCTATCAAATTTGAACTGTACTGTATTGTGGTTAATATCGTGAAAATGTTCCTCCACTGCCACATCAAACACTTGTTCTTTCCCCAGAACCAGATTCAGCACCGCTCTGTCCCATGTTGGCCCTTCTACATATTCATACAAAAAAACTCCAGGTACATTCCAAGACATCAAACCCAACCACCACCCCAACCCCCAAAACCCAACCCATAAACTATGACTATCTCAACTTATGTTGGGAATGTTGAAAATATTAGGGATTCCCTAATTGCTGTAGCATGATGTGTCTCTGTTTCATCGATATTCTGTGTCCTTTTCCCCGTCAGACTAGTTTAAACTCCACCCAACAGTAGTGGAGAACCAACCTGCCAGGATGTTGGTCTCAATGTGGTTCAGGTGCAAACCATCCCATCGGTACATGCCCCACCTTTCCCAAGAATGGTCCCACTGATCCAGGAATCTAAAACCCTCCTTCTGGCGCCAACTCTTGAGCCACGCATTCATCTGTCCTATTTTCCTGTTTCTAAACTCACTAGCATGTGGCACTGGGAGTATTCCAGAAATTACAAAGTATTGAAGTCCTAATTTTTAATCTACTGCCTAGCTCCCTGAATTCTTGATGCAAAACCTCATTCCTCACTTTGCCCATATCATTGGTAGCACAATCTCCAAGTTATCACCCTCCCCTTTGAGAGTGCTATGCAGCCATTTTGTGACATCCCTGACCCTGGCACCAGGGTGGCAAAACACCATTTTGGAGTCATGTCTTTGGCTGCAGAAATGCCTGTCTGCTCCCCTGACTAAAGAACTCCCGATCACTATTTCTCTTCTTCCTCTTCCTCTAACCCCTCCCCCATCCCCAGTACAGACGAGCTGCTTGTGATGCCAGAAGCTTGGTTCCGAATGCATTCCTCTGAGGTACCAGCACCCTTGTCAGCTTCCAGAATGGAAACCAGTTGGTGAATGGGACCCCAGGGGACTCCTGCACTACTTGCCTGTACTTTCTGTACTGTCTAGTGGCCACCCATTCCCTTCTTTGCACTAGTCCCTTGAGCTGCAGTATGACTGCCTCTCTAAACATGCTATCTATGTAACTCTCAGCCTTGCAGATATGCCACGGTGTCTCCAACCACTGCTCAAGCTCTGATACCCATTGCTCCAGCTTCTGCAGCTGCGAAAACTTCCTGCACATGTGGTCATCTTGGACACTGGCTGGACCTAGGACTCCCACGAGGCCTGGATCCGCACTGCACTAAATTTTGTAGGCTCACCGCTTGCTGTGTTTCTCCGCTTCCTGGCTGCTGCTCCAAGCTAAGTGTCTTTTAAAGACATTTCCTGCACTTGCCTGGCGCAAGTTCCATGGGAAGCAGACAGGGTGCTGGAGTGATTGAAGAGCTAGCCATGTCTGAATGGGATGGTCTCTTCAGAACGATGGAAGGACAGGGGAGGAGAATATGCATTTAGTGATGACAGCAGGCTCAAAGTGGTAGAAACAATTATTTGTTTAATGTGGGCGGTCATTTGTTTAATATGGAGGCTAGTGGAGTGAAAAATGAGGCCAACGAAAAACTGATCATCTGCAGAAAGGAAGGAGATAAGGTGATAGCAGAAGTGTATGAAATTGACTGGATATTATCTAGGACCCTGACAACTCTAGTGGGGGCAGGGAGATCCTAAGTTGAGAATAAAAGAGTATACTGTGAAGTACTTGTATGGACGGTTGCATTGTCAGAAAAGATATGGCAAAATACTGGTAATACAGAGCAGTTACAGGAAGTGGGGCACAAGCAAATTTTAGTTAAACTAACTGTGTGATCTAACAGAGATAGTAGGAACTGCAGATGCTGGAGAATCTGAGATAACAAGGTGTAGAGCTGGATGAACACAGCAGGTCAAGCAGCATCAGAGGAGCAGGAAGGCTGACGTTTCGGGCCTAGACC
>NC_063346.1:19413032-19438481 GCF_021869965.1 Rhincodon typus | reverse complement strand
TGGCCTGCTGTGTTCATCCAGCTCTACACCTTGTGTGTGATCTAACAGCTTGGATTGAATATGGGTTGATATCATTTTTGCAGATAGGCTGACAGGAGAAGCTGAAAAAGGAACGACTCCGCAATGGATGGTTTGGAAGCAGAGTGATTTATTTTTTCCCAGACATTTCACCTGTGTTTATTAGAGTTGTGGTCAGCATTTTGTTATCTTTTCAGATGTCCCTACCACTTGGGCATGTGCCTATCTCTGAAATACAAACATTTTTTTCCAAACAGGCACAGCTAAATTTCATCTCTCTCAGCATTCGTGTTCTGTTCAAAGCAATCAAAGTCCTGATGTTAACTTTATAATTGCAGTGACACTGATCTAGCTTGTATTCTAATAGATAATTTAGCTCATTAGCAGTATAAACTTTGGGATGTAAAATGTCCATCCAAAATTTATTGAAGAACATTCGACATTCATTTGCAATTACACAGATTTTCTGAGGTCTTTGACTGCAAGTTGTGCTGAAATCAAAGCCTGAGTGGCACTCTCTCAGACCTATGGGAACAGGACAAGCAATTGTGTCGCCTTAATGAATCAGAACAAAGAAATCTCATTAAGACACAAACTCTCAACCACGGTGTGCAAATTTGAATAATGAATTCAATTCCAAATCATGGACAGAAAGCAAAATAAAGAGAGGAAATAAGATGGGTTCAAATGGGTACTCTAAGGCAACAGTGATAAAACTAAATCTTTTAGTGCCAGAAGATTTTGATGTAGTGAAGACTTATCAAGTGCTTACAAATTTATATTCACATGCATAGATAACCCCTAATCTTCCTGGTGTGTTTGGTGGTTATATGTCATGCAAGTATTCTAACTTAATGCTGAATCTGATCTGCTGTCTGTGCATTGATGCGTTTTTGCCTTCAGCAGGGTAGTCGTACCTGTAGTGTTCTGATGAAGGATCACTGGACTTGAACCATTAACTCTGTTTTTCTCTCTTCAGATACCGATAGACCTCCCGCACTCTGTTCTGTTGCAGATTTCTAGCATCCGCAGTTCTTTGTTTTTAAATATAGGGAATAGTTATGTTGGGTCCCAGAAGCTAAGAGCCAGATATGAATAATGTGGTACTGAAAGATTCATTAGCCATTAATTACAGCTTCTGATTTTGACATTAATTACAATCACAGGCAATTCTGTGCCTAGGCTCATACTGAGCAATTTTGTTACAAAAGCGCGTTTCTCTCAGCATTTCACGCTGCAAGTGGTTCTGTTAAAAAGGAGTGTAAGACTCTTATACCATCGGGTCACGTGCCATGATGTGGTAATGATAGTGTGAACATGTCTCTTAAATGTGTGTTGCAGTCTCCCTGCAAGATATAACAAATAACAACAAATACTGTGTATCTATTTGAATGCCAAGCAATTCAGAAACCCAAGAAATAAAAATAGAAATTCACCCCTTTTTGAGCCTGCTCCATCATTCAACAAGATCATTACTGATCTATTTCACCACCGCTTTTCTGCATGATTCCTGTATCCCTTAGTTGAATCGATTGATCTTTGCCTTGAACACATTCATTGACTAAGACTCCACAGCACTTTAGAATGGAGAATTCCAAAGGTTCATTAAATTCTGAGGGGAAAAACAATCCTCCTTATTTCCGTCCTAAATGGCTGATCTCTTAATCTGAAATCACAAGACACCAGGTAATAATCCTTGATGGACTGAAGATCTGAAATCTTGCGTTTTCAAATAAACCTGTTGGACTATAACCCGGTGTTGTGTGATTTCTGACCTTTACCCCAGTCCAGCACCTCCACATCATGGCTCTTATTCTGAGCCTGAGGTTAGAGGAGAAACAGTCAGGGACAACAAGCTTCCTCCATCTATCTTGTCAGGTTCTACAAAAATTTGGAATGAAAGCACCACCCAATCTTTGAAATGTTGGAGAATATAGCTGCAGTCAATTTAATCTCCCCCTCCCCCCAGGACAATCCCTCCATCCCAGGAATTAGTCTGGTGAGCCGATGTGGCATGCAAATTTCTGTTGGTGAGGAGACCAAAACTAAACACAGTATGCCAAATGTGGGCTCACCAAGACTCTCTGAAACTTCTGGAGGTGAAATTCATCCTTGACAGCAACATCCTGATTTCTGCAATGGAATATTTATTTGTACACCTAGAGATCGCTTTTTGATTTCTCCCAAACTGTAGAGACTGCTGATAGTCTCATCATTGTTGGCCCAAATGTTGTGGTAGAAATTAGCTGGTGGCTACCTCTATAACTGGTATACAGAACCAAACCAAAACATTGTAAACGGCCAAACAGTACACATGTGGCATAGTGGATTACTGTCCATTATTCCATCATTCTATTTGATTTTTCCCACCTTTTATACCAGCAAAATAAATGTTAACAATCAGAAGGTCTATCGTCTTAAGTTGAGAGACAAGCCTTGTTTGAGGTCGGAAAGAGTGTCATGTGATATGAGACTTGTCCAGGGGCAGGGGGGAGAAATACCTAGCACAGAACACCAACCCTTAATATATTCTAACAATGAAAACCCAATTAAGCAAAATGATACAATTACAGATATTAGACAATTAATTTTAGGAATAAATTTACTCTATATAAATGCTTTTTACAGTGCCTCCCTTGACCATATCACCTTTTTAAAGTGCAGCCAACTAAATTCTGTGTGTAGTCACTGCTATGAGGTCTGAAATGTAGCAGACAATTTCTGCACAGACAGCACCCATAAACAGCAATGTCACAATGACCAGAAAGTCTGTTCTTTTGATGTTTATTTAAAGGTAAATATTGGTTCCCTGCTCCTCTTACAAGAACTTTTAGAGGGCCGGCATAAGCTTGGTTTAGCACTTCTTGCAACAATGGCACCTTGACCACTGCAGCATTCCCTTGGTATCACATTGAACTGTCAGCTTTGAAAATTGTACCCAAATCTGAGAGCAATTTGAATTCTCAACCTTTGGAATCAGAGGTGTGAGTGCTACTGAGGCACAATTAACAATGATCCCATGTACTTATTCAAATTTTTTGTCCTCACTAAGAGAAATCAAACAAGTATGAGTTCAGATAATGCCTTCTTGCTTATTTTGTTTAAATAAATTGAGATTATTGGAATGTTCAAGGGTTGCATTTATTTGCTTTAGGGAAATAATGCTTCTCTTGCCCTCAAATAATTAAACTCCTTCTGCATGATTTTTCAAATAATAAAATTATATTGCTTTCCAGGTATGCTTTCAATACAGAAATGAGGGTCTTTTGGTTACACTAATATGTATCCTTCAACAGTGACCATCCTAAGGTTCCTGCAACACTACATTATAAAGTGCTCTTACTCTGTCCACTTGTCATGTGTTATTGTGCCATAAAGTAAATTTCTGCTTTAAATTAGACCAAGTGAATTATTTTGCATGTGTTTTGAGAGTTTATTATATCTTTCACAAGTAGTAAGTATAAAATATTTTCCGTATGTAAAAATAGGCAATGTCATTTATTGATACAATGCAACCTCGGAAATAGGCGTATGTATTTATACAGAAGCTAAATAATGGAAAAAAAACTTGAGTAATTAAATTCCTGATGCTTTAAATGATAAAATTTCTGTAGGTGTCCTTGAGGTGTGATAAAGTGGTTTGAAAATTCAACTAAGCGATTTTTAAATTCAAAATGCAACCAGTTTAATGAAGATAGATAAATTGTTTTCCCAATATTCAATCTAATGTTACTTTGGTAGCTCATAAAAAATTAAATTTATATGAAAATAATCTGAAGATTTTCAGAATTGAAAATAAAGTGTAAATCTGAACAACAGAGGAGTTAAAAACACAGAATATGAACTATAATTATGAAATGGCTGTCATATCTGTAGTGACAAAATATCTATTGACAATATAATTCCACAATGAATATAATACATTAGTTTTCAATGGCCTGTTGGCATAAACAGAGGGTGTGTTATGAGACCCTCTTCAAAATTGGGCCTCTGGCCCACACCAATGAGGTCAATGAGATGTAAGTGCCTGCTAGGTGGACCGAGGCTAGTCACCTTTGAAGAAGATTTAAATTCCAGCCTCTACGTTATCATTGTCAGTTGTGGGAAGGGAGAAAATGGTTGGGAGAGTAAAGCTTGCAAGGGATGGGTGTTGGGGAGGTGTTGATGGAGTTATGGGCTGGCAAAGGAGTAATCAGCAGAGAGCAGACATCTTTAGAAAGGGACTGGTGTTCAGAACGGAGTGTGATGATTCTGCAGGAGGATCTAGAGGTGTTCAAGGGAAGGGGGCTGTTCAAAGGAGCGTAAGTAATGATTGGACAAAGGCAAGGAAGGCTTTGTCATTGCAATGGACTTTTGAAGTATTCTCCCTCCCCAACACCACCTTTCACCAAACCGCCAGCTCTGAACTAAGGTTCTTTCAAAATTTGCATTTTGAGGGGCTGCTTCCAGATGTACAAAAGGAGTTACATGCAGACAGAGTTACATGTTTTAATCTTGACCCATCTGGTAATCAGTGTATGCAGATCAATTCAATTTGTGAAGGGGACTTCAAGTGTTGAGTCTTTGTTCTTGTATTTGCAAATGGATTAATACTTATTACTTCAGACTCTGAATGCCTTCTATTTCGTCACCAATATGTTCCTGCTACATAATAACTGTGTAAATGGCCACCTGCAATTTTGGATGCAAAAGAACCTGTTTTGAACCTGAAAAGCGGTGTGTGGGGGCACCTTTTTTGGTTTTTTCAGACCAAAAAATCTGATAAATAGATGCAAGACTGCTTTGTAAATAAACAAAATTATTTACCATCCCCTGCTGTTAAGTCACACGATAAAGGATGTAACCAAGTCTAATAAACTGTATCTCAAGGGGCCTCAACATATCTAACAGTTCAGGCTGAACCAATTACAATTTCATCAACTTGAAACTCTCTTGTTTGTTAGAAGGTCCAATATCTACCAAGTCAAAAGGTAGAGAAAATCATAAGATTAAATACACTCCACATGCACTCTTACAATCTATTCAAAAGTTGGCTGTGGATTGGGGTTGACATTTTTAGGAACAAAAGCTGCCAAGACAATTGGCTTAACTGTAGAAGGAACATAAATCTTGGGGAAACTACAATGAGAAGATGAAGAAAACATTTAGGATGGACTTGAATGTGAATTCTGTTTTTGCTTTGGATTCTTCAAATTAAATGAAAAAGCTACATTGAAATTCTATATTCCATTATAGCAACAGTAATATTTTCACGGTTAGATCTGCAATCTTTATATCCTGTTCTTTTATTAAGGACTTGCATGGTGCATATTGTGGACTGTAGTAGTGTGTATTTCAGATGGTAAGCAAACAGTTTTCCAATTTATTTGCATTTCACTCTCATTCCTACAGTGCACGCTTGATCCAGTAGTTTCCTTCTAACAAAAATAATTTCGTTATGATAAATTCAAGAGAATTTCTCTGACCAATTTGAACTGGGCTAATTTTTACTAATTTAAACAAATATGCAAGTGTACATTGGGAATGAATAATTCACTCACACTGTTATTAAGTAGTAGGAATGCACCACTGTGATGGTGACAAAGGAGATGGCATTCTGAGCCTGAAGTAATAAGTATTAATCCCTTTGCAAATAGAAGAACAAGACTGAGCACTAGTTTGAAGTCCTTTTCACAAATTCAGCTGGTCTGCATGTACTGATTGCCAAAGGGTCGAGATTAAAACATATGGTCTGCATGTAATCTTTCTACTTTGGGCACCTGGAAGCAGCTCCATCTTGAAAAAATAATTTTGTGTCAAAGCAGATCACTTTCCCACAGTATTATACAGCCATGCCAGCTCATAATGTAGGATCTCCTATTGATGGTGAAGGATGCTGCCACCATCCTCTTTAACTGTTCTGTATCCTATTTCCCACTAAGTTTTATACCGAAAATATAATTCTTGTGTTTGATTTACATGAGGTCTTAATGTCTTTTCTTTTAAAAATTCCTATGTTTAATTTTCCTCATGGTCTCATCTTGTCTCCCTGGTCCACTGCTGTTTATTTGCCACATCCAGACCTCCCTATTGCTCTACTTCTGTTTCTTTGAGCACCATTCACAGTCAGATCTTTGGCCTCATCAGGCCTCAATTTCTGAATAGTGCCCATTCCTCTCTGCCAGCAACTCCCTGGACCATACCTGGGTGCTAAGGAGATCCATTCCAAAATGCCAACAAGAATCTGTTGGTACTGTGACCAGAACCATACCCCTAGAACTACCTAACTGAAAATGACTGGCCCTATTACTAAGAACCATACTGATGTTTAGACTTGTATTACTGTCTACTTTTAAATATTGCCAAATGGGCATGAACTGTGTGGAGTTATGTTCTAAAGATATATAAATTAATTGTATTTCCAAAAACATCCTGTTGGAAGGAAAGTTTAATTTCAGAATGATATAAGAAAGTCTGAACTGTAACTAGTAAGCATAATTGTATATGACTTCAGTATTATGAAATCCTATGTTTCTAGTATAAGTCCCCCATTCCCCAGTCTATAGCTTATTAAAACCAATTTAATAATGTTCATCTTGAGTGACATCCTCAGTTCAACTCAGTGTAAAGAATATGAATGAACATTCACCATCCAGTCTGAATGTTCGCTGTCTTCCTGGAAAAATGCATCACAATGCAATCATTGCAGCAGTACTTGGATGGGGAAAGAGATGATAAACCAACAGCTTGAAAGTAATAATGCAATCTAATAGCACATTCAGAGATAAATGAAACAGATGGTGAACACAGTAGTTCTAGTCACCATCTGTAACCTCAGAGACCTAAGTAAAACCCAAGAAAAGATGATGAAATTCTCCTCTAATGACTGCTCAAGGTTACGAGTAAATTGAATTCTGGAAATCTCTGTTTACTATTCATTGAAGGTGATTCAAAAAATATGTCTCGGGTCCAGCATCTTAATTTGTCTTCCTTTAAGACTCTCAATATGATGTGTATGTATTAGAAATACAATGAAGCAAACTCATCACTTACGAATGTAAAAAATGTTAACAGGCTGTAATGTGCATTTCTTCAGCTTTCTGTCAAAGCTGTCTGGAGACTGTTCAAGTCTTGCTTTAGGATCCTATTGGAAACAGCTTCATTCTACTTGTAATGTGTGTAAAATTTCACTAAGTAATTATATATCATGAAATTGAAACTTCAAATTTTTTTTTCCTTTAAGTACTGTCTTTTATTTGTATAGTGCCTTTCATGATCCCAGAGTGCTTTCTAGCCAATGTATTATTGAAGTGTAACACTGCTGTTGTGTGACGAATGTGCTGGTGCATTACCATTGCCCAGAAGCTAAACTGGTACAGCTATATAAATACTGTGGCTACAAGAGCAGGTCAGGGACTGGGCATATAAATCAAATCCTGACTCCTCAATGTTTGCCCTCCATCTATAAGGCACAAGTCAGGAGTATGATGGAGTCTTGTACATTTGTTTGGATGAGTACAGCTCCGGTAACACTCAAGAAGCTCAGCACGATTCAGGGCAAAGCAGCCTGCTTAGTTGCAACCACCTGTAACAGCTTCAATATTCCATCCCTTCAAAACTGACAAAGTAGCAGCTGTGTGTTCAATCTATGGATACAGGGCAACAAATCACCAAGGTTCCTTAGACAGGACCTTCCTAACACACAACTTTTACTATGTAGAAAGACAAGGGGAGCAGATAGGTGGGATCATCACTAGCTGCAGTTCTGCTCCAAACCACACACCATTCTGAGTTGAAACCATATTGCCGTTCCTTCCCTGTTTCTGGGCCAAATTCCTGGAACTCCCTCTGTAACAGCACTGTGGGTATATGTAAACCACATGGACTGCAGCATTCAAGAAGGAAGCCCAGTGCCACCTTAAGGGCAGTTAAGCAGGGGTGATAAATACTGGTCTGGCCAACGATGCTTGCATCCCATGAATGAAAGCAATTTGTACATCGTAACTTTTCACAAACAGCAAGTGAAAATGATACCTTTTTTTGGTTAAACAGGGTGTAGAGCTGGATGAACACAGCAGGTGAAGCAGCATCACAGGAGCAGGAAAGCTGACGTTTCGGGCCTAGACCTTTCTTCAGAAAATTTCTGGACCTAATTTTTCTGAAGAAGGGTCTAGGCCCGAAACGTCAGCTTTCCTGCTGCTTGGCCTGCTTTGTTCATCCAGCTCAACACCTTGTTATCTCAGATTCTGCAGCGTCTGCAGTTCCTACTATCTCTGAAACAACCTTTTTTTTTGGTTAGATTAGTTTAGGGTAGTCTTCTTTGAATAGTGCCGAATCGTCTTTTCTGTCCACCTCCAGGCAAAGGAGTGCGGGGTGGGGGTTGACGGGGAACCTGATTAATGTCTTACCCAAAAGAGGACATTACTGACAGAACAGCATTACTTCAGTATTGTGCTCTGGAGTTTCAGTCTATGGTTTTGTGTTCAAACCTCTGAAGTATGGCTTGATAACACACTGGCCTCTGACTCAGGAGAGAGTGCTACTGTCTGAGTCACAGCCAATTAGTGGACAAGCCTTAATCCACAGAGGCCATTGGGTGAAAAAAGTTGGTTTTGTACCATTTTTTCCTCCACATAATGCTAGTCCAAAGCTCCCTCCAAAGAGGGCCTCAAACTTGCTCTCACTAAAATAAAAAATCGATTGGGTGGCCCAATGCAGTATACTTCTTGAGGCTATGATAAATTATCTAAGTGAATAGATAGGGTGGGTAAGTAAGCATTTGGCATGCTTACCTTCATTTGCTCAGACCTTTGAATACAGATGTTGGGATGTTATGTTGCAGTTATACAGGACGTTGGTGAGGCCTCTTCTGGAGTACTGTGTCCAGTTCTGATCACCCTATTGTAGGAAAGATATTATTAAGTGAAGAGGGTTCAGAAGAGATCTACCAGGATGTTGTTGGGAATGGAGGGTTTCAGCTCTAAGGAGCAGCTGGATAGGTTGGGACTTTTTTCACTGGAGCGTAGGAGGTTGAGGGGTGACTTTTTTTATAGAGGTTTATAGAATCCTGAGAAGTATAGGTAAAATGAATGGCAGGTGTCTTTTCCCTAGGGTAGGAAATTACAAGACTAGAGGACATATTTTTACGGTGAGAGGAGAAAGATTTTAAAAAAGACGAGGGGCAATTTCTTTTCGAGTGGTTCGTGTGTGGAAAGAACTTCCAGAGGAAGTGCTGGATTTGGATACATTTACAATGTTTTAAAAAACATTTAGGTAAGTACATGAATAACAAATGTTTTGGAGGGATGTGGGCCAAGCGCAGGCAGGTGGGACTAGTTCAGTTTGGGATTATGGTCAGCATGGACTAGTTGGACCAACGGGTCTGTTTCCATGCTGTATGACCATTACTCTATGACACTATGAATCCTTGTGCGATGGGTGCTTGTGCTGGAGTAGTGTCGTCAGGGAGACTGAGGTTGAGAGGGTGGTGGCAGTAGAGGTGAGCTTGGACAGCAGCAATCTGCTGTCTTCCTTTGTAGCCAAGAGTATGTCCATGCTTCTGCTGACTTCACACTAATGCAGTCGCTCTTGAGGACTACTGTTTCGGCCACAAAAGACGTGAAAAACTGAAACATATGCAACAAATTGTTAGCTGAAATAGTAAAAGCATGCGGATGTTGAAAATCTGAGACAAACTGATGTCTGGCAGCCTCTGTGCAGACAGAAGCAGAGTTAATCTTTTGAGCCCAAAGACTCTTCTCAAGTAGATTGGGTATATGAGATTGTGCCTGAAAATTGCTCCAGCTGCACTACCCCACCCCAAATCTTAAAAATAAACTTAACTGAAACTAATTCTTTTCCACCTGTTTTGTTTTTAATGTTGCTATTAAATTTATTTGACAAGTCTCTAAAGTAATGCGCTTTATTCATCACTGCCACTTTATGTCCACTGGGCATAGAATATTATGCAATGGACCAGTCAACCCCTCAAATCTGTGTTAGCAGCTTTTCCAAAAGAACAAGCAAGACTTGCTATTCTCCGGCTCTGAAGTATCTCCAAATTTGTGATGTAAACTAATTAGATAAGCAATTATACCTTGGTAGTTTCTCACAATCAGAGGGTTTTTATTGTGTATTCTTTCATTGCCATGGCTACTGCTCGATTTCACTCAACAAAACCAGTTTAGTATGTTACTAAAGAGACAAATTTTCCTGGTGTTTTAGATTCTGTTGTTTTAGTCTGTGATTCAGACCTGGCAGTGCATTTTATCAGCAAACAGCATGGAATATTTTGTCAAAGAGTAGTGGCTCAGTCTGAGATGATTGCATCTTTTAAGGGAAAAGTCAATAATGATGAACATACGTGGAAGTATATAGGTAGACTATAGTGCAGTGAGATTAGTTTTAAATTGTTACAGAAAAAGTCCTCCTTTATGTTTGTATGGTTTTGTGGGGGAAATGCATTTTTTTTTCAGTAGGTCAGATTTTAGAGGACAAGTTAAGTTTAATTTTGCCATGAAAAATATATCTCCATAATATATGAACTTACACATTTTTCATACAATAAAGTGAAGCAGCTATTAACCTGTGGATTGAGGTCGAAGAGCCACCTGCCTCAGTTTTTGTCCTGAAAAATCTACTGGGTAGATCAAAACAATCAAATTACATTAGCTTTAATCTTGTGTGCATTTATGTAAAAATATGCAAGTGTGTGTGTGTATATTCATATGTCTTCCTATATTTAACCAAAATTTATTGGGATAATTACACTGACATTCTGACTTTGTATGCCCATCTAACAATTACAGATTGGGATGAAATTACATCCATGTATTAGTATTAAATATTTCTTACTTCAGCAATGCACTTGAGGCAGTGATATTACAGATGGTCACCTTGAAAGAGGTCAGGGATTTAACAGAATTTGTGTTCTTATTTACGTACTTGCTTTTGACTATTTTTATAGAACCTCTGTAATCAGAGGAAAATGCAGACACACAGTGGAAGTGCACATATCAGTAATGTCATGTCGTTGTGAAGCCTTTAGGTATGTAATGCATGCTTAAAAATAGAAGGTACATCATTCCTGTCCGAACGAAGGCCTTGTTGGGGTTATCAAACGGACTGGAGTATAAAAGCAGGGAGGCTTCACTAAACCAGTACAAGGCACTATTCATTTCACAGCTGGAATACTGGTGAATGGTTTTGGGCTCCTCATATAAGGAAAGATATATTAGCTTTGGGGACAGTACAGAGAAGGTTCACTATGCAGATACAAGGAATGGAGAGACTGTTTTATAAGATCCGTAGAATCGCTACACTGTGGAAACAGACCATTCAACCCAACAAGTCCACACTGACCCTCCGAAAAGCATCTCACCCAGACCCATCCCCGTAACCCTGCATTTACCATAGCTAATGCACCTAACCTAAACATTCCTGAATACTATGGGTAATTTAGCGCAGCAAATCCACCTAACTTGCACATCTTTGGATTGTGGGAGGAAACCGGAGCACCTGGCAGAAACCCACGCAGACATGGGGAAATGTGCAAGCTGCGCACAGACAGTTGCCCGAGGGTGGAATTGAACCTGGGTCCCTGATGCTGTGAAGCAGCAGTGCTAACCATTCAGCCACCATGCTGCCCAAGATGAGGCTGTGTGAGAGGCAACCTTATTATAACATGTAAAATTCTTAGGGGACTTGGCAGGGTAGCTGCAGAGAGGCTGTTTCCCACTGTGGGAGAGTCTCCGAGCAGAAAGCATAAGCTTAGAAGAAGGGTTTTCACGTTTAAGACAGAAATGAGGTGGAATTTCTTCCTTGAAGGTAGTGAATCTATTCAAACTTGTGAGAGCTGTGGAACTGGGTTATTAAGTATATTCATTGCTGAGATTTTTAATCAGTAAGGGAATCAAGGGTTATGGGAAAAAGGCAAGGAAGTGGAGTTGAGGATTATTAGGTCAGCCATTATCTCGTTAAATGGTGGAGCAGATGTGATAAGCTGAATGGCCTACATCTGCTCATACAACCGTTATGGGCTCATACATTCCTTCGAAATAGTTGCTGTGCTCACAGGTTGTTATTTGCATTTCGTGATGCAAACAAAAAAAAACATGTTAAATTGTCTTTATTCAGACAAGAATTTCATAACATAAGAAACCAAAGCAGAGAACATCATATGGGGATAACAGATAGCAGGAACTGCAGATAGTGGAGTCAGAGCCAATACAGTGTAGAGCTGGAGGAACACAGCAAGTCAGGCAGCATCGAGGAGCAGGAAAGTTGACGTTTTAGGTTTACACCCTTCAGGAGGAGGGGGAAGGGAGCTCGAAAATAAATGGGGGTGGTAGGGCTGAGATAAGGTAGGGGGCATGGTGATTCGTGGATGCAGGTCAGGGTTAGTGGAGGTTGGTCAGTGGGAAGGGTGAGGCGGATAAGTGAGAAAAAAGATGGACAGATTGTGTCCGGTCAAGGAGGTGGGGATGAGAGGGAGGTTTGGACATAGGATGAGGCCGGGCGTGGGGAGATTTTGAAACTGATGAATTTTATATTGATGCCATTGGGCTGTAGGCTCCCGAGGTTGAATATGAGGTGCTGTTCCTCCAGTTTGCGTGTAGTGTCATTGCGGCACTGGAGGAGGCCCAGGATGGACATGTCACCCAGGAAGTGGGAAGGGGGAGTTAAAATGGTTAGCTATCAGAAGGTTTGTTGGTTATAGCGTACAGAGCGCAGATACGCTGCAAATTGGTCACCGAGTCTGCGGTTGGTCTCATCGATTGTAGAGGAGACCCCATCAGGAGCAACAGATACAGTAGGCCAGGTCAGAGGATGTACAAGTGAATCCCAGTTGGATTTGGAAAGATTATTTGGGACCTTGGATGGAGGTGCGAGGGGAGATGTAGAGGCAGGTGTAGCACCTTCAGTGGTTGCAGGGAAAAGTGCTGGATGTGGGCCCTTGAACCAGCTCTGCCTTTCAATATGATCACAGCTGACCTTCTGATTTTGGCCTCCACCTGGTTCCCATGTACCTCAAGTCACTGAGAGACCAATAATCTGATCTGTGTAGCCTTAGCTAAGAAATATCACTACTGTGTCAGGATAAATTGTATGAGCCAATTTTTTTCCATATGGCAACTTGTTATTGTCTTGTGGCACTTGTCCTAAATCACGTACATTGGTTTGGTTTGCTTCAGCTGTTCTCTTCAAGTCTTAGGTTTTCTTTCTGATATCAGTGCAGGATCAGCCCAAATGCCGTTTCCACATCCTCCTATTGCAGCCTTTCTCGTTTATTGCAAAAGACTTTTGTGAGAAGGCAAAATTGCTTCAGAAAATTAAGTGTTAATGGCTGTGGTAGTCTCCGCTGTGCCATTTCATGGGTTTAAATGAATGCTCATATATTAGTGAGTGCTAATCTGCAGCAATTAATGTGACTTCCCTTTTGGATAGCACACTTCATGGTTATTAGAAGCAGCATCTTAGCCCACCTACTGAAATTGATAAAATTAGGTGCTGACTCGCTTTCGTGCACTTTTTCAAAATCTTGAATACCCTGTGTTAACTGTTGATAAGGCAAAGCTTTAGTATGTTGTAACTGCTTTAATTTTACAGATGTCCTATAACAATACGCCAGTAGCCAGAAGTTGGTTTGGAAGGCACACTTCAATTTTTATCAGCGATAACAAGGTGTAGAACTGGATGAACACAGCAGGCCAAGCAGCATCAGAGGAGCAGGAAGGCTGACGTTTCGGGCCTAGACCCGCCTCCAGAAATGAGGGAGGGGAAGGGGGTTCTGAAATAAATAGGGGGAGAGGGGGAGGTAGTTGGAGAGGAGACAGACCGGTCAAAGAGGCAGGGATGGAGCCAGTAAAGGTGAGTGTAGGTGGGGAGGTAGGTCAGTCCAGGGAGGATGAACAGGTCAAGGGGGCAGGATGAGGTTAGTAGGTAGGAGATGGGGGTGGGGCTTGAGGTGGGAGGAGGGGATAGGTGGATAGGAGGGACAGGTTAGGGATGCGGTAGGGGGAGGGGAGATTTTGAAGCTCGTGAAGTCCACATTGATACCATTGGGCTGCAGCGTTCCCAAGCAGAATAGGAGTTGCTGTTCCTGCAACCTTCGGGTGGCATCATTGTGGCACTGCAGGAGGCCCAGGATGGACAAGTCATCTGAGGAATGGGAGAGGGAGTTGAAATGGTTCGTGACTGGGAGGTGCAGTTGTTTAGTGCGAACCAAGCGCAGGTGTTCTGCAAAGCGATCCCCAAGCCACCGCTTGGTTTCCCCGATGTAGAGGAGGCCACAACGGGAACAGCAGATACAGTATACCACATTAGCAGATATGCAGGTGAACATCTGCTTGATATGGAACGTCTTCTTGGGGCCTGGGATGGGGGTGAGGGGGGAGGTGTAGGGGCAGGTGTAGCACTTCCTGCAGTTGCAGGGAAAAGTGCCAGGTGTGGTGGGGCTGGAGGGAAGTGTGGAGCGGACAAGGGAGTCACGGAGAGAGTTGTCCCTCTGGAAAGCGGATAAGGGTGGGGAGGGAAAAATGTCTTTGGTGGGGTCGGATTGCAGATGGCGGAAGTGTCGGAGAATGATGCATTGGATCCGGAGGTTGGTGGGGTGGTACGTGAGGACAAGGGGGATTCTGTTTTGGTTGTTATTGCGGGGAGGGGGTGTGAGGGATGAGTTGCAGGAAATGCGAGAGACACGGTCGAGGGTGATCTTGACCACTGAAGGGGGGGAAGTTGCGGTCCTTGAAAAATGAGGACATCTGAGATGTACGGGAGTGGAATTCCTCGCCCTGGGAGCAGATGCGGTGGAGGCGAAGGAATTGGGAATAGGGGATGGCATTTTTGCAGGAAGGTGGGTAGGAGGAGGTGTATTCTAGGTAGCTGTGGGAGTCGGTGGGCTTGAAATGGATATCGGTTTCCAGGTGGATGCCAGCGATGGAAACAGAGGTCCAGGAAGGAGAGAGCGGTATTAGAGATGGTCCAGGTGAACTTAAGGTTGGGGTGGAAGGTGTTAGTGAAGTGGATGAACTGTTCGAGCTCCTCATGGGAGCACGAGGCTGCGCCGATACAGTCATCAATGTAACGGAGGAAGAGGTGGGGTTTAGGGCCAGTGTAGCTACGGAAGAGGGATTGTTCCACGTAACCTACAAAGAGGCAGGCATAGCTTGGGCCCATGCAGGTACCCATGGCCACCCCCTTTGTTTGTAGGAAGTGGGAGGAATTGAAAGAGAAGTTGTTGAGGGGGAGGACGAGTTCGGCTAAGTGGATGAAGGTGTCAGTGGAGGGGGACTGGTCAGGCCTGCGGGACAAGAAGAAGTGGAGGGTCTTTAGGCCATCGGTATGGGGAATGCACGTGTATAGAGATTGGATGTCCATGGTAAAGATGAGGTGTTGGGGACCGTGGAATTGGAAGTCCTGGAGGAGGTGGAGGGCGTGGGAGGTGTCACGGACATAGGTAGGGAGTTCCTGGACCAAGGGGGAGAAAATGGAGTCAAGATAGGCGGAGATAAGTTAGGCGGGCAGAAGCAGGCGGAGACAATGGGTCGACCAGGGCAGTCAGGTTTGTGGATTTTGAGAAGGAGATAGAAGCAGGCGGTGCGGGGTTGGGGAACGATGAGGTTGGAGGCTGTGGGTGGGAGGTCACCTGAGGTGTTGAGGTTGTGGATGGTTTGGGAGATGATGGTTTGGTGGTCAGGGGTGAGGTCATGATCAAGGCAACGGTAGGAGGTGGTGTCGGAGAGTTGGCGCCTGGCCCCGGCGATGTAGAGTTCAGTGCGCCATACTACAACTGCGCCTCCCTTGTCCGTGGGTTTTGTAGTGAGGTTTGGATGAGAGCGGAGGGCTGCACGTTCTGTGGGGGAGAGGTTGGAGTGGGTGAGAGGGGTTGAGGTGATTGATGTCTCAACGGCAGTTGGAGATGAGGTCAAGGGAGGGCAGGAGGCCTTGGGGTGGTGTCCAGGAGGAGGCGGTGTGTTGGAGGCGGGAGAAGGGGTCAGTAGAGGGAGGGTTAGGTTCACGGTTGAAGAAGTAAGCGTGGAGGCGGAGGCGGCGGAAAAACTGCTCTATGTCCAAACGTGAGCGGTATTCGCTTGATGTGTGGGTGGAGGGGGACAAAGGTGAGCCCTTTACTGAGGACTGACTGTTCATCCTCAGTAAGGGGGAGGTCTGGGGGGGATGGTGAAGACCCGGCAGGGCTGGGTGCTACTGGCTGTGGAGGCGATGGGCGGAGCGACGTCGGCGTCGGTGGTGGGCCGTGCAGCGTCGGCTGTGGGCGGAGTTGCTCGTCCCTGCCTCCTTAACCTGTCCTTCCTCCCACCTATCCCCTCCTCCCACCTCAAGCCCCACCCCCATCTCCTACCTACTAACCTCATCCCGCCCCCTTGACCTGTCCGTCCTCCCTGGACTGACCTATCCCCTCCCTACCTCCCCACCTACACTCCCCTTTTATTGGCTCCATCCCCGCCTCTTTGACCGGTCTGTCTCCTCTCCACCTGTCTTCTTCTCTATCCATCTTCTATCCACCTCCCCCTCTCTCCCTATTTATTTCAGAACCCCCTTCCCCTTCCCCATTTCTGAAGAAGGGTCTAGGCCTGAAACGTCAGCCTTTCTGTTTGGCCTGCTCTGTTCATCCAGCTCTACACCTTGTTATCTCCTTCAATTTTTATTCCCTGTTTTGAGGGATGTTACTGTTGGGAGTTGGAGCATTTGCCTGCTTTTCATAATCAACTATACAATGTTTAAAATATCATGTTAATTTGTAAAAGAACATAATGTTGACTGATAACTAATTGGATAGCTTTGTCAAAAAGTGAGTACAGGCACAATGGACTGAAATGGTCTTTTGTCCTCTGATTCTGTAACAATTTATGTGGAGTCTCTGGCAACTTTATATCCCACACTTAACATAAGAAAAAAAGTCTCAAAGCACATCACAGAAACATTTTGGGAAAAACAAGAAAACCAGTTAAAGAGTGAGGTGTTGAACAAAATTGTAACCAATGATCAATAGAACATAGAACATAGAACAGTACAGCACAGCACAATACAGGCCCTTCGGCCCACGATGTTGTGCCGACCTATTACCCTACTAAGATCAATCTACCCTGCATTTTACATTTTACAATAATGAGAGTGATGTATAGAGAAAGGATTTGGGTAATTTCAGGGTATGAATTTAAGGTGACTGATAGAAAATGAAGTCTGTTGGACTGGAGGGCAATGCAGACGTAAGCAGGGGAATGGTCATCAAGAGAGTTAAACAAAAGGATGAAAATTTTAAAGGAATGACAGTCAGTCTAAGTCAGTGAAGTTGGTTACGCTGGGTGAATAAGGCCTGGGACAGGATGGGATTTCAACTGCAGAGTTTTGGGTGCAGGAAGTTAAGCGTATGGGGAGTTGACCAGAGAATATTGAGTCAGGATCAATTGAAAAAGAAAATCAGCTTTGCATATCTTTGGCACTTCATGTGCCTTTGTGCCACTAAAATAATTCTGGGCTGCTGTTGAGCTGGGAACCTATAATGTACCTTTGATGAACAAAGCACTGACCCTGGCCCTGCCCTGCCTTGAGGTATCCCAACGTGGACTACTGGCCTCCTCAAGGAATGTTTGTGATGAGGCAAGATTTACGTTACATCTACCCACAGAACCAGAAGGAGACCATATTCAACAGGATATCATGCTGTTACATTGTTTCTTTGACTTATGGTTCCTTGACATGTGCATAATGCTAGAAGTGCTGAAGTTAATTGACATTGATGTCAAAATTCTCATTCTTTCCAGCCAAGATTTTGTCCATAATTATGGTTTTTGAGCACTTGTTGATCAGAAATAACTGCCAGAGATTTAATGAAATTTACTTGGAGCAATCTGACAGAGAACCTGTAAATGGTTTTCCAATCATGAATGAACTTTCAAATGTTCTTTTTCATTTCATCAATAACTTGCAGTTATTGACATCAATTTACATCAACCCTCTGCAGTTTTAATTTTATTGACACACATTATTAAGTATACAAGTAGTACTGACTTGTAGATTAGGGGATTGATACAATAAGTGGAATATTATAAGGTATGTTACACTCATAGCTCTCATTTTGCTATTATACAACAATATTTTGAATTGAGTCGCTTTTCTTCATTCAATGTGTTCCATTAAAATGTCAAGTTTTGCATCTTGAGAGTTCAAGCAGCTGAACACTTGACTCCAAATTCATAACCTGTCACTCAAGCTGCTTGCTGCAATTGATGAGTTTAATCAGTTCTTAGTATGCTCATTGAAGTGTTATATAGACAGAGCAGTAATCTAGCATGATCTGATTGAACCCAACTGAGATATGATTCCAACCGAGTGAAGGTACAAAGGTGGTAATATCACCTGACGTGATGCCAAGCAATAACTATTTCTTGATTTTTAACCCATCATCTGTTCTTTAATCTTTTCAACCTGAAGCTCTGTCTATCTCCACTCTTAGTTAGAGAGAAATATTTGAATGACAAATGATATTCAAGTGGAAAACTTTCCATTAAGTTGAATGAAATAGAAGCAAAGCAAACAGATATGGGGGTGATTTTTGTTGAGTATCTTGGGTAATGGGGTGATGGAGGAGTGATCAAGATAGTACCTCAGCTGAAATATCAGCTCAGGCCATGCTTAGTGCAAGGGGAATTGAAATTGACATTTGGACTGGCTGCCCTGACGTTGCTAAAGAGATGTTTGCCACTTAAGATGCCTGTTAGAGCTCGCTAAGGAAGCTGAAGAGCATCTCTGTGGGTAGCAGTTCAACTAATACCCAGTGACCAGCTGTTTAGGAGAAAACAAATTTTGATGTCAATTTTAAGTGCTTCTTTACAGCATATTCAACATGTCATGTTCATTGCTGCTAGAGCTGTGAAGAGGACCTCTGAGATCCACTGTGGGACTTCCTGAAACACTTGTAACTTCAACAACTCTTCCACCAACATTTGTCCTTGAAATTCTCTGAAGACGGTTGAGCATTTTATCCCCGTAGTGCACAGCCATTCTTATGTGTGATGTGCTTTAAAACTGTTATTAGCAATGAAACCATTTCCCCCACTGAGCTGCCATAACTACAGCCAACATGTCGAAAGAATCTGTCTTAATTTTCTTCCAGATGCAAGAAGCCAGTCGTTTGGAATGAACTTTGCTCCTTTTGCTTTAGTGTAAACATTGATAATAATACTGTCAGAAAGACTCAGGATGGGGAGCAGATTTCCAATGACCATTTTGCCTTTAGAAAATGATGTCTGACCCAAAATTTCGACTGCAATCTTGTGTGTCTGTTTGATTGTTGAAAATCTGGCCAACCCTAATTTGGATCTTGCTTCCATTTCAATCTACAATGTGCCTATCTAAAATTAATGGGGTTTGTCATGGAACTTAGGGTTTTGCCCCTTGTTCAATGAAGTCAATGCTATTCCAAACAGCTGTCTCCTATTTGTCAGTTCTCCAATAGTCACCAAAAACCATGATAAGGAACCAACTTTCCACATCTTGTGACATAGAAAGGGACCAACAGATACTCTTGGTGAACTCGCTTGTTGATGGATTTTGACTGCTGAATTATATATAATACTGCAATAGGAATGAAGGAGGAGGTGGTGGTTGGAGTTGGTCAGGCTAAAGTCCAGAGACTTGTAGCTGGAGAAAGGAAGTGGTGGAAGGAAGGAAACATGCGAGGGACTGAGGGGGCCCTATGAATTCTAGTGACTAGCTCAGTCATTTGTACCTGTACTTCAGTGTAGAGCAATCCATGAGAGGGCTGTTGTACCAGCGAGCATCAACTGCACCTCAGCGTAAGATTGTACATCTTTGTTTTCAGCTTGGAAGTCAAGGTATCACTGAAGTTTTATAACCCCGGGTCATGGGCCTCCTTGATCAGCACTCCATTCACCAACTTAAATGTTCACTCCCTCCATCACAGAAGCACTATATTAACAACGTGTACTGTATACAAGATGCCCTGCAGGAACTCGGCAACCTCTTTTGACAACATCTTCTAGACGCACTCCACCACTTAAATACTGGGCGTCGCACAGGCACTGGAACTAAAATACCACATTACCCATTTGTGTGATAGGCAGAATGTCCTTCTGGTGAACAGCAGGCCCCAGTTAGTGGTTAAAAACCACTTGTGTTGCAACTGCACAGTTAACAATGTGAAATATCAAGCTTCATCTGTGGCTCAGACTTTTCAGTTACTAAAAGTGGAGGTAGTTTAAGCACTTTGCAGGACCAATGGTGACCATCGTATGGCCTTCCATATGTTTGTGTACTATACAGTGAGAAAAGATTTAATCACAGTAGCCATTACCCAGAGAACATTTTAGATGTTCGCCATTTCCAGCATCGTGTTTGCATAGTGAACAAATGACTTGGGCCCTATTTACAAGAATACTGATAAGACCAATCTTTTAACATGTGGAGCTGTAGATATCCCATGTACATAATGACCAGAGAAGGTAAGTTTACAGTAGACAGTTGTAGTTGGTTGCTTTCCCAATGAGGACCTTGAGGAAAGAGAACTTATTTGACTGTTGCAATTCAAACAGGTATGTAAGCCATACATTACAAAGCCAGTCTTTAGGATGTATCAAATAGCGTATTGCTTCAGCAGTTTGAAACAAGCAAGGTACTGCCTATAACTTCAGCTTGCAAAACGTGCAACACTGTGTCTAACATTAGATGCGATTCTGCAATTGGATAACACTTGCTGGATAATCCTGAATGTGAGAGGAAATATATTGATAAATGATTTTGGATTGACATTTGGTCTGTGCCACACTTGCTCATACTGGAAGCTATATTAGTTAACACGTAGAGCCTGTTTCTTTGCAGACAGAAAGAACTTCTGCACATACTGCACTTGTTTCAACTCAACAAAATATCTTGAGCTGAAATTCAAAGTTTGGGATTGGGTTGAATAAAATGGTGATATGTGATAGTGCTAATAATGCTGTTAATAGTACTTTTCAATTATAACAAAAACTACATAAATTGGTAACTGTAAGTCTCTATAATAATATAAATCAAATAGAAACTTGAGGGTATAATGAGTGATGTAAATCATACTGTAACGATCACGTGGCTGTCATCAGGAAGAGAGAAGACACAAATCCAGTGTGAAAAGTGGCTTAGACACAGCACTAAGGAACTGTATTTGATAGCTACCTAGACATTAATGTAAATAATGGAGTATTATAGAACATCAGGGGTTAAGCAGTCTTACTCTGTGATGAGGAACAAGACGACTTGGGGACAGATGCCCAAAGCTTGAGATACCCCAATATACAAGAATGAGTATTGTGTTAAGCATCAATTTGTGCCTAGTCTTCAAAGGATAATGTCCCTCCTTGGGTTTGGGCCTTCTCCCTGACATTGTGGAAAAGGAGTGAGTTTGACAGTGGCTTGATGCTGTGATTATTTGTGAGGGGAGGTATCACGTATGTGTAGAGTGGACATTAATTTTGTGAATGCAAGTTTTAGCTTGTCAAACCAGGTCAAGTCATCAAACTTCCTCCTGAACTGCTTCTAGGGCTGGAAGGATAACCTTCTGGAATTGATATCCTTGTCAATTTTTCAAAAAGTGAAAGCCAGCCTGGAACTGATGTCAAGCCGATTATTAGCATGACTTGCATTGAAATCTTAATCATTTTTAATTGAGTCTAGAACCTGAATCGTGCCTCCCAAAATATCATTTCGTGGCTTGGGTGGGTAACACTAGCAACTCCACTCTGTGTTTTCTCTCATTTTAACTACAATTTGAAACTATGCCCAAATGGCCCCATTTGAAGATGTAACTTCAATTCATAACTGTAGATAAATTGTTGATTAAAAATTTAGCTGCTATCAAGTGCAGAATCATCTGCTGGGAAAACAAAAATCCTTCAAAGCTGTTTTAAAATAATGAGGGAATCATTTGGGACGATTTTCACACAATTGAAATCAGTTGGCCTTTTTTCTTTTAAGCTTGGTATGTGTGTGTGTAGAAGAATAAACGGACAAACTGTTTTTTTCAGCAATGGCTGACTGCCAGCACAAGGCTAGCATGCTGAGCCAACTGTGCAGAATTTTGTCAGGCCAGGTCACTTGAATGATTAGCATAAGCTTCCAGCGCAGAGCTGATTTTATGCCAACATCTTGTCCAATGGAGCACGAGGAAAATCTGTCTGGGAGCTCGATTTTTCAGAAGATGTGACATCTGCATATGGTGAAAAATATTGCTTCAGCCCTTGTCAAGACTATGGCGGGTGGGGGTCGAAAAGGCTTTTGTGTGGGATAGTGAAATGGCGTAGCGTCCCTGTTTGATCACTGGCAAAGCAGATGTTCTGATTCTTCAACTAGGTAGGGCTGCCTTGTTTGGCATTCCAGGGCAAACTATTCACAGGGAACCTGTGCACCTTGCCTGTCAGAAAGTGACAGCTGGACTCGGTTGTCTTTGTAGCAAATGTGTCAAGAATGATGCTTTGTGCTCTTGGGAGCTATGTCACCGAGAAAGAGTTTTATGTCCTCTTTAACATTACATGCATCATTTTACAAAGCATTTCCAACACAGGAACAGACTATTCAGCCTATGGATCCATACCCGTGTTTGTGTTCTCCCCCAGCTGCCTTTCTCTAACTATATTAGTATATTCCCATATCTGTTTCTGCCTTGTGCTTATCTTGCTTCCTTTTAAATGCACCTCTGCTAGTCCCCTCAACTGCTCAGCTCATTTGTGGTATCTTCATGTTCTCAACATTCTGAGTAAAGATGTTGCTTGGATTACTTATTTGCTTCCTAAAGTGAAGGGTTAATCCCATGCCAGGCACCTTGTGTTTAACTGTATTGCTCAGTTTGACTGTTCCTGGAGCTTGCACGCCGGAGATCAGTATTTCAGAATTTAATAAATCATCTGTAAATGCCTTCCACGCAGGTAGTATTCTACAACTTAATGTAATGACATGACAATTGATGAGCCACTTAAAGATGGTAAAATATGATGCTGCCATACAAATACTACTATTTTCCTAACACCTTCTGTCAGCCTCATTCATGGCATTGTAACTTAACCTCTTCATTTAATCCTCCATAAATTGAAGTTAATTACAAAATAATTTTCTTCTTGGGTTAGATAAATCTTCACTTGGAATTAATTGTTTGGCTTTACATATTACATTTTTTTTTGAAGCAGTTCTATGTTTAATATAAATAGTTCAGTGACTTTTGTTGCATCAACCTGTACAGTTCTGATACACCTCTCTTAATTGAGCAAAAAAACTTCTCATTGCAGCTCCATCTTTATTTTAAACAGTTTGTCTTTGCATTAGAGTATGGAATGTGACAAGGCTAATTATAATTTCTTACATTTTGTCATTCTTAAATGCTCCCAGACTATAGATGGTTTGACAGTCTGATACTTTGTTAAACAATATCTCAGTACAAACTTCAGTAGAGGAACCAGTTTGCACATGAATAGCCATTTTTCCATTGCCCTCACTAGCCATACTGTGCCCTTTACAGACAAGATTATCAACTCGGTGCCAATTTAGGAGTAGTTTTTTGTCAGGGACCTATCTCACCTGAGACTAAACATACTGTAAAGCAAACAGAGGGCTATTTCAGCCTAGTTGACATTTAAATCCAGATTCTAGCAGTAGAAAGTCACTATCTAATTCACACTACTATCCAGCTGTTTGAATGTGGAATTTTAAGCACACACCAGGTATTAACAAAGCAAGCTCAATTATCGGTTATCACTAAAATGTTCTTTTGTCATCTGTTGTGCACACAGATTATGCTGACGTTTTGACTGTCAATGAACAAGCAAAGAATTGTGTGAAACTTCAGGCCTTTTATGGGCTGCAGTTCAGATGCTTTGATGTATTCATGTCCGTGTTGTTTCTTTTGCATTACTACCTTCCACCAGAGGTGCAACATTTGATTCACAGCCTTGTTGCATACTGTTGAACACATTTCAACTTTCCCATCACTTTGCTGATCAGTTTCCTTTGTGACAACTATGTGAAAACATTTTTAACTCCTCACTACATATACAGTGACAATTAAGCCATTTTGTACATTTTTCCACAGCTAAATCTACTGTTTCAAACTAAAGTACTTAAAACAATTGGTCTTACAAAATCTTAATTGGAGCTCGCTATTAGTTGAGATGAATGTTTGGGGGAAGTCACAGCATGAAGAAATCATTTAAATATTTTACGAAAGTAATGAGAAGTACAAAAGTATGAAAAAAATCTTCAGGGGGACATCAGAACATACAGCAGATGCTTTCATAAATAGATGAAGAGAAAGAATCGGAAAAAGTGTATGTAGGTCCATTTAAAAATTGATCCAAAAATGATTGTAATTGGTCGTAAGAAAATGGAAGGCTTTTTAAATGAGTACTTTGTATCTATTTTCACAGCAGGAGAAAAGGACGAGCTACTCACAAAATAAAATGGAGGAATTTAGAGGATTTTACCTAAATGTGAAATAGCTGATACATTCGATTTTATAATATTCCAGATTTTTCTAATTTCAGAAATCCTATCTCTTGGATTGAAAAATGGCAAATATCATGCAATTCTTTAAGAAGGGAAGGTTCTACACATTGGGTGGAATGGGTTGAAACGGGCTGTCTGGGAAAAGCAAGGTAATAGGAATCATGCAGGTTCTAAGGGGGTACTCAGCGACCACTTGGGGCTGTGTGTTGACGGTGTCTGTGTTGACAGACTTAAACTTGCCATTCTCTACATGTGACATGCTACTAGAAAATGGCTGGAACAACATCCAGGGTGATCAGAGTAAGTGTCAGCCTGATGGACACCACAACATTGTAGAGAATAAAACATTTGCAAAGACAAACCACATTGGATTTGGAATCACTGCATTGCCTATTTCATATGCATTCAGAGTGAGGCTGCTTAGGGTTCAGATCCTGGTCAAAGGTGATTTGTTACATGCTGTTGGTGCTTGCATATTGAACCTGGGCATCTCAATAATGTTGAAGTTGGTAACATTGACAGTATGAAAAGCCTGCGCTGGCTGAGGGAAACTAGTATTCATTGAACTTCCAAGGGTCCTTTGTGACCCACACAAGTTGGAGTCCTCATCTGTCATGTAAGTGAACAATTGCCTGTGTGGAATGCAGTGACAGGTTCAGTGTCTAATAATGGTGTCATGTTGCGTGGAAGACAATCTCTCTCACTGACATGTAGAGGGGAGTCATGGTTGTCTCTGGAATCAAATTTACAAATTTATTCTTTGTGAATACTCAGCTGCATGAACAGGGTTGGTGGGAACTTAATGAAGAAAAATGATATTGCTGCTTTGAATTAAACAAAAGACAGATTTTGTTAAGGAGATAGTAGGAACCGCAGATGCTGGAGAATCTGAGATAACAAGGTGTAGAGCTGGATGAACGCAGCAGGCCAAGCAGCATCAGAGGA
>NC_063346.1:19402451-19403032 GCF_021869965.1 Rhincodon typus | reverse complement strand
CCTTCCCTCCCCACCCTTATCTGCTTTCTGGAGGGACCACTTTCTCCGTGACTCCCTTGTCCACTCCACACTCCCCTCCAGCCCCACCACACCCAGCACTTTTCCCTGCAACCACAGGAAGTGCAACACCTGCCGCTACACCTGCCCCCATACCTCCTCCCTCACCCCCATCCCAGGCCCCAAGAAGACTTTCCACATCAAGCAGATGTTCACCTGCACATCTGCCAATGTGGTATACTGCATCCACTGTACCCGTTGTGGCCTCCTCTACATCGGGGAAACCAAACGGAGGCTTGGGGACCGCTTTGCAGAACACCTATGCTCGGTTTGCAATAAGCAACGGCACCTCCCAGTCGCGAACCATTTCAACTCCCCCTCCCATTCCTCAGATGAATGTCCATCCTGGGCCTCCTGCAGTGCCACAACGATGCCACCCGACGGTTGCAGGAACAGCAACTCATATTCTGCTTGGGAACCCTGCAGCCCAATGGTATCAATGTGGATTTCACAAGCTTCAAAATCTCCCCTCCCCCCACCGCATCTCAAAACCAGTCCAGCTCGTCCCCGCCTCCCTAACCTGT
>NC_063346.1:19374970-19402351 GCF_021869965.1 Rhincodon typus | reverse complement strand
CCTGACCTGTCCGTCCTCCCTGGACTGACCTATCCCCTCCCTACCTCCCCACCTACACTCACCTTTACTGACTCCATCCCCGCCTCTTCGACCTGTCTGTTTCCTCTCCACCTATCCTCTCCTTTATCCATCTTCTATCCACCTCTCCCTCTTTCCCTATTTATTTCAGAACCCCCTTCCCCTCCCCCATTTCTGATGAAGGGTTTAGGCCTGAAACGTCAGCCTTTTTGCTCCTATGATGCTGCTTGGCCTGCTGTGTTCATCCAGCTCTGCACCTTGTTGTCTCGGATTCTCCAGCATCTGCAGTTCCTACTATCCCTCTCTTTCCTGCCTGTTTGTGTCTCAGTGTCTCTTAAACATTGCTATCATGTCTACTTCTACCACCTCCCCTGGCAGTGCATTCCAGGCTTCCATCACTCTCTGTGTAAAGGAACTTGCTTTGCACATCTCCTTTTAAACTTTCCCTCTCTCAACTTAAACCTCGATTTTGCATTTGACATTTCCACCCTATCCATCCAAAAGAACAAGAACAAAGAACAAAGAAAATTACAGCACAGGAACAGGTCCTTTTGGCCCTCTATGCCTGCACTGACATGCTGCCCATCACAACTAAAACCCCCTACCCTTCTGGGGACCATATCCCTCTATTGCCATCCTATTCGTGTATTTGTCAAGACGCCCTTTAAAAGTCACTGTCGTATCTGCTTCCACTACCTCCCCCGGCAGCGAATTCCAAGCACCCACTACCCTCTGTGTGGGGAAAAAAAAACAAAAAAGAATTCTTGCCTTGTGCATCACCTTTTAAACCTTGCCCCTCGCATCTTAAACCTATGGCCCCTGGTAACTGACTCTTCCACCCGGGAAAAAGCTTCTGACTGTCCACTCTGTCCACACCCTTCATAATCTTGTAGACCTCTAGCAGGATGCCCCTCAACCTCCTTTGTTCCAGTGAGAACAACCCAAGTTTCTCCAACCTCTCCTCATAGCTAATCCCCTCCATACTAGGCAACATCCACTTAAATCTTTCCTGTACCCTCTCCAGAGCCACCACGTCCTTCTGGTAGTGTGGCAACCAGAATTGAACACAATATTCCAAATGCTGCCTAAGTAAGGTTCTGTAAAGCTGCAACATTACATGCCAATTTTTAAACTCAATTCCCCGGCCGATTGAAGGCAAGCATGCCATATGCCTTGTTGATGACCTTCTCCACCTGCATTGCCACTTTCAGTGACCTGCGTATCTGTACACCCAGATCCCTCTGCCTATCAGTACTCTTAAGGGTTCTGCCATTTACTGTATATTTTCCATCTGGATTAGACCTTCCAAAATGCATTACCTTTTTATATTTTTCCGGATTAAACTCCATCTGCCATCTCACTGCCCAAGTCACTAACCGATCTATATCCAGCTGTATCCTTTGACGGTCCTCATGGCTATCCACAATTCCACCAAGCTTTGTGTCATTGGTAAACTTACTAATCAGACCAGTGACATTTTCCTCCAAATCGTTGTATATATTACAAATAGCAAAGGTCCCAACACTGATCCCTGAGGAATGCCAGTAGTCACAGCCCTCCATTCAGAAATGCACCCTTCCACTGCTACCCTCTGTCTTCTGTGACAGAGCCAGTTCTTTATCCATCTTGCAAGCTCGCCTCTGACCCCGTACGACTTTACTTTCTGTATCAGCCTGCCATGAGAGACCTTGTCAAAGGCCTTACTGAAGTCCATGTAGACAACGTCCATTGCCCTGCCCTACCCTCATCGATCATCTTCGTCACTTCATCAAAAAACTCAACCAAGTTAGTGAGACACAAGCTCCACTTCACAAAATCATGTTGCCTCTTGCTAATACACCCACTGATTTCCAAGTGGGAGTAAATCCTATCTTGAAGAATCCTCTCCAGTAATTTGCCTACCACTAATGTAAGACTCACCGGCCTGTAATTAGCTGGATTATCCTTGCTACCCTTCTTAAACAAAGGGACAACATTGGCTATTCTCTAATCCTCTGGGACCTCCCCTGTGTAGCCAGTGGGGATACAAAGATTTCTCTCGAGCCCCCAGCAATTTCCTCCCTTGCCTCTCTCGGTATTCTGGGGTATATCGCATCAGGCCCTGGGGACTTGTCTACCTTAATGTTTTTCAAGACCCCCAATACCTCCTTCCTTTTGATCTCAACATGACCCAAACTATGTACACACCCTTCCTCAGACTCATCATCCACCAAGTCCTTCTCTATGGTGAATACTGACACAAAATACTAATTTAATATCTCGCCCATTTCCTCTGGCTCCACACACCCATTCCCTTCCCTGTCCTTGAGTGGGCCAACCCTCTGCCGGGCTATCCTCTTGCTCTTTATATATGTAGAAAAAGCCTCAGGATTTTCCTTAATCCCGTTGGCCAATGACTTTTCATGACCCCTTTTCACCCTCCTGACTCCTTGCTTAAGTTTCTTTCTTTCAACTTTCTTTGTATTCTACCCTTGCTTTGTGTGTTCTCAGCTTCGTTGGCTTAATAAAGAAAAATGAAGCATTTTTGATTAGGCTCACAATATCTCTCATTTTCCAAGGTTCCCTAAACTTGCCATACTTATCCTTCATCCTTTCAAGAACGTGCTGGTCTGGAGTTCCCAGCAACTTCCACTTGAAAGCCTCCCACATCCCATATGTTGATTTGCCCTCAAACGCCTGCCTCCACTCTACATTCTTCAGTCTCTGCCTGATATTGTTGTAATTAGCCTTCCCCCAATTTAGCACCTTCACCTGACAACTACACCTATCTTTATCCATCAGTACTTTTAAAGCTTACTGAATTGTGATCACTGTTCCCAAGCTGTACCCCTACTGAGACAACCACCTGGCCAGGCCCATTCCCCAATACTAGGTCCAGTACAGCCCCTTTCCTAGTTGGACTATCTACATACTGTTTCAAGAAGCCCTCCTGGATGCTCCTTACGAACTCTGCCCCATCTGAGCCCCAAGCACTGAGAGTCCCAGTCAATATGTGGGAAGTTAAAATCATCCATGTCAGCAACCCTGTTACTTTTACATCTTGCCAAAATCTGCCTACATATCTGTTCTTCTATCTCCCACTAGCTGTTCGGAGGCCTATAGTAAACTCCAAACATTGTGATTGCACCCTTCCTGTTCCTGAGCTCTACCCATATTGCCTCGCTGTATGAGCCATCCGAAGTGTCCTCCCGCAATACAGCAGCCTCTCATAAATTTATATACTTCTATTAGGTTGCTGCTTAGCTTTCAAAGCTCTAGTGAAAACATTCCAAATTTGTCCAACCTCTCCTTATAGCTAACACACTCCAATCCAGGTAACATCCTGCTAAACCTCTTTTGCATCCTCTCCAAAGCCTCTAAATCCTTCCTATATTGTGGTGACCAGAACTGCACACAATACTCCAAATGTAACCAAACTAAAGTTTTATCCAACTGCAACATGACTTCCAACTTTTATATGGAATGCCCTGATTGATAAGGTAAGCATGCAGTAAGCCTTCTTTACCATCTCATCCACTTGTGACGCCACTTTGAGAGAACTACGGACTTGGACACCAAGATTCTCTTTATATCAATGCTTATAAGTGCCCAGCCATTAACACATATTTTCCTCTTGCAATTAACCTCCCAAATTGCATCACTTCATATTGTCTGAATTGAACTCCATATGCTATCTCTCCGTCCAACCTTCCGACTGCTGTATCCTTTGATAAGCTTCCTCTCTATCCAAACTCCACCAATTTTTGTATCATTACAAACTTGCCAATCAAACCTCGTCAGAGTCCTTCTCCATTTACAATCCTCCCAAGTGTTGTCACCTGAAAATTGAAATTGGCCTTTGCACGCCAAGATCTAGATCATTTATATATAATCGGGAAAACCGAAGACCTTAATATTAGCACCGAGGAATTCTGATACAAACTTTGTGCCTGCCCAAAAAAAGCCATAAACATTTGTTTCAAGTTTAGAATGCACATTGTTACTGTCCCTTGTATTCCATGACCAATATATTTACATATAGCTGTTGTGTGGTCCTGTATCAAATGCTTATTGGAAGTCCACGTACACCAGATAAACAGTCTTCCTCTCATCAACACTTTGCTCCCTCTCCACTGAGTTAGATGCAAATTTTCTTGAACAATCCGTGTTGATTCTTCTTAATCTTCATTTTTCTATGTAATTATTAATTCCATCATGCATACATGTTTCTAATGTGTTCTAATCATTTAGTGATTGATCCTTCAGTCAATGGAACTTGGTTCTACTGGATTCCAGTTTCTACTTATTTACGCTATTTAAAATGTTGATGATTTTAAATACACCTCAAATGTAAGCTGTTCTCTTGTCCTTGTCTGTTCTGAGTAGAACAACCAGAGATTTTCAATTTGATCCATAAAAAGGTAATCCTCCATCCTATAATCCTTCTAGTAGCTACTTCTGTACTGTTATTCACCTGTAATTACAAAGTGAAGATCACATATGCTTTCTTAACTGATTATTAATTCATCCTGACACTTTTAACGATGTATGAATAAATGCCCCCAGGGATCTCTGTTCTTATCACTCTCTTTACACTGGTACCATTTATGTTATATTGTTACTCCTGATTCTTCCTGTCACAATCTATAACTGCAGATTTTGTCTGAATAAATTTAACCTCCCACGCATTAGTTCTTTCCACCAACCCATTTGCCTCTGTGTGAAGTCTGTTCTCCTCTTCCTTGCTTTTTACTACATTTTCTAGTTCTCATTGAATCCCTACAGTGTAGAAGCAGGCCATTCAGCCATTGAGTCCACACCAACCCTCTCCTATGGCTAATCCACCTAGCCTACACATCCCTGGACACTATGGGCAATTTAGCATGGCCAATCCACCTAATCTGCCATATTTGGTCTGTGGGAGGAAACTGGAACAGCCGGAAGAAACCCATGCAGACGCAGTGAGAATGTGGAATTGAACCTGGGTCCCTGGTACTGTGATTCAGCAGTGCTAACCAATGAACCACCATGCCGCTCCAAATGTCAAATGAAAACTTTGAAATTGTGCTCTAACTTCTAAGTGCATGTCATTCATATGTCAAATATATGCTCATAGTACTGGGGCCTGATGAACACCACTGTGTTCCCTTTTCTGCAAATATTCACCAGTGTTTTCTCTCCCTTAGCTAATTTTCTGTCCATGTTGTTCCTGCCTCTTCTATCCAATGGGCTTCCATTATGCTAACCTGTCCATTATATGGTATGCAATCAGATATTTTTTAAATTTCATTTACCTTATCTCAATGAATTACTTCATCGGCCAGCATCTTTAGTATTACCTGACCAGAAAATAAAATTAAAAATAGATGTTAGCCACTTATAAATGTATTTTTAAGTCTGTATTGTCGTTGTAAATAGGCTGGTGTTACCTCTTATTATCCACTTGAGTAGATGGTCATCTATAGTAAAGCATCCTGCTGGGGAGTTGAGTAAAGTTGAAAAGAAACCATAGGCATTGGTATGATTTGAGGAAACAATTTAATATTAGGATGCACCAGAGACCAGATTGGAGAAGCACAGTTGGAGATAAATGGAGGACATGGTCACGGAACGATTTGAAATTAAGGGTGAAAATGTTTTAAAAGCTAGACCAAGAACCACCATACAACAGTGAGCACAGAAGAAAATAATGAACACGGGCAGTAATATGTTGAATTATCTCAATTTCCTAAGTGTGAAGCTGATCAGAGGAGCATTGGAGTAGTTGAGTGCCGAGATAATAAGGGCATGATTGGGGGTTTCAGTAGCAAATGTGCTCAGGCAGAGGTAGAGGTGGACTATTTTGGAGGTGCTTGTATGCTCTCTTAGTGATAAAGTAGCCATTGGATCACAGACTAATTGCAGTATCAAAGGGAATCTCAACTTTGTTTCTGCTTATTTGGTTCTCAGGCCGGCAATGTCTCAATTTTTAAAGTACTTGTCCTTATTTTTAAAGAATGACTTCACCCCTTCATTATATCTGTAAACATCTCCTGCCCTATAACCTTTGTTCCTCTGTGCCGGGCCTTTTGCACAGGTCTAATTTCTGATTGAAACTCTCCACCATCAGTGCCATGCCTTTAGCTTGAAACTCTGGATTGGCTTCCTTAAATCTCTCTGCCTTTCAATGTGATAATGGCACTGGGCTCGTAGTGCAGAAGTCCAGGCTAATACTTCAGGACGTGGGTTCAAATTCCATGATGGAAACTGGTGGAATTTAAGTTTAATCGATTATTCTGGAACATAAAGCTTGTCTCAGTAATGGTGATCATTAACCTAGCTTTGATTGTTATAAAAACACAAAACTATAGCATAAATGCTGCCCGCTCCACACTTCAATTCAACTCTAGAAGAGTCACCTTGAGTCGAAATGTTAGCTTGCTGTCTCTCCATGGATGCTGTCTAATCCACTGTAATCTCCAGCATTTGTTGTTTTCCTTACCTATTCTGGCCTCCTATCTCTGGACTCAACAATTAGTTGACTATTAACTTCCTTCTAAAATAGGCTATCAAGCTATTCAGTTCAAGAGTAGTTAGGAATGGCCAATAAGTGATGCCAAACATCCATGAATGAATAAAGAAAACTAAGCTTTTAATATGTTCCCTAAATCTACTGCATTGCCTTTTCTTTTTTTATTGATCACCTGGCTTAATATCTTCTTATGTGGCTCAGTGTCAACTTGTTTGTCAATCTTTCCATTTTCTTTTTGCAAATGCATTATTTAAGTACAAATTATTATGATAACCTTTTATTAAAGTGCTTTTTTTTCCCCAAGTGTGTTTATGCCTACCAATTTAATAAGACCACACTGTTATTTTCATTGGAATATCTCAGAGATATTGATCTGGAAAGTCCTTAAGAGAAAACTTTTTGTTATAAATAACAGATACTTTTTCTGTCTTAAACCATTTTCACAATTTTTAAAGGTTAGAAATTTTACAAGCACCAACAACAATGTGCAAGATTTTTCTTAGATACTAATCATACAATTACCTATAAAATCAGAGATAAATTCATTACCATGTCTAAGGGGAAAATTATTGCCAGGATAATTCATTTTGAAGTAGTGAAGACACATTGACATTGAAACAATTATTGTAGCATTAACAACGTCTGCTGAAATAAGATTTAAAAATGAATTTCAGAAATTCATGAGTAGATTTTTATTTTAAATTGCATTAAAATTTTCAATAAAATGAAAATGAAATTAATCTGGTAGAATATTTGTGTGGACTTAATCTAAGTTATGTAACTTCTTGGAAAGGATAGATCAGAATGCTAGCAGAATTGGAGTATGCCAAAGCATTAATAGGATGTTCAATTCTCAACTAGTACGATTCTGGATTTTTCAACTTGTATTAGGAGTTCAAAAGTCATTTAACAAAGGAAATACTAACACTAAATTATGTTGATGAATTTTGTAGCCAATAAGTAAACAAAAAATGACTGACAGATTTTTTTTAATTAAAAATTCCAGTTCTTAATTCATTTGTGTAAAATGGAGTGTTGTCTGATCACTGATTTTGCCAGTCTGTTTAAATACGCCAAATCCAAAGGTTAACAATGTTTAACTCTAGCATCATGTTTACTCTGACCAGTCAGGTCTCAGAAGCAATAGCAGACAAATCAGTACAGTTTTGTTCTAAATAGTTGAATTGTCGATTTAATTTTGCATTGACTGTTTAAGACCTTAGTACTAAATGGCTAGATGACTACAAGTTTTGTGATTATTATTGCATTCAATTATGCAACTTTATTACATTGTGTAGCTAAAAGGAGAAAAAGATTCAGAAAAAAACAGACTTTAAACATAATGGCTTATCTGTGATTTCCATGCCTGTTCTACTTTGTAAGAATCTATTGGCACTGTTGTACGTTAAGTCGTTATAAGTCCATCATGGTTGTTGAGTTGTCATGCACCCAGGCAATCTTCCTCAAAGTAAAGTAAATTTAAAAAAAAAATCTTAATTTCAGAATAGTTACATTATTGAGACTCCAAATCCATCTTATCAATGAAAGACTGCAATTAGCCTTTGATCTAGAATTCAAAAGATACATTTGGTGTAAGATTTTGTGCAGTAGAATACTATCGATGGCAGCAGGTGGTGGTTGTGTGGATTGAAAAAAATCACTCTTCCTGTAGGACATTAGAAGATGACTTTTCAGTTGAGTACAGTTATAGTAACACAAGGAATGTTACATCATGGCAGTAGATTTTGCCTGGCTTTGACTTTCTCAATCCGGTCTTTTTTTTTCCTGGAAAAAATCTCAAATACATATTTGGCCATGAAAGTGCTATAACTAATTTAGTAGAGGTACTGTTATGATTTTTAAAAGAATTAATCCTGAGATTTGGGTGGCACTGGCTAGAACAACACTTATTGCCCAGACCCAATTGCCCAGGGGATAGTTAAGAGTTGACAATATTGCTGTAGGTCTGGAGGCACATGTAGGCCACTTGGTCAGCTTGGACTGATAAATGACAAGTAACATTTATACCACACAAATGTCAGACAAGAACCATCTCCAATAAGAGACAATCTAATCACAGCCCCCTCAAATTCAATGGTGTTATCACTGAATCCCCCATTATCAACATACTTGGGATTATTATTGACCATAAACTCAACTGGACTTGCCACATAAACACTGGCTACAAGAGCAGGACAGATGCTAGGAATACTGTCGTGAGTAACTCGCCTCCTGACTCCCCAAAGCCTGTCCAGTATCTGCAAGGACAGATCAGGAATATGATGGGATACTCTCCACTTGCCTGGATGTGTGCTGCTCTAACAACACTGAAGAAGCTTGACGCTATCCAGGACAAAGCAGCCCACTTGATTGGCATCATATTCACAAGCATTCACCTCTTCACAATCAACTTTCAGTAGCAGCAGTGTGCACTATCTACAAGAAGCACTGCAGAAATTCTCCCAAGATCCTTATTCGGCACCTTCCAAACCTACGATCACTGCCATCCAGAAGCACAGGGCCAGCAGGACAACATCATCCAGAGATTCCTATCCAAGCCACTCATCACCCTGTCTTGGAAATATAACCAGTAATGTTTGCATCCCATGAGTGAATTAAAAAAAATGTCAGAATTCTTCCAGAGTCAACAATATGGGTTTTTTGTAATAACGATTCCACGGTCAGATTTAGACTATCTTTACAACCCAGATTATTTTTATTGATTTCAAATTTAACCAGATGCCATGGGAGAACTGAACCCATGTTCTCACAATATTAGCCTGGGGTTCTGCATTACTAGTCCAGTGACATTACCATGATGCCGCTACCTCAGTGAATGCTCAACTTGATAATAGTTATAATTTAAAATGTCGTCTTTTAACTTAAAGTGAAATTGGGAATTCTGAAAGCGTCCTATTTGTGATACGTGCTTCTATACGCTGATTGCTAGGTGGGTGAAGCCTAAATAGAAACCTATTGAAATCAAGTGACGATTTTCACACCTTTCCCCTGTAATGAATAAATAAGGCAAAGCAGCTTTGTGAGACATTGGGGAGAAAGAGTGATCAACAACAGCTGGCAAAGCAGGATGTTGTAAAAGTTCATTTACTGTTTGAAAGGAAGGGAACAAGCAGACATTTGGAAATATAATGAACAAGGAGTCACGGAGGTGAGCCTTGAAGTTAGAATATGGATTTGGAAGAGTCTGATAAAATGTGAGAACTTTTAAAGTTAGCTGGAAGTTTCAACTTTGTATGGCAAAGAGGAGTGAACCTTTTGAAGAGTTGGTAGTAACATCGGACATTTACTAGTACTGCTCCATATGGGCCAGAAGTGTAGCATTCACCAATTAGTGTTGTAAGACATATTTCAATTTTGTTAGTTACTTAACGTGAGAAGCATCCTTTCTTCAGTTTGATGGCACAAGATCAAAATCATAAGAATAGGAGCAGGAACAGGTCATTTGCCCACCATGCAAGTTCCAACAATTCAATAAGATGATAGCTGATCTGATTGTGGACTTAAACCCATTTAAATGCCATGGATTTTTCTCCCACTGCTGCCTTGTTCTTTCAGAATCATAGAATCCCTGCAGTGCAGAAAGAGGCCAATTGGCCCATCGAGTCTGTACCGACCCTCTGAAATGCATCCTGTTCACACCCAGCCGCCTACCATATCCTGTAACCTCATATTTTGCAATGGCTGACTCACCCAGCCTATACATCCCTGGACGCTACAGGCAATTTAGCACGGCCAGTCCACCTAACCTGCACAATTTTGAACTGTGGGAGGAAATTGGAGCACCCGGAGGAAACCCACGCAGACAGGGGGAGAACCTGCAAACTCAACACAGACAGTCGCCTGAGGGTGGAGGATCTGGAACCAATTTTAGATTTGGAAAGTCATTTTTCAAGGTACAACAATGTTTTAAATGAACAATTTTACTATTTCTCACGATTCATAATTTGACTGACTAATTACTTTTTAAAAAACACCTCCTCTGTTAAATGTTTGAATGGTAGCTATGGTTTGTGTAATTTTAATCTTCACCTTTGTATCTGACACCTCCCACTGTGAAAATAAGCAATGAAATAAAGAGAAAATTTCTCTAACAAGATCACTAGCTGCTATGAGTACTATGGCTGGAGCTTCAGTATAACTGACACATTCCTGTAATGCCGACTGACCCAATTTTTAAAACAAAAATGTCATACAGCCTGTACCAAACGTGAGAAGTTTGCTATCACGTTACAAACTGCATCAGACCTACATTTATACAATGAGTTCAGAGTTGAAGTTTCTTACACATAGTGACATTTTTATATTAGAAAATCAAATACGTTTAAGTGAGGGATTGAAGTGGTGTTCTTGCATAATTTGTTTTAGTGCTGTTCACATAAAATTTACTCTTAGTAATAAAAGCTGTGACAGTTGGATATTCACTGCCCTTTTTGCCTCCAGTGCCAAACACGTTGTTTTTGCCTCAAATTGTGGCTTGATTGTGCAGGAATTATCCACCACAAATATGGAAAGTGATCAGATCAGCAATTATGGTATAACACTGATCTGACACCAACACTGCTATTTCGGAGCTCAGTGCTCCAGTAATATCCTCTTAACCTTGCACAGCAGAACACGCATGCAGAAGCATGAAATGGCTCTCTCACCAATGAAATTTCAAGAGATTATCAACTTCTTTCTAGTTGGGTGCTGATTGGTGTCTGCTGGCTCTTGCTGCAATTATGGAAGCGTTTAATGGTTTCCCAAGCTGTTTAAAGCCGCTGAAGTCTACAGGGCATGTGGCATGTGCTGAAGGTCATTGTGCCCGCTTACTGGATTCTACACACACCAGTTGCTGTCGGTTATGGTTGCATCCTCCTTGCCCTGCATCATGACAGGGACAATGAGCTGAGGTGATACAGAACAGGACAGTTTGTTGGGAGAGGAGGGCCCTCAGTACCAGGATGCAGTATTACTGCCTGAACATCAGCAAGGAGCTAAAGATGAGACTTAGCTGCTTCACCCAGAAGGCTTCCTGCCACCTTCTGCAGCCACAACTTTGGAACATGGTGAAGGTGGTTGTAAGGGTGACTGTGACCATAAGACTTTATGGATCTGACTCCTCCTAGATTGGGATTTTTATACACTTTCCCAGTTCATTGTCTACTGTTATGCAAGAGATGTCATGGAGATTCTATCACAAAGCAGCTGAATGCATGTCGTTCACTTCCCAGAAAGTGTGCACAGAATGAGTTACACATCACATGCGTATCACAAGTTGTTCCTCGGTGCAGGGTGCTATTGCATTGCAGATCCTCCAGGTTAGCTCTTTAGACTGCAAATGGAAGGGTTCCCATATCCTTAACATGCAACTGTGTGCAACCATGCTCGGAGAATTATCTTTTTAACCTTCATCACAATTCTGTTGTAGTCCAATGTACTATATGTAATTTTCCATCATGGCAAACCAGACAATGACTGCTGAATGAGAGGGTTATCTCCTGACAACTTAGTCGATGATTCTGGTGTTTATACCGTATGTTGGCATAAATGTGATGAACTGGTGATCGCTGTGCACAGAAACAATGCTTTGGTACCTGGAGCACTCAGCAGTGTAAGTGTCAAAATTTGTGGTGGTCATCTGCAAAGGTTCTTCTTCGTGTCGGGGCAGAATTTGTGATCATTTGGGAAGCGGGAGGAAGAGGAGGAAAAATAGAGGAGGCAGCAAACACAACTCTTATCTCACCAGGCTATTGTTAATTGATTAATATGACTGAGGTACCAATGCATGAAAACCCCAATTTCTTCTTCACCAACACTTTCTCTCTGTTACTGATGACCACAGTGTTGTCTTGACCCCAATGTTGAAATAAAAATCATCATAAAACAAACATTTCAAAGCAAATGTCTTAATAGCATATTATTATATTCCACGCAAAGGCCTAGTAATCATCCTTGTGCATTACCTTGGTGCCTGTCTTTCAGCTCCTACAAAGCACTACCCCAGTGACCAGCAGCAAGGTTGATGGAAGGCTGCAGATCTTTAATGGGGTAGACTGCAGATAGCCTAGCAGGATAATTTCGTGCAGCTCTCGCCCTAGAAGCAGCCTCTGGTTACATCATCTTGCCATGCGTGCTAGTGGCTGAGGCTGGCTTACTGATAGGCAACAACAAGGGCACTGGCGGACTACTCATCATGGGAGCATGAAAGCTGTTATTCTGAGAGAGGGCTCGAGGTTGTTGCACCATGGATCCACTGTGATGCCTTGGGGTAGTACCTCAGTTATATGTTGGGGGGGAAAGAAAATTACTAGACTGCTGTGACCTTCCACAAGCCTCTTTGAGCACTGATATTTGCAGCTAGGCTGACTGCAGTCTGAGCGTGTGGGTAGCAAGCTGGGTTTGCATGAGAGCAGTGAAGTTTCCAGGTCTGGCAGCATCTGTGAAGGAAAAAACAGAGTGAATGTTTTGGGTCTGGTAACCTTTCCTCAGAACTGATTATGGTGTGTATCATTTCCTCCGAAGACATACTTGCCTTTGTCAGTTAGCTGCTGCTGCCTCTGTTTACCCATCATTTGTCTTACAACTCTCCTTGCAAGTGTGTTGATGTGTGCTGTGCAATATGTTTGACTGATGAAGCAGTTATGTTTGCTCACCTGGCTGTATATGCTAGTTGTGGTGTGAAGTTTGCAATTGTGCCAAGTGTGTGGGGGTGAGGTGATGAAATGAATGCCAGGTAAAATCTAGATCAAGATTTTTAATAGCTTTATAGTGAGGGTGTGTTGTATTGAGCGCTCTGTAGTTAGTAGTGCAATTAGTAGAAGATAGCATTTGGAGATGTAGTATTCACTGACCTTGGCTATTTGTGTGAGATCAGTGAACCTTTTGAACCGTAGCATCCATGTTCTTGGGCTTGACTCCTAGCATTGAGTGCTTAAACTATCTGGTATCTCTACTTTTTGAAAGTTTGGTGGATTTCCTGATTGCGCTGTAAACAGATGGCATTGCTCCTCCTCAACCAAAGCCTTCAGTGCAGCATAGGAAAAACTTGCAGCCCACACTCTGCCATCCTTGTCTCTTCCCAGTTCAAACTCCCTTTTACAATGACTTCTAAGACTTGGTTGAACCATAATGCCCATCACTGGCTGTCAGTCATCTCTCAGGATTCTGTGCTCAATGCTCAGACATTCAGCCATTCAAGAGCATGCCTAGTACTCCAACACTGCAAACAATTATGTGTACAGAACCCAAAGCTTTCATGTTGTCTACATCAGTAGCAGCAGATGTGGTGGAATTGTGCTTATTTTCACTTTTTACAGCATTTTGCAGCTTATCTGCAATAATTGATATAAAATTGTACAAATCCAGTAAGTCGTCATGAAATTGTACCATGCAGCATCATTTCCAAGCTTATGTGGTGTTGGTGTTGCAGCAAGTGCTCATCACTTTCAATGAATAAGACTTCAAGTGTCAGCTTTATTGCCGGGTCTGGTATGTTTTTTGCCTCCAGTCGTTATCTTTTGAATCAGAATTCAATGCTGTTTGATCTCATATGATTCAGGAATATGTCTGTTTTTCAGAAGGGAATAAAGCTCAACAATTCCAGAAATAACTTGGTCTTATAACTATTCATTTCTCTTTGGTGAATGCTCTAAACAAGGACTATTCATAAGGGCAGTTTGCAAAACTTGTCTCTAGCTACGCATTGGGGTATAGTGTTGCGAGAAGAAACTGCAGAATTCTAGCTGAAGGAACAAGAAATGCAATCAGGGAAAGAGTATCATTCCAAGGATATAGTTGTCATCAATAAGTGTCTCAAATGGTATGATGGTTAAATACACCATCTGGCATGATGCTGAGGCATCCAAATTAAGACAGTCTCGGGTTTGATCTTAAATGTATGCTGATCTAGTTGATGAGAGCTGAGCTGGTAGTGGAGTGTTATAATTGGACCACTGGAAAAGCCAGCCAACAATTGTTACTCTATATATTTTTATACATGAAGTATGGTTGAGGCACAGTGGGGGTCTTAATGCCCATGGCATTTTACTCAGCATTAGTCATTATCTTCAACAGAAGAAAGAAGAAAATTAAAGAGGAAGAATTGCCAACAGTTAACTGTGAGAATGCTATAGTTTTTTTTTATAATAGTACTTTTACATAATAGAATAGGAATGCACACTCTAGGGATGTGCACCTTCAATTTAAAATTGCAGCCTTCAGAAAGGCTGTAAAAAATAATTACATTTATCTCCACCCTAAAGGCAATATTTCCATTTGTGCTTGCCTGAACAACATCAGCTTGAGATCCATCATTTCTAATCCTGTGTTCAAAAGAGAGCTGTTCAGATGGTACATCTACTGGTCTGTGTTTGGCTTTTGCACTAAGTAATGATTTTGCATTCTTTCAAGAACTAAGTGCTGGTCTTAATGCAACAACTGCATTAAGAATTTGATTACCAGATGCAATTTGAGCTCCATCCAGAATTAAACTTTTACCGAATAATGGAATGAATATAAATAACCAATATTAAAATGTCAATCACTTGCTCCAAAATTGTGTAATTCAGAGTGTTATATTACAAGGTTTATACCAAAACTGTGTTTTCAATTTAGGAGAGAAAGAAAGGGGTCATGTGATCTGAGCTGAATTCTATCTGATAGTAAACCTGGATGATGTGGTTGTTGAGGATTATAATGGGGCCCCAAAATTGTTTTACTGGGAAGAATCCCTCTCTAAAGGCATTGTGGGGGTACCTACAGCAAATGGGATGCAGTGGTTCAAGAAGGTAGATTACCACCTTCTCAAGGGCAGCTAGGGATGAGCAATAAATGCTGGTTCAGCCATCAACACCCACATCCTATGAGTGAATTTAAAAAAAAAATATGTTTTCTATGTTCATAGACAATGGCTGAAGTATCTGTGCTGAGATTGGATAGACAGTCTCAAAAGCCCCTGGTGTTTGATAAAAATATTAGATTGAAAAGTGTTGTACTTTAAACTGGCCATTTAATTCCAAGATAGACTAGGGTTGGGAGCTCAAGAATAGCTAATTAGCCTTTTCATCTGAGTGCAAGGCCCACGTACATTGCCTTGTTACATCACATTGCTATGGAAATGGACTTTGAGAGGGGAAAGTGCACAGGAAGCTATCAGAGGATCAGATTATAATGTTCTCCTAAAAAATTCCGAAATTTCAGATGATCTACCGGGATCTGTGACACAGGAATTCAATTGAGGCAGCAAGTCCCCATGTTTCACTTATAACAATGCAGGCAGGGGCTCGTGTTTGAATCAAAAAGACACAGTTTATGAGAATTTAAAATGAGGCTGCAAGATTTAGCTGCTTTGATCAAGAGGGAGAGTCTCCAGTATAGACCATTCTGAGGTTAAAATGTGCTGAGCTGGGGAAAAGAAAACAAATGGAAATAAATCCTAATGAGTGTAGCATCACCTTGGACTGATTATGGCAGAATTGAATATTTATTAAATGGACAGTGTAAAAGCTAACATGGAGGGAGAGATTTTTGACATTTCAAACTTTTGAAATGGAAAGTTTTGTTCCATAAATGTAAGTATTTTATGACTACTGAAAAAGTGTTTAGTCTGTCTCCATCTCTGGCGACCACCTCGAAACCGATATCTATTTCAAGCCCACCGACTCCCACAGCTACCTATACTTCACCTCCTGTCACCCACCTTCCTGCAAGAATGCAATCCTCTACTCCCAATTCCTCCGCCTCCACCGCATCTGCTCCCAAGATGGGATGTTCCACTCCTGAACATCCCAGATGTCCTCTTATTTCAAGGACCGCAACCTGCTCTCGACCGCATCTCTTGCATTTCCTGCACCTCTGCCCTCACACTCCCATCCCGCAACAAAAACAAAGACTGAGTCACCCTTGTCCTTACGTGTCACCCCACTAACCTTCGTATTCAACGCATCATTCTCCGCCACTTCCACCACCTACAATCTGACCCCACAAGCAAAGATATATTTCCCTCCCCGCCCCTTCTGCCTTTTGTAGGGACCGCTCTTTTTGCAACTCCCTCATCCACTCCACGCTCCCCACTGGCCCCGCAACCCTCGGCACCTTTCCCTGCAACAGCAGGAAATGCTACACCTGCCCCTACACCTCCCCCCTCACCTCCATCCAAGAACCTAAAAAAAAAACCTTCTACGTCAGACAGATGTTCACCTGCACATCCGTCAATGTGGTCTATTGTATCTGCTGCTCCCGATGTGGCCACCTCTACATTGGTGAGACCAAGTAGAGGCTCGGAGACTGCTTTGTAGAGCATCTGCGCTCTGTTCGCGACAAACGACAACAATTTCCAGTCGCAAACCACTTCAACTCCCCCCTCCCACTCCTTGGATGACATGTCCATCCTGGGCCGCCTCCAGTGTCGCAATGACACCACCTGAAAACTCGAGGAACAGCATCTCATATTTTGCCTTGGGAGCCTACAACCCAATGGTCTCAATGTGGACTTTACTAGTTTCAAATTCTCCCTACCCCCGGCCTCATCCTATGACCAACCCTCCCTCTCATCCCCGCCTCCTTGACCTGTCCGTCTTCTCTCCCACCTATCTGCTCCTTCCACCTCACTGACCAATCCCCACCACTGCCTACCTGCACTCACCTATCACCATACCACCTACCTTCCCCAGCCCCACCCCTCCTCTCTATTTATTTATTTCAGAGCTCCCTTCCCCCTCCCCCATTTCTGAAGAAGGCTCCCGACCTGAAACATCAGCTTTCCTGCTCCTCTGATGCTGCCTGGCCTGCTGTGTTCCTCCAGCTCCGCACTGTGTTATCTCTGACTCCAGCATTGGCAGTTCTTACTATCTCAAGTTTAGTCAATTTGTTTTTAATTTATTTAGTCATTAGAGTAACACAGCATGGAAACAGGCCCTTCTGCCTAAACTGGTCCATGCTGACCATGGTGCCCACTCAGCTAGTTCCAATTGCGCCCATTTGGTCCATATCCCTACAAACCCTTCTCATCCATGTACCTATCTAAATATTTTTAGATGTTGCTATTATATCTGCCTCAACCACTCTCCCTGGCAGCCCATTCCATATACACACCACTCTCTCTGTGTGAAAAAGTTGCCCCTCAGGTCCTCCTTAAATCATTCCCCTCTCACCTTAAACCTATGCCGTCAAGTTTTCAATTCCCCATCCCTGGAAAAAAGATTGTGTGCATTCATCCTATCTATGCCTTTCATGATTTTCTTCACCTTAATAAGATCACCCTTCATTCTCCTACATTTCAAGGAATAAAGTCCTATTCTGGTCAACCTCTGCCTTTAACTCAAGCCTACTAGTCCTGGCATCATCCTCATAGATCTTCTTTGCACACTTTCCAGTTTAACTATGTGTTTCTTTATAACAGGGTGACCAAAACTGTACATAATACTCCACGTGAAGCCTCACCAATGACTTGTACAACTGTAACATAATGTCCCAACTCGTATACTCGATGCCTCGACCGATTGAAGGCCAGCAAGTTAAATGCCTCCTTCACCACCCTGTCCACCTGTGACGCCACTTTCAACAAAATATGTATTTGTTCTCCTCGGTCCCTCTGTTCAACAACACTCCTCAGGACCTTACAATTTACTGTATAAGTCCTACCTTAGTTTGACCTTCCAAGTGCAACACCTCACACTTGTCTGTTTTGAATTGCATTTGCCAATCCTCAGCCCACTTCCCCATCTGATCAAGATCCCTCTGTAATTTTTGATAATCTTCCTCGGTATCAATGATTCCTCCTATTTTTGTACCATGCCCAAACTTGCTAATCATGCCTTGTCCATTCACATCCAGATCATTTCTGTAAATAACAAATAACAAAATTCAAGCACTGACCCTTGTGGCACACCACTAGTCACAGGTCTCCAGTCCGAGAAACAACCATCAACCATCACCCTCTGCTTCCTCCCATCGAGCCAATTTTGAATCCAATTAGTTCCCTGGGTCCTAAATGACCTAACCTTCATGACTAGCCTGCCATATGGGACCTTGTCAAAGGCCTTACTAAAGTCCATATAGACAACATCCACTTCCCTACTGTTCTCTATCCCCTTGGTTACCTTTTCGAAAAACTCTAAAAGATTTGTCAGATATGACTTCCCCGGCACAAATCCATGCTGACTATCCCTAATCCGACCTTGACTATCCAAATGTTGGTTGACCCTGTCTCTGTGTTCTCTCCAATAACTTGCATACCACTGATGTCAGGCTCACTGGCCTGTAGTTCCCTGGCCTGTCCTTGCTACCTTTTGTAAACAATGGAACAACACTAGTCACTTTCCAGTCTTCCAGAAATTCACTAGTGACTAAATATGAAGCAAAAGTCCTGCAAGGGCCTCTGTGATTTCTTCCCTAGTCTCCCATAATGTCGCAGGATGGACTTGATCAGGCCCAGGAGATTTATCCATCTTAATATGCTTTAAGGCTGCAAACACCTCCTCTCTGGTAAAATGTATGCATCAAAATCATCCCTACTTGTTTCCCTTATTTCCTTAGCATTCATGATCCTCTCCTCAGTAAACACTGAGGAGAAATATTCATTAAAAATCACCCCCATCTCCCGTGGCAACACACATAGATGGCCATGCTGATCTTTAAGGGGGCCTATTCTCTCCCTAGCCACCCTCTTACTCTTAATGATAATCCCAAGAGGTTCTATAACTAAATTAACTTTATCTGTCAGATCCATCTCATACCCTCTTTTTGCTCTTCTGATTTCCCTCTTAAGTGTGCTCCTACACTTTTTATTGTCATCTAGGGATTCACTTGAGCCTGTTGGGTTTAAGCCAATGTACACCACCTTCTTTTTCCTGATCAGAGCCACCATATCCCTGGTCAGCCAGGGATCCCTAAACTTGCCAGCTTTTCCCTTCACCCTAACAGGGACATACTGTACCTGGACTCTTGATATCACATTTTTAAAAGCCTCCCATTTGCCAGTCATTCCTTTTCCTTCAAACACACTCACACATTGATTTCTGTTAGATCCTGCCTAATGGCCCTGCTTCGGTTTAGTACCTTAACTTGTGGACCTATCCTATCTTTTTCCATAACTGAGAGAGTTACGGTCACTGGACCCAAAGTGCTCTCAAACTGACACTTCAGTCACTTGCCTGACCTCGTTTCCTAAGAGGACGTCCAGTGTTGCACCCTCTCGAATGGGGCCCTCTACATTTTGATTTAGGAAACTTTCTTGGACACGTGACAAATTCCACCCCATCCGGGCCTTGTACACTCTGGGTGGCCCATTCAATACAGGGGAAATTAAAATCTCCACCCAATATTACTCTATTATTCCTACTGGTATTTGCATGTTTCTCTACACATCTGCTTCTCTAGTACTAGCTGGCTATATAATACAGTCCCAGTAGAGTGACTAGCTTATCTTGTTTCTAAGTTCTAACCATATGGCCTCATTTGATGACCCCTTGAGAAAATCCTTTCTAAGTACTGTTTATGTCTTCCCTTATCAAAAGGGCAACTCCCCCTCCTCACCTACTTGTATGCTGTCATGTGTGTAGCTTTTGTATTTCTTGGAACAAAAGTTGTACAACTTGAAATCCATCATGATCCTTTCAGTTGGTGAGTGGGAACTTGGACTGTCAAAGGCTATCAGTCTCAGTAGAGGTTGCCATGTTGGTCTAACCACAACCTATAGGCTCTGCTTATTAAAGGAAGTGATGTGTTGCTTTGTAACTCTCAATTGTGACCTGAGTGAGTGTTAAGGACTTGGCTATGATGTAAAGGGTCAAATGACCACCTCCCTCCCTCCCCTCCTCCCTCATTCCCATTAGTCACAAATGACAACATGTGATCTCTAGTATATTGTTCACCGTGAAGTGTGATGAATGCATGGCTAGGTACATAATGTCTGTAGAGAGAGACATGGATTATTAGTGCTTTATTTTTTATGTATAGACAATAATTTGTGTGAAACTTTTTTATTGGTGTAGAACTGAAATAACATGGCTGCAAATATGATATCTTGGCCACTTCGTGATAGGATTGTCCACATGTTGCATGAAGCTTTTGTGGTGCATTGGTCGTGTCCCTGCAGTCATAATCATAGAATCCCTACAGTGTGGAAACAGGCCCTTCGGCCCAACAAGCCCACACTGACCCTTGGAGAATCCCACCCAGACCTGTTCCCCCTATAACCCACCTAATCTACACATCTCTGAACACTACAGGCAATTTAGCATGGCCAATCGATCTAACCTGCACATCTTTGGACTGTGGGAGGAAATCCACGCAGACACGGGGAGAATGTAATGAGTAATAACATCTCTGAACAAGGTTGATTAACAAATATCCACATTTTGCTCTCCTCGAGGGAGAAATCTTACCTTCAATTAAGTTGGAGGCAGGATGAAACCTAAGGGCGATACTCAGCTGCCTACAGCAGGTTGCCAATTTGGTTCATTCTTGAGCCAACCTGTCTCCCTGAGCCCACTGGAAGTTAGTAGTGATTCAGAGATTAAATGGGAGTCACACAGCTTTCATGTGCCTTTGGCCTTTTGAATCGAGAGTTCCTGTTTCAAAGGTACAGTGAGTGATTTAGAGGGTCCTAGCATTGGGTTGGGCTATGTTCTAAAAACAGCCCCACTGTCCATGCCTCTGACCCTCAAGTCTTCTTTACTGTGACCCTTTTCTGTCCATCTTACTGACGTCCTCCTTCCCTTGGCAATTAGAGTCATAGAAATGTACAGCGTGGAAACAAACTCTTCGGTCCAACTCGTCCATGCTGACCAGATATCCTAAATAAATCTAGTCCCATTTGCCAGCATTTGGCCCATATCCCTCTAAAGCCTTCCTATTCATATACCCATCCAGATGCCTTTTTAAATGTTATAATTGTACCAGCCTCCACCACTTCATCTGGCAGCTGATTCGATACACTCACCACCCTCTGTGTGAAAAAGTTGCCCCTTAGGTCCCTTTTAAATCTTCCCCGTCTCATCTTAAATCTGTGCCCTCTAGTTTTTGACTCGCCCACCCCGGGAAAAGACCTTGTCTATTTACCCTATGTATACCCCTTGTGATTTTATAAACCTCTAAGGTCAGCCCTTAGCCTCCAATGCTCCAGAGAAAATAGCCCCAAAATATTCAGCTTCTCCCTATAGTTCAAATACTTCAACCCAGGCAACATCCTTGTAATTTTGTTCTGAATCCTTACAAGTATCACAACATCCTTCCTATTCTAGACCTCTGTCTGAGTATTACCAGATGCAGCAGCCATTGCAATCGGAGAGCTGCTGGCTTCTGACTCGTTGTCAGTGCCAAGTAGGTGGGATTTCTGCCACTGGGGTCCTGTATCCCAGAGAGAGCTGGATAACATCAGGCAAAGTGCCTGACAATTATTCCATTAAATCCTGCCCCTTAGAGTCAACATGGGTTTCCCACCACTTACCAGGCAATGAGCTGAATGTGTGTTAATTATATTAAATCAAACTCATTGTAGTGGATGTAGGATTAACCTGGACAGCTGCAAAGGGAAGATTCGACATTGACTCGCAAACCCTTCAGGCACGGATATGTACGTTATTTTTGACCACTGTAAACCTCTATATGTGCACTAACTGAACAGATCTTATTTCACTAAAGCACTGATCGTTGTTATCTTTGCATTTTTTTTGTAACATCTTCATCTGACAGTAAGCTTAAACTTTATATGGAATGAAATGCAGAGAGTATGAAAAGACCCCATGGTTTTATCTTAACTTGGAGAGGAAACCTATATATAAGCATGCTTTATGTATGGGTTGTTTTCTATGCTGGCTAATTGATATCAACTAGACTGGAAATTCAGAACTTAAATTAATGCAAGTAATTTTGCAGTTATACCATCAGTATTAAGGACTGAAGCTCTGACCCTTTTTTTTAAACTGAAAGCATTGCTTCTTGAATTCTCCCCTCACCTGTCTCTCTCAAAATTCAATAATAAGCCAGTTTGTCTTAAACATCATCACCTATTTTTTGACCTAAGTTGTATGTATTCCTTGCTGATCTTCACTGGCTTCTCATCTCTCAAAGTGTCAAATGCAAACTACTTGCCTATTGTATGAATCTTTTAAAGGCTCCATTTCACCCTAACTCTGCAGCATCTGCCAGTCCAGGGCATTCTTTCCTCCCTGTGTTCCTCAATTAGTGCAAGAACTGTCACTGTTTTGGCTCAACTTACTGAACTCTCACTGAACAATTTTGCTCTGCGCTGCATTACTTTTTTGAAAACAAAATCTACAGAATCAATTTATTTGGTGACATCTTTGGCCTGCTGTGCCAAAGTCTTTACCACTTTTATCAATTTCTCATACAAATATGCTACTAATTTCCTTTGCAGTGAAGATACTAGAAAAACTGTATGAAGATGGAATGTTTCTGCAGGAAAAAATGATTCAGTGGTTAATGAGTAGACATCAATTGCTGCTGCAGCTGATAAATCAAAAAGATTGGAGGCTATTCAAGTACCTATGTTTAATAAATTACAATATTCAGTGGGAATGACAGAGTATTGATGATCTTGCTCCTATTGAAGCAAGGGTAGCTTGTACTCACCCTTGTACTCTTGCTATGATTTTTTTTCCTGTACCATGAAGCTTGATGAAAAATGGGTGAAGAAATTGAGGTCACTGATATGGATCTGAAAAAAATGGATGCATGTGACCTGCATCCAATTTTAAATTCGTTTTTTTTCCGTTAACCATGATATCTATGTGCCAGAAATCATTCTATTATCCTAATATGCACCCAGTTCCTTGGTAGCATTTTTTTTTTTTTTTTTGGACAGTTGCAGATTGGAGTAGTTCATTTTTTACATTTGCATGCTATTTATGGAAATGTTCTATTGGTGCTCCAGTAGATATCCTGAAAATCTCCTTTCGGAATTACTGGCACAGCATTGGCGGTACTGTTGTGCCAAGAGAGAGCTTTCCTGCCACACCCTGCACAAGCAATGGAAAGAGTAGCATCCTCTTTTTCTATTGTGCCTGCATATTCTTGTCCTGATTTAATGAACTGGACTGAGTTGCAATCACGGGCTGGCCACCTGTTTCCGTGGATTCATAAGCAAAACAGATTTTTAAGTTCAGCCTGCCTGGTAAACTATGGTTTCTGAATGTAAGGTGTTAATTAAACATAGCCTGTCTATCACAGGATTACATCTTTAAACTAACTAGATATAGAAGGCCTTAATTTTGTTCTTGTAGTAACCGGTCACTCGTTCTATGTCTTGTTGGATGAGCATGACATTAGCACTGCTGCCAATCTTTTTAATCCAGGCCTGAGGCAGTGCAGAATCTCTAAGGCCGTAGGTAGTAGTTGATCCAGTACATGGTGCATTCAGGGCCTTCTAGTGGCTCCAGTAAAGGCAAAGCCAGGTGAGATATAGCGGTCGAGATATTTTTCTCTTCTCCCTTTTCCAGCACTGCATGGGATTTCCTGTCTTCTCCAGTTCCATGACTAAGTCAGTCATGAAATCATTCACCTCCTGCACTTGACTTTCTCTGGGTCCACTTCAGGCTTTTCACCCTGTTTCTGTGACCAGGTTATTGGGCTGGCATGCTCCTTTACCACTGACCTGTACTGTGTTGGGACTCACTTCAGGTGCCCCTTGCCACTTGCTTCTAGTTGTTCTAGAGGTTCTGGTCATTACATGTTAAATCAATGAGATGGTTTCTGGCTTGTTAGTAGAAGGTAATGCACGTCCATGTCTGTAAACATCAATGTTTGCTAACTGTAATTATATACATGAGATGGTATGAGAAGACATCTTTCGAACCTAACCCACTCAGGTCCCAGCCCCAATTCCATGTGATCTAAAGTCATTATGGCGTAGCTTTGTAGTTCAGTAGGTATTCTCAGTGTAGAGGTATAGTTAACCCTCTATTCCACAAATTCTTGCTGCAAAGGAAGGAAGTTAGTTATTTATCTGAATTTTTCATTGTCTGTTATATTGTTATGGTCCCTGATAGTTTAAAAACTCTCCTTTAATAAAGGTAATGTCATCATAGTCCCAAAGGACTAGAGTGCTGTTCTCTCATTAGAGACAAATGACTGGTGGTGGTTTAACCATCTTTTAATAGGCAGCTGAAGGTTTGCAAGTTCAGAAAATCTCTATTACTGGGCAGTTGAAGAACCAGAAAATTTGAAATTAAATATTTTTAGGAAATTTTATTACAGTATGTTAAAGATTCAAGATGCCAGACTTGCTATTTTCTATCTCATGCCTCGTTTAAACCTTTCCATAATTTCCTTCCGTCTCCCGAGCATTATAGTAATACATGTTTCTAAATGACAATGCAGCAGAATCTAACAATTGTTACAGTAATTATTACAAACATAAAAGATTCATATTCTGTTCTGTCAAAACTTACAAAAAAAATGTTAACTTGGGACAAACCTGTACAATTTTACTGCATTTAACATTTCACCTCCGTATTCAGCACAGCATCGGAAAGATAGAATTGACCTAGGTTGATTGAAAAAGCATCTCAGTTCTTACCAGTCGGTTCTTGTAATTGCATATTACAAACAATGGCTTTGATAAAACTTTGGATATTTTCATATTCTTGTTCCCTTCATGACCTGTTGCCTCCATTTAGTTCATACTGCGCGATTGTTGTGATCATCAGTTCTCAGAAAGATGTTCATGAAATGTTTATCAGCAGTATTGTTTGACAAGCCAATTTTGTGCCTACCACTCATTTCTTTAATGAGCAGTCTCCCATTTATTTAACTGCTTGAATTTGGTTATCTGAATGAAGCCTTAGGAAGCAGACAATGACTGGCTGACCTCTTGAGAATTACCATACTTCACGTAAACTCAAAGAATAGTAATTTAAAATGACCACTGCTTCTGGGCAGAAAGAGAACTTCGACAATATAGTAAATGCTTCTTTTGTTAATTCTTCTTCCTCCTTCACATCGAACGGTGGCATGCACAGCAACCTGTTGTGGCTCTTCAGCAAAGTCACTGGAATAAATAAATTGCAGAGTATTCGTTTGAAATAAATACCTTTTTTGCTGCTACATTATCCCCAGTGATTCATCCAAGTTACGAAAATCACAATGTGGATTAAGTAATGGTGAAAGTTGGCAATATAGTGGCTAAGGAAATAAGTACATAAAAACAATGTCACACTTTATCACAGATATAAAATAAAGTCTTGAGTATGGATAGAATATGTGGCATTCAACTTAGATCTTGGAATATTAAGTTAAGAGTTTATTCAAAATCACATTTCGATGTTCTGAAGTGCAGTACACTGTGGGGTAAGATATACTGGAAGGAATGAAAATGCAAATACATTTATAAAGAAAAAGTGTATGATATTGCTACATCTAGCACAATTTTCTCAAAGAGTTGAAGTGAGCATTTGATGTATTTCATTTTTTGCCCTGAGATCTCTTTACATGCTTTAAAGATGAAATCAGAAATGCTTTTTCCTAAATTTGTCAATGTGATGTAACCTCAACTGTACACTGGCCTTTGTTTTAACCACTAGTAAGATTTGAACATAGTGGATTCTTAACTTATTGGAACGCTGCATTTCTAAGAGATCCTTGAACATGAAGATTGGAGCTGATGATTCCTCAAGTCAAACCTTACCTTGATTGTCCAAATTCTATCTGATCATGCGTAAACAGGTCTCACCTCTGTCCAAGCATGTTCAATATCATTGATAAAATAATGACATTTGTAAATCAATTGTCTCCACTCGGCTGCAAAAATCTTCATCCAGTTTTAAACCAGTTCTACTTGGATCTTGAATTGAATTTAGTGGATTTGAACATGAATCCAAATCCCAAGTTTGGAAATAAAAAGCAATCATTTATCCCTCTGCTTTGTTTGGACACAAGTGTTCTTTGTCTCCCCCTGACATCCTGCATAGAAACTGGTGTCTAACATTCTAAATGGTTGTGACACTGACTGCTTCAATCCTCAACCCCTTGAAATCAAACCTGTTTTGAAATCTGCGGGAGCAATAGGTGGACGGGGATTATGGAGTTTAATATATTTCAAACACTGATTCTGTAAATTCTGTTAATTTGTTCGAAGGTCAAGCCCATTCTTGTGACAAATGTGTAATTTAGAATGTCTGGGTAACTACAGCATTAATTATCACTTGGATTTTTTTTAGATCTGTAAGCAGAATCTTCTCTCTCCATTTGTGCAAAAAGTTTTAAACACCCTATCGGACTAAATCAAATAGATGCTTTCAGTCATGAAGAAAGCATTTTGGACAAATAAACAAATATCAACACTGTCTGATGAAAGTGTACTGTAAATCTTTAATAAACATTTCTGTTCCCCTCAAAATATAGCAATGCCTCAGACATAAATAAAGCTGTGTGAAAATGACAAATAATACGTTCTGACATATGTACTTTATCCACCATTATAGTAGCATAACTTTCTAGTGGCGTAAAAGAGGGTGCATGACATTTCAAAGCCAGCTTGATGCTGATTCGCACATTTTATACAATGAGAATGAAGATTTCAGTTTCAGAACATACCAGTCATACATGAATTGGTTTTTCTGTTTCATTATCCTGTTGCAGACTTTTGTGAGTTACTTTGATTTTTCAACAACACTCCAATCCACTTTGTAAATCAGTGTTCCACATACTGCTTAAAGGAATTCTTAACTCTGTAGTTAACAGTCTCAGACTGGTCAATAAACTGGCCATCTTAATATTTTACAAGAGATAGTAGGAACTGCAGATGCTGGAGAATCCGAGACAACAAGGTGCAGGGCTGGATGAACACAGCAGGCCAAGCAGCATCATAGGAGCAGAGAGGCTTATGATGCTGCTTGGCCTGCTGTGTTCAT
>NC_063346.1:19233853-19374570 GCF_021869965.1 Rhincodon typus | reverse complement strand
GAACACAGCAGGCCAAGCAGCATCATAGGAGCAGAGAGGCTTATGATGCTGCTTGGCCTGCTGTGTTCATCCAGCCCTGCACCTTGTTGTCTCTTAATATTTTACAACATTTGTTTTCATGGCATCATTGTTACGGCCAACATTAATTGCTCATCCCCAAATATCCTTGAGAAGCTGGTGGTGAGCAGCTACTTTGAACTAGTGCACTCCTTGGGGTGTTGGCACATTTTCAATTCTGTTAGGAAAGTTCCAGGATTTTGACCTTGGTAGCTGTTATTGGGCATGCCAGTTTAGTACATTGTATGGGTTACTTCTCATGATGAACATTGCTGTCACCATCCTCTTGACACATAGAGAACTACAGGGCCTACTTGGTCCTGTGTGGTAGAGGGAAAAACACTTCCTGGTCTAACTCAAAGTCAACAAGATATATTTTATTGCATTTTTTGCACCTGTTTCAGGTTACGTTGATATCATTGACATTGTTCCAGGAACTTTGAGGACTACCCAATATTAGATCTTACTCCTTTGAGATGCCAAGCTTTTCTGCTCGCTCGTCCATATGACAGCAGCAGAGTGGGTGGTCCTCATGACAGTTCACAGTATTAACCCTTTTTGACCCATGTGCAACAATAGCATCCTAACGGAAACTACAATTCTACTACATAACCTAAATCCTTAAAAATATGAATGGAGCTCCTCTATGGTAATTAATTATTAGATGCTGAAATAGTACAGACAGCTTTGTCTAAACATTTCGATTAAATTACAGGTAACTTCAGAAGCTTTGCATGAGGTACAAGGCACTTATTTTCTGAACATTTATAGTCTATGTGGTGTTAATCCCACACAGCATGTTGCCATTTTTTTTTTGTAATTTATTCATCAGTGGACATTGCCTCAGTTGCAAGGCCATTTCCCATCTGATTCCTCTCTAGAATTCAATGATGGGTTGCCTTTCTGAGGTGTTTCACCCCATGTACTGAAGGCATAATCTCAATGTTGTTAGGGATGGAGATCCAGGATGTTAAACCACCAGTATGAAGAAATTATACCTTCTTTTGAAGTCAAACTGGTCTGTGAAGTGGACAGGAACTTGCAAGTAGCAGTGATCTTGTGCTTTCTGGCTCAACTCTTCTAGGTGGTAGACATCATAAATTTAGGAGGTCAAAGAAGCGTTATTGAATTACAGCAGAGTATTTTGCAAATAGTCTTTTTCAGGGTCAACGTTGCATCCTTATTCCAGATTTATTATCAACTTCAACACAATGGCAAACTGTTGTTTTGTACACGTTACCCATGAGGACGTCGTCAACTGGGATCTAGGGTTCGTGACGACACGCACGCGCACACACACTTTTTTATTTGCAGCTACATTCTATCTTGTTCAAAAATCACACCAGTTATAGACAGTCAATCAATATAGCGTTTTATAAATTCCTACTTTAGAAATAAAACCAGTCTGACTCCAAACCAAAACACAAACAGATTCTAAACAAGGTCTCACACCTAACATGCATTGTCTGACCTAAAATATCACCTCTTCTTTACACTGATAAAAGCTTTAGTTCTCTCAGGACCATGACATGAAAGAAATTTGGGGATTTAAATATACATATTCATCATTTTTAAAACCTTCTAACTGATTAAAGATTTAACAGCATCTTAGGTTTGTTTAATACATCCTCATCAATAGTGTGAACCTTTTGATCTTATCCTTATAAATTCTATGTCTGATATTACTTCTCTCACTAACACCTGAAGAAGGACTTAGGCTCCCAAAAGCTTGCATTTTCAAATAAACCTGTTGGTGTGATTTCTGACCTTGTCCATCCCAAACCAACACTGGCACCTCCACATCATTTACATGGTATGTCCACTTTAGAGTAGTAATTATGAAAATGTACAGTTATTCTGCAGGTACAGATAGTTATTAGCAAATGAGTTAATGTTGACTCCTCTTAGTTTGCAGAATGTTTGAAATGAGCTAAATGGTTAGGAGTTCAAGCCTCACTCCAGAACTTGTGAGCCAATTAAACTGAGAGTGAGTGTCAGGTTGTTCTATCAGTTTAAAATGTGTGTAAAGATATTTGAAATTGCTCTGATGAGTTTTCTAGATTGAAGCCTGGAATGATCTGATTATCTTATATGAAAAGGTAAAACAGACTGAGCTTGCTTCTACTTTAGATGAGTGAGGGGTGACTCGATTCAAGGGTAACCCTAACCCTAACTTCCACACACGCACTGAGGGTGGAATTGAACGCGGGTTCCTGACACTGTGAGGCAGTGGTGCTAACCGCTGAGCCACCGTGCTGCCCTAATTGAATGGCAGAGTGGGTTTTAGGAATTGAGTGTTAAACATAAGAACATAGAAAAAAAGAATTGGTCATTTGGGCCTTTTAAGCCTGCTCTGCCATTAATAATAATAGCTGATCATTCAACTCAATACCCTGTTCCTGCTTTTCTCCCATATCCTTTGATTCCTTTAGCCCAAGTGCTATATCCAACTCCTTCTTGAAATCATTATAATGTTTTGATCCCAACAGCTTTCTGTGGGAATGAATTCCCCACACATTACATGTGAAGGAATTTCTCCTCACCACAATCTTGTGACTCCTTGTCCTGAACTGCCCAACCATTGGGACCAGCCTAATTTGAATGTTATCATGTAATAAATACTCACACATTATAAATTCTGCCCCTCATTCCATTCAAAACCTGGAATAAATAAACCTATCTGTCGTAATTTGTTTGGTTTGATTCTTTTAGTCTATCTCTGACTTTTGTCTCTCCTATAATTAAATTATTGACTTTATTCTAGTTATAATGTTTTGGAGGCACACTACCTATGTCCATTCCTGTGAATGCTTGAAGGAAATAATCAGATATGTAGCGATTTTGTGCTCATTCTCACCATTCCATTTCTGTCCTTGCCTTCTATGATTTTCGCTTCTTCTCTGAAAGTCTTCTGTTAAAATATTGCATGTTTCTATAGACAACACAGTGTAGAGCTGGAGGAACACAGCAGATCAGGCAGCATCAGAGGAGAAGGAAAGTGGACGTTTTGGGTCGGGACGCTTCTTCAGAACTGGGGAGGAGAAAAGGAGCTGGGAAATAGAGGGAGGAGGGGTGGGGAGAGTGAAAGGTAGATGGGATGGTGATAGGTGGATGCAGGTAGGGGGTAGTGGGGATTGGTCAGTGGGAGGGGTGGGGTGGATAGGTGGGAGAGATGATGGACAGGTTGTGTCAGGTCAAGGAGGTGAGAGGGAGGCTGGGTGGGGCTGTGGAAGGGGATCTGGGCTGGTGATAGGTGGTTGCAGGTAGGGGGCAGTGGGGATTGGTCAGTTGGAAGGGTGGGGCAGATAAATGGGGAAGAAGATGGACAGGTTGTGCCAGGTCAAGGAGGTGGGGATGAGAGGGAGGTTTGGACATGGGATGATGCTGGGGGATGGGGGGGGATTTTAAAATTGGTGGATTCTGTGATCAGGCTATTGGGCTGTAGGCTCTCAAGGTGTTGCTCCTCCAGGTTCTGGGTGGCGTCATTGTGACACTGGGGGAGGCCCAGGATGGACATGTCGCCCAGGGAGTGGGAGTGGCAGTTGGAGTTAAAATGGCTTGTGGCTGGAAGATGTTGCTGATTATCATATACAGAGTGCAGATGCTCCAGAAAACAGTCCCCGAGTCTGCGCTTGGTCTCACCAACGTAGAGGAGGCCACAAAGGGAGCAACCGATACGGTAGACCAGGTTGGAGGATGTACGGATGAACCCCTGTCGGATTTGGAAAGTTTGCTTTGGGCCTTGGATGAAGGTGAGGAGGGAGGGGTAGGGGCAGGTGTAGCACCTCCTGCCATTGCAGGGAATGGTGGGTGTGATGGAGTTAGTGGGGAGTGTGGAGCGGACGTGGGAGTTGCAGAGCAAGTGGAGCCTTGGAAAGGCAGACAGGGGTGGGGAAGGAACTATCTCTTTGGTTGTAGGGTTGGATTGTAGGTGGTGAAAGTGGCGGAGGATGATGGGGTGCTACTGCTACCTATAATCCGAACCCATGACCCAAGAGATATTTGCCTCCCTACCTCTAGCTGCCTTTCGTAGTGACCTCTCACTCTGCAACTCTCTTGTTCGCTCCACACTCCCCACTAACCCCACCACCCCGGCACCTTCCCTGCAAGCGCAGGAGGTGCTACATCTGCTCCTACACCACCCCCCCACCCCCCCCACCTTCCCTTCATCCAAGGCCCAAGACAAACTTTCCATGTCTGACAGTGTTTCACCAGTACATCCTCCAGCCTGGCTCCCTATGTGGCCTCCTCTACGTCGGTGAGACCAAGCGCAGACTCGGGGATCGTTTTGTGGAGCGTCTGCGCTCTGTACATAATAATCAATGACACCTTCCAGTCTCTAACCGTTTTAACAATCCCTCCCACTCCCTTGATGACGTGTCTATCCTGGGCCGCCTCCAGTGTCAGAATGACACCACATGCAAACCAGAGGAGCAACACCTCATATTCTGCCTCAGGAGCCTACAGCCCGATGGCCTGAACATAGCTTTCACCAGTTTTAAAATCTCCCTACCCCACCAGCCTCTTCCCACATCCAAACCTCCACCTCACCCCACCTCCTTGACCTGACACAACCTGTCCACCATCTTCCCCACCTATCCATCTAACCCTTCCCACCATCCCCTACCTGCATCCACCTATCACCAGCCCACCTCCCCACCCCCACCCCCACCTCCACCCATCCTCCCACTCACCACCTTGACCTGACGCAACCTGCCCAACTTCTCTCCCACCCATCCGCCCCACCCTTCTCACTGACCAATCCCCACAATTCCCTACCTGCATCCATCTATCACTATCCAACCTGCCTTTTCCCAGCCCCACCCCTCCTCCCTCTATTTATTTCCCAGCTCCCTTCCCCCTGCCCAGTTCTGAAAAATGTTGACTTTCCTGCTCCTCTGATGCTGCCTGGCCTGCTATGTTCCTCCAGGTCCACACTGTGTTGATTCTGACTCCAGCATCTGCAGTTCTTGCTATCTCCTTGTATGTTTCTGTGGCATTTTTGTTCAATCTGTGGTGCTATGCTTTTTCTAAGTGAATTTATGCATTTGCTGTATTTTGTTATATTCATTCCAGTTATCCTCTTGGACCTTTTCCTCCCTTTTTATTTTTACTCAATTAGCTTCCTGATCCATTTTGGGTCACGTGTACAATCTAAGCTTTGACATCAGGTATTTTGTATGCTCAGCATTATACCTCTCCAGGCATGCCACACTCTTAAACGTTGCCAAACAACCGCTGCTCCTTTATTTATAAGCTTACCTATGAATTAGGAGCAGCAATAAAGTCATGATTAATCTGTTTACTCCACATTCCTGCCTGACCCCAAGGAGTATTATAGATGAGGAATAGGAGTTAATGGTGTTCATGATAGGTGTAAATTGGTCAGCTCTCTGAGAGCTGAACCATGCAAAAAAAAAAGATGAGTTTGGGGCTAGGATAAGCAAAATGGAGTACAGTGTCCATGGTCGGAAGTTGTTGATATCAATATTGAGTCCTGAGGGCTACAAAGTGCCTGAGTGGAAAATAAGGTTCTGTTTGGTTTGTGTGGAAATACTGCAGCAGGCCGAGGACAGATATGTTAGCTTGAGAACATGATGGTGCATTGAAGTGGCAAGCAACTTGAAGGTTGGGGTTATTGTTACTGACTGAGTGGAGATGTTCTGCAATGTAGTCACCCAGTCTAAGTTTTGGTTTTGTTAGTGTAGAGAAAACCATACTGAACAACAATTACAGTAGGCTAGATTGAAAGAAATACAATTAAGAGGGAAGAAAAAGACTCCAATGGAAAGAAATGAAAGGAATGTTCATTTGGACAGGAACAGGCTGAAGCAATACATCTGGCAGGTCAGTCCTGATTGTGGATTTTAGGAAGGATATAAAAGGAGCCCATTCCAGGCATTAATTTAATTCAATAAGCCTTCTCCAACAGCTTCCAATGCATTTTCATCCTTCCTTGAATAAAAAGTCTAATACTTCAGACAGTACACTACACGAGATGTGGTCTCTCAAATATTCTGTGTAATGTAAGCATGACCTTCCTAATTTTATATTCAATTCTCCTCTCAATTAATGATAAACTTCTGTTATCTTCCTTAATTATTTGCTATACCAATGTTATGAAGCAGAGGTTGACCCCTCCTCCCCCTTTTGAGAACAAAAACCGAACCATACAAAGGAGTGCAGCTCACTCTATAATCTGTTAAAAGATGTGTGAGAAGCAGTGTAATCTGCCTTTCAGCAACTTCTAGTTGTTAAATAAACCAAATCCCTGACACTCATTTTACGATCAACAAATAACAATTTATTTATCTAACTCTAACAGTGAGCAAATTAACTAGACAATTGACAAACCAAATAAACCCTAACTATTAACCATTGCCAAATAAAACAAGATTCTAATGGTATGCTGTTCCAGTAAATACAAGTCTCACTTATATAAAATAAATAAATAGAATTTAGTCTCTCGAATTTACGGCCAGGTTACTTGTCTTCCAGAGCCTTCTGTGACTTCTTCGTCGAATGTTCTGTCAGGAACGCCTTCTCTGTCGATTCTTCTGTCAGAAATATTAACCAGTTGTGGTGTTGGTACCTTTTGATTTAGACGGTGCTTTCCCTAAGACTTGGAGAAGTCTGTGAGAGCCAGTGATTTTCCCTTGTGATCTGAGAGCTGTTAACTCTAGCAGATGGCAATTAGATCTCCTGCCTTTGTCCAACTGCCCTCTTCTTTTATACACTTGAGCTATCAATTTCTTACAATAAGATTAGTCCTATGTTGTCAAAACCATCAGATTTAAATTTAATTGGTTTTTGGTATCTAAGTGCCTGGTTCAAATTGATTGGCTAAATTCAAGACCTGTCTTGATAACAAAACAAAACTGCTGCTTTGTCTGCTAACTGTATGGCCTTTTGATAAAAGTGTTTCAATTTGGGTGCTCTCTGTTCTTACAAGCTTTCAAGCTGCTCACATTTGTCCTTTTTAAATCTCTAAGCATGGAAAAAGCACATCATCATCTTTTAAAGGGACCAAGCACTGCTTCTCCCCCTGGCATTTTATAAACACCAAATTCTAACTTCCTGCCTTCCAATCCACGAGTACACTACTCAACTTCTCAACTTCACAGCTCCTGCATGCTGACCTTTTGTGATTCATGACTAGGACACCCAGATCCTTCTGCATTTCATAGCTCTGTAATCTCTTACCATTTAGCTATCAGCTTCTTCTTTACTCTTGCTGCCAAAATAGACAATTTCCCAATTTCCCACATCATACTCCATTTTCTTGATCTTTGCCCAGTGACTTAACCAACCTTTTGTCCTCATCACAACTTATTTTTCTACCTATCTTTGTGTCATCAGTAAATTTAGCAAACATACCCTTGGTCCCTTTTTATCTAAGTCAGTTCCGTAAATTGTAAAATTTTAAGGGGCTGACACTGATTCGTGTGACACACCAATCATGAGATCTTGTCAGCCAGAAAATTACCTACTTACATGTTCTCCTGTTTCCTGTCAGATAGCGAATCTTCTATCTATGCCAATATATTGACCTTTTACATTGTGAGCGCTTTTATTTTCTGCACCTTATCAAATGTCTTCTGGTAAGCCAAGTACAATACATCCATTCTATGATTTCATGGTTGATCTGTTTGTGTTCAAATTCCACATTCCCATCTACCTCTGTTCTCCTCTATCCACAGCATGTGCTGTTTCTTCAGAGAATTCCAATAGGGTTTGTTAAATGATTTTGCTAGTGAACAGATTATGGTAACTTTTGTTATCCATGGTAACCATTTTCCACAGTGATATGACTTCAATTTTCTGCATATTCTCTGGCTATATTATGAATACCAAATCAAGATAACCACTGGCTTATGTTAGCTCCTTGATGCAAAGGGTCATGAAAGTTATGCCTCCGATTTTCATACCGATTTCTATTTATTTGGTTGAAACTTAAAATAACTTCATACCTTCACATAAACCTTTCAATATTGCTATATTTGCTGAATTTTAACCTTGTTCAGATGTTCTGATGAGATTTATGATGGAAAAACTTCAAACATTTAAACCTTTTACCTTGGCAATCATACAATTAACATTTTTTTAAAAAACAAACTGAGAAAAACTATGAAAAAAAAACCTACACTTGTGTGATGCTAACAATTTATCAGCTGATAATATTACAAATAATCTCTCATTTTCCTTTGAACATAAGTGGTATGCTGCAAATTTTCAACTATTTCAGAGACCTTGCAGAGAACCATGTCTGGAGGTTAACGAAATGTATGTCTTGAGATCAGAGAACTACAATGAGCTAGAGGCTAAGAAATAAGGCCATTCTTCACTGAGTTGGAACAGATGTATTGAGCTATCATCAGATTGTATTCTGGCTTGTTTGCAGTGGAACAGGAAGAGTAAGATATCATTTAAAAAGTGAGCCACGTAGTTTCTGGAATGGATTTCTGAGAAATATGACTTGTACTGCAAAGTATACATTGATACAATCTGAATGTGGTTCCAATGTCTTTGTCTTGACTTTGTCATACAGCTCATGTTTGTTCTAGCTTGCTTTAAGTCATTTGATTGACATTTCTGTGGTATTAACTGGGAATTGCTGAAATACACATAGAATTGTTCAAAATAAGGCTGTATAACTCTTCTTGTCTTATTAACAATTGGTGTGCAAAATCCAATTTCCATGTTAGCTGTACAAGCAACCAATTTTATTATGTATTATATTACGTATTATTACATTAACTAGGAGTCTACCATATCCTAAATAAATTTACCCTCAAACTGATTAACACTTGGTTGATTGTAATAATTTGACTCGGATTGTTTTTAAAAGAACTTAATGTCGTTTGGCTCTTGTTGCATGTGGAATGTGGACAATATTGGCTGAGTCGGCATTCATTGCTCATCCCAAATTGCCCTGGAGAAAGTGGTAATGAGCTGCCCACCATCTTGAGCGACATACTCTGGGGTGTTAGGACACTCAAACTGCTGTTAGGAAGGGAATTTCAGGATTTTGACACCGTGACAGTGAAGGAACAACAATATAGTTTCAAACTAGGATGCTATCTGGCTTAGAGGAGAACCTGCAGGTGATAGTTCTCCCATGCATCTACTCTCATTCCTCTTTGCACTGAGAAAATGACAATGGACTTTGTTTACGACTTTATTTTTTTAAAAATTGCATCTTGATTTAAAGAAATTTTGTATGTTCGAAAATATTGCACTTTATTTTATAGAAATATATATAAGTGTGATTAGGTTATATGGAATCCACAAAGTATTGTCTGGCTTACCTTGCACACATTGACTGACTTAAAGTTAATTGCTCATAGCTCTGTGGTAAAGGCTTATTGTGTACCAAGGGAAAAGGATGCTAGCTCTTTTGAAACTGTATTAATGTACGATGCATTAAACTTTCTGTTGGTGTTGTCACCCAGCTTTATTATAAGTGAGATATTGGCAACAGTAAAGGCAATGTGTTGTTAATAATGACAGTTTTGTTATCATTTCATAAGATTAATGGCTGCAAAGATCCACATTTGTTCTGTGCTGGGCTTTGTTCCTCACAGCATGAGTAACAGCAAGAGACTGCTTCTCAAGTAAGGAAGCTAGCACTGAAGGCTATCTCTTAATTGACATTGTTTTCTCTCTGTCTTTTCAGTGCTATTTGATGACTGCAATGGGAATGAAGGGCTGGAGTTTTCAATTTCTAACCCAGACTTTCGGGTTGAAGCAGATGGATCTGTGTTTGCTGTAAAAGCAATGGCAGCCAGTGTGCCAGGATTCCTCATCCAGGCAACGTCTGTTCATGCGCAGGACTTGGCTGAAGTCAGGATTGTGGGAGAAGAAGACAATCGTAGTAGTGTTTTAAAGGTAATAACAGAAAATATATAAACATGTATGTAAAACTGACGTGCTTTGTTTTATTTATTTTCATGGGATGTGGGTGTCGCTGGCTGGCCAGCATTTCTTGCCCGTCCCTGGTTGTCCTTGAGAAGGTGGTGGCGAGCTACCTTCTTGAACCGTTGCAGTCCACCTGCCGTGGGTTGACCCACAATGCCATTAGGGAGGGAATTCTAGGATTTTGACCCAGCGGCAGTGAAGGAACGGCGATATATTTCCAAGTCAGGATGGTGAGTGGCTTGGAGGGGAACTTGAAGTTGGTGGTGTTCCCATATATCTGCTGCCCTTGTCCTTCTAGGTGGAAGTGGACGTGGGTTTGGAAGGTGCTGTATGAGAATCTTTGGTGAATTTCTGCAGGTATCAAGTAGCTGGTACACGCTGCTGCTACTGAGTATTGGTGGTTGAGGCAGTGGATATTTGTGGATGTAGTGCCAGTCAAAAATCTTGAGTGTTGGAGCTGCACCCATCCAGGCAAATGAGGAGTATTCCATCACACTCCTAACTTGTGCCTCATAGACGGTGGACAAGTTTGGGGTTGGATGGGTGTGCAGAGTCTGGGTGTGTGTGTTTGTCGCCACAGTATTCCTAGCCTCTGACCTGCTTTTGTAGCCACTGAGTTTATGTGGTGAGTCCACATGAGTTTCTGGTTAATTCTAACCCCAAGGATGTTGGTGGGGAATTCAGTGATGGTGATGCCATTGAATGTCAAGGGATGGTGATTAAATTGTCTCTTCTTGGTGATGGTTGTAGCCTGGCATTTACATGGCGCAAATGTTACTAGTCACTTTTCAGCCCAAGCCTGGATATTGTGCAGATCTTAGAACGTAGAACTATACAGAACAGGAACCAGCCTTTTGGCCCACAGTGTTGTGCTGAACATGACACCAAATTAAATTAATCCCTTCTACCTGCCTTTGGTCCATATTCTTCCATTCCTTGTACATTCATGTGCTTACCTACATCCCTTAAATGCCCCTATCATATCTGCCTCCACTGGCATGCCTGGCAGCATATTCTAGACTTCCACCACTCTCTGTTGGGGGGAGGGGGGGTGGGAAACTGGCTTCTCACATTTGTAGCATTTGAACATGGACTGCTGTAGTATTTGAGGAGTTATGAATAGTGATAAACATTGTGCAATCATCGGCGAATGTCCCCACTTCTAACCTTATGATGGAGGGAATTGAAAATTTGTAAATTTATAATTTTCAGTGAATGGTATCGATTTGTCTTTCCTGCAATGATGCTTAAAATTATTTCAGTCACTTCATTCCAAATGGCTCCATGCTAATAATTTACTGTGTAGGGAGCTTCATTAATGGCACTGAGTGTCTTGTAATCTTAATGAACAAGAGAAAAGAAAATTAACTGGCAACTCTTGTGGAAAGTTACTAATATCAGTCATTCCGTCTACAAAGATGCCAAGTAGAGCTTTATCCATGTGAGAGCAAGATGATGGTAAACAGTCAGCAGTGAAGTCTCTCTGGCTGATGTAAAAAGCAGCAGATGCAGAACCTTGATGGATTGGCCATTGACTCCTTTCAATGGTGTAACTTCATGTCTGACAATAGACAATCTAAATGTTGGGAAGAATAGACTGAGTTCTAAGGAAGTGCTCGGTGTCGTAAAACACAAGACTTTGTTTGACCATGAATTCGAGCCCACAGCACTACAACCAGATTGTTTCACTTCTGTACCAAGTGTGATTTTCTGTCACATTTTGTCTTGCTGTGTTTTTGTATGGTGTGACAATGCTGTGGCTTTAAGAGGTATGTTTTGTCCTACTTTCTTTGAGAGAGATTGGGGGACAGGCGACGAGCAGTCTGAGAAGATAAACAACTTGTAATGCTTGAGCGCTTTTTTTTAAAAGGCTGAAACAATAGAAGCAGCCTGAATGAGTGTGGTCAATCTCCCACCCACAAAACCAGAGATTTTAAGTTTTTAGTTTTCAGCAGCAATTAATGTTGGGATCTTGAAGAATTGGAAGCTATTTTTCCCTGACTTGATTACACCCAAAAGCTGCTGGATTGCATGTGAGAGATCTGAATTTGCCTGTTTGTGAAGGCTGTGTTTGTGGGATGTTACAATATTGGAACAGTTTATTAGTAATAGTTTTCTAATAGAGTTAAGTTAATCCAAGTTCTTCCTCCTTTTCTTGTGGTCTAACTATGGTGTTTGAATAAATTGTTTTTTGCTTAACTTTGAGTAGTTTAACCAATCGAATTGCACTTGGATCACAGCACCTGACATTTACCTATAAAACAAGAAAAAATTAGGGTCTAGGCTACGTTAATATATTTTGAGGGTGTCTGCTCTATCTTCATAACAATTGTCTTGAAAATATAAGCTAGAGCTTCCTTTAGATATTATAATGCATGGAAATAAGGCAAAGTGTAATTTTTCATCTGCTGATTCTTGTATTTACTCCCCTTGTTAGAAGTAGCCCGACATGAGTGATAGCATTCTTAAAAGATCTAAAATGTGACTTTCTTTGGGGAGTTTTACAGTCCATCCAAATGAAATTTTGCTATTAATTCTTCTTGATATTTCTCTAAATTATGGTTGATTTATTTATGAGAGAATAGTTACTTTTCTGATATGTTTTTTGGGATTTTAGACTGAATTTTAACTCTCAAAAATATGATTTAAGGGTCATTTCATGGTTGAAGTTTGAAACATCTAAATCTAGAATCTAACAGGCCCCACTTGGGGCAGTTAGAATTGGGATTGTCTCCCCCATATGGGAAAAGGAGCTAAAAGTCAAACAGCTCCCCCACCCATGTGGACTCTGTCCTGTTGTGGGCTATCTCTCTCCTAGGATGAGAGAGGCAGGTATTGAGGGAGATGAAAGTGGATGGTACAGTTGTTACCTTTGGTGCAGATGGGGAGGTCTTCCAAAGCATTGATTAGGCAGCACAGAAGGCATGCAGGTTTCGTGGTGCTAAGGGATGGAGTGCATGTGAACAAATGGGAAGGCTGTTATAGTCAATAGTGAGGGTGGTACAGCTGGAGCCTTGGGAGGGGGTGGGTACAGTAATGAGTGTGCGGTATCAGGGAGAAGATGGTGGAACTTAACCTCATGAGTTGGCCTTTTTTCTACAGTCCTGGGCATTTCTCCGGGCAGCTGAGACTGGTGGGAACCTCTGACCAAGCAGGTGTGCTTTGGTGTTGTGGCTTCCACTGTTGGTGCTGCAAGAACAGCATGTCTTGCCTGTTGATCACAGGGTCCAACAGGACTCTGTCTTGTCCACAAAATAGATGTGGGGGTAGTTGGTTTCCACTGTCTGCCATGCCATGGACAAATGTCAAGAACCCAGCTAGGCAGCTCTAGAATGATGGTGCTTGTCTGGGTGCATAATGGGCTTTTAAAGATGGCGGGGTGTATGGGGTGCAGGTCAGTTCCATGATATCAACAGAGTGCCGAGTCATTCCAGGAATGCCATGTGATAAATTGGACCCCAATCCGATGTGAGAGACACTGTAGAGGTTGTTAATGAGCCGGGTCTGGTAAGATACAGTGAGAACAGTTGCTGTGCCTCATGGTGGGAATCCCTCCGAAAAACTCAGCACACTCACATTTAGTCCAAAAAAATAAGATTCAGCTCCGTAGAGAGTTTTTCATATACACAGGATAGTTAAAATGCTTTATAGCCAATGGATATCTTTTGAGATATAGCTGCTCCTGTAATATAGAGAAATCTGAAAAGCATTGTGCACACAACTATGAGCCATTAACCACAATGGATGGAATAACTGTACGTTTATAAAGATTGTGCTTAAAGAATAACTATTATACAGTCATAATTGTACAGCATGGAAACAAACCCTTCAGTCCAACTAGTCCACATGGACCATGTTCCCAAATTAAATTAGTCCCACTTGCCTGCGTTTAGCTCATATACTTCTGAAACTTTCCTGTTCATGAACTCATCCAAATGTCTTTTAAACATTGTAACTGTACTTGCATCCATCACTTCCTCTGGCATTTCATTCCACACATGAAGCACTATCCATGTGAATAAAGTTATCCCTCATGTCCTTTTTGATACTTTATTGGTCAGGGCATTGGAAGAACTCCCTTAGTCTTTGAACAGGTTTGTTGGCACCTTCGTGCCCATATAAGAGGAAAACAGAGCCTAATTTTAACATCTCATTCGAAAGCCACCACACTCTCAGTATTGCTTTGAAATACCATCTTAGATTATGTGAACAAGTCCCTGGAGTGATCTTCAATTGCAGTGCTATAATTGAACTGGAGCTGACACCTGTGCAGAAAATGCTACTTTGCACTTGTCAGCACAAGGTTGGATATCTTCCAGGTGGTCTTGCAGGATGGCATTGGCTGTATCATTGTTGGAAGAGCAATAAATTGAGCTGGATAATTATCAGTGAACAGTCTGCTCATTCCCTTATGACCGAGGGGAAGGTTGTTTGATGAAGCAGGCAAAGATGATTGTGCCAGGAACACAACAGTGTTTTCTTAAAGTGTCCTGAAGTGTGAAATGCTTCTCACACTCCACTCCTATAGTAGCACCTCACTTTGCTAGCCATCAAAAGCAAGGTTCCAGTGCTGCGGTACTCCATTACTCATCTACAAAGTCTAAATGAAATTCTCATTCTGCATTTAACAGTAAGAATGGTTTTGTAACCACATTTGTTTGTGATATATTCTTTGGGAATTCTGATTAACACAATGGGAATAAATTCACTCTTATTGAAGTTAGAAAGAAAAAGTTATTTTACTGGACCGTCACCACTCGATTGCAACCCCATATTTTAAAGGACCCCATTTCTTCAAATTTTTGCAGCAGTTTTTCTTTTCTTGTAATTGTCCACAGCAGCTCACGACTGGCTTTGCCAAACACAATTTGGAAAAGAACTAAAAATTAATGTACAATCAGGCACAACTGTGTCAAATCAGCCCTATTGGAAGTTGGCCCACATCATGCTCAACATATTTTTCATCCTTTTTTTGGCTGAATTGGAGATTAATCTTTTGTTGTTACAAAGCTGGGTTATACAGAATATTAATATTTAATTTCGAATGTGAAAAAGAAAACCTGAGCAGAAGTAGACCATTCGGTCCCTCAAATTTGCTCTAACCTTCAATTAGATTACGGCTGAGATAGTAGGAACTGCAGATGCTGGAGAATCCGAGACAACAAGGTGCAGGGCTGGATGAACACAGCAGGCCAAGCAGCATCATAGGAGCAGAAAGGCTGATGTTTCGGGCCTAGACCCTTCATCAGAAAAGGGGGAGGGGAAGGGGGTTCTGAAATAAATAGGGAGAGAATGGGAGGCGGATAGAAGATGGATAGAGGAGAGGATAGGTGGAGAGGAAACAAACAGGTCGAAGAGGCGGGGATGGAGCCAGGAAAGGTGAGTGTAGGTAGGGAGTTAGGAAGGGGATAGGTCAGTCCAGGGAGGACGGACAGGTCAAGGAGGCGGGATGAGGTTGGTCGGTAGGAGATGGAGGTGCGGCTTGAGGTGGGAGGAGGGGATAGGTGGGAGGAAGAACAGGTTAGGGAGGCAGGGACGAGCTGGACTGGTTTTGGGATGCGGTGGGGGGAGGGGAGATTTTGAAACTTGTGAAATCCACATTGATACCATTGGGCTGCAGGGTTCCCAAGCTGATCTGTTTGTGTTTGTCATCTGTTCCCAATAAACTTTATCACACTGACTAACAACAATCCATTGTTGCTACACTTAAAAATATTCGGTGACTGTCTCCATCATCTTCTGAAGTTGTACAATCCTCTGAGAATAAAATTCTCATGATCTCTGTCCTAAAATGTCAATTCTGAATTTTAACAACCATCCCTATGCTTCTGAACTGGCCCACAAGAGGACCCAATCTATCGACATCCACTTTGTGAAGATCACTCAGGACCTCCAATCAAGGTACCATTTGCTCTTGTAATCTTCAGCAGAAACAAGTCCAGTCTATCCAACCTAACCTGAAAGACCACATGCTCTTTTCTGGTGTCAATCCAGTAAACCACCTCTGAACTGTCTTTAATGCAATTACATCCTTCCTTAAAAAAAAATCAAACTGCACACAGTATTCGATCTCACCAATTTTATTAGCTGGTCTTCTATATGTTGAACCTTTTTATTTATACAAGAGACATTTGCTTAGCAAAGGAAATTGACTTGAAGTTGCTGCTAATTTGTACTTGAGAAGTCGCCTTCCATTTTGTGGAGATGCACGATCCAAGGAAATAAGGTGGAGAATGTATCATTCCAGAGTTAATCGATAGAGCAATAAAAATTAATCACCTTGGCTTGGAAAGAATCTTTTTTGTAATAAGTCAACAGGGAGAAAGCTCATTTGACAACCTTTGGTGTGCATGTTGATTTGAGAGACAGACTGAGGCTGAAATAGCTCCACAGAGGCCGGTATCCTGTCACCAAGTCACCCTTTATTTACACGTGAACAGTCCTTGACTTCAGCACTGCCTCATTCAGAGTCAGGTACCAGGGTGTCAGTATCTCAGACACTCACCCTTTTTATATGTCTGCCAGGGCTCCCAATCGAATAACTCCAGAGAGACCGGTATCCCAACACCAAGTCACCCTTCATTTACACTTGCCACTGATCCAGCTCCCTCAGTTAGCTGAGTGAACAGGATCTCTGACACTCCTGTTCTTACCTGTCAGCCAGGGCTCCCTGATTGGACCAGGTTAACAATGCCAATCAGGGATCTCATCTTCTATGAGGCTTGCCTGGCTGACCTTGTTACAATCACTACATTGATTCCCCTCTGAGTTCAAGAACATAAATTAGTTCTTTTTCTTGTAGCTCCTGGGACACTTTAGCACTGGGTCAGACTCCTCCAACTCTGGCTCTGATACAGCGAGCATATATCACAAAATAGCTCATGTCTTGCACCCGGAGCACCTCAGAAAATTGATTCTCTTCTTCAGGCAGCAAAGGCATCGAGGCAGTGACATTCACTGTGTCCATCTCAGACTCCAAGGTATCTTGAACGCTTGACAGAGAGGGAGAACGCATGGCTTCTGGAACAGTCGAAAGGCTGTTGAGGAGCCAGGAACATTTTTTAATCCCACACCGTTTGTGGGTTTGCAGCTTTGATACTGTTCATGCACTTGTTCAGGACGTTACACCTAACTGACCTTGATACATCACTGGACGTGACCTCGTATTGATGATGCCTCTAACCATGCAGGGCCATACCAATGGTTCGTACACTGAACTTCATCACCTGAAGTAAACTGGCTCTCTTGCATAACGGCATTGGCGTTCCTGCTTTATCCTCTTTAAATAGATCTAGCAGGAGTTTGTGGTCCATTATTCTTAGAAGTTTACCTCCATAAAGGTACTGATGGAACTTCCTGACTCCAAATATAACCCCCAAACCTACCTTCTCTATGGGCATGTTTACACTCTGCATTAGCCCAAGTCCTGGGTGTATTTACTATTGGATGTTTCTCTCCATTGGGCCATCTATGAGCTAAAACTACCCAGATGCCATATGGAGAGGCATTGCATTGTCAATACCGGATCTTGCTTGGGATCAGTGTGCCAACACCTTAGATTATGCTAGCTGTTTTTTCACTTCCCTAAAAGCTATGGCTGAAAACACAACCAATGCAACCGTTTCCAAGGCTGACCCTTTTTTAAAGAGTTGATGTAAAGGTGCAGGGATAACGGCCAGGTAATGTATGAACTTTCTATAATGATTCACTTGCCCAAGGAAAGACCTAAGCTCTGGGAGGCAGGACACCATTGATTGCCCTCACTTCATCTGCCAATGGATGTAACCCAGACTTGTAGACTCTGTAGCCCAAGTAGGTCAGTTGGGGTCCCTCAAACACATTTTTCCCTTCTAAGGTGCACATCCGCCTGGGAGGAACATCTAAGGATTCTGTCCAGGTTCTCGAAGTGCTCCTTACTGTTCTTCGCTGTTATTTGCACGTCATCTGGATAAATGACAACCTTGTAAAATGTTTCAGAGATAGTAGGAACTGCAGATGCTGGAGAATCTGAGATAACAAGGTGTAGAGCTGGATGAACACAGCAGGCCAAGCAGGAAAGCTGACATTCTTCTGAAGAAGGGTCTAGGCCCGAAACATCAGCTTTCCTGCTCCACTGATGCTCCTTGGCCTGCTGTGTTCATCCAGCTCTACACCTTGTTAGCTTGTAAAATGTTCTCTGTCATCCGCTGAAAAATTGCGCTGGTGGACAATATCCCAAATTGCAGTCACGTATATAGGCACAAACCCTTATGGGTATCTTTGTAGCATACTTCTGGGAATCTGCATCTAACTGCAACTGTGAGGAGGCATGGTTTTGTGAAAGAAAGCCTGTGCGCCAGCTTTGCGTATAAATCCTCTACACGAGAAATTGGGTATTTATCCAGCTGCAAAAAGCGGTTCAACTGTTTGTTTTAAAAAAACCCAAAAAGGTGAACCAACTTATCGAGCTTCACCATCGATATGACCAGTGTTGGCCATTCCATAAACTGGACTGGTTTGATGATTCCTTTGCTTTCCAGCCTCCTGATTTCTGCCTGTAGGTTTGCCTGCGAAGTACCAGGCAAGCCCTGCCGAATCGTGGAATTGCTTCCTGGTCAACATGCAAGGTGGCCTTGGCTCCTTTGACAGACCTTCCTGAAAAACGTCTGGGTATTTAATTAGGGCTTCACTCAGATGGCCATTTTCTCATTGAAAAATGTTGAGCCAATCTGGGTGAATCTTTCTCAACCAATTTCACCCCATCAGGCTTGGGCCTGAAGCTTTTATACAATCAATGGTAACTGAACTAGCTGCTTCTCGAGAGACTGGAACTGAAGTTGTATCCTTAAGTTGTAAAGGTTCCCCAGTATAGGTTTTCAGTCCAGCCAAGGCCTTGTGTAAACCTAAGGGTTGGAGTCCAGGGCGAATTTTGTTAAAGACTGGTTAGGTTATCACTGAAACAGCCACATTGGTATTGACCTCTGTTAGAACCGAATGAGCATTTAACCAGATGTTTATTTTCAGTTCTAATTTGGATGTTGCTAAGCAATTTAACTGTTCCAAAACAGATGCAAGTGTGCTTTCCAGAGTGTATACTCTCCTGGATACTAGTTTATGAGCTCTCTTACTCACTTTAAATCTACTGGTTCTCTTTTGCTGTCTCGACTCCACAACTAAATTGGCTTGCCAGCCCGGATCATGAAGAAAATTTTAACTGTTTGTCTGGGACTTGGCTTTGTTTTAGGGTTTTGCTGTGGGCTTACCTAGACTCTCCCTGTTCAATATATGTGCTGAGTGAGGCTACACAATTTCCTTGACTCAATTAGTGTTCCCCAAGCTTAGTCGGAGTGGCGAGGGTGTCCACTTCCATTGGAATACCCTGTAATTCATATGATCCACTTGCCTCATTTTTCCAATGATAAAGCCAGTTGTAGTGCCTATCTGAAGTCCAGTTGGGCTTTAGTTAGTAGGTGATTTTCCATGGTTACATCATTAATCCCACTCTCATCACCACTAAAATTAACTCCACAGAGGCTGGTAACCTGTCACCCTTTATTTACATGTGGAGTGTCCTTGACACTAATCTAGCTCCCTCAGAGCCAGCTCTCAAAATGAGCAGAACCTCTGACAGTCTTGTTTATGCTAGTTCTTTGGACTGAGGGAGGAAACCCACACAGACAGTCACGCAAGGCTGAAAATCAAACCTGGGTCTCTGGTACTGTGAGGCAACAGTGCTAACCACAGAGCCACAATACTTCTGTTTAAATCTGTCACCCAGGGCTCCCTGATTGGTCCAGATTAACAGATCCAATCGGGGAATTTATGTTCTATGAGGTCCAGCTGGCTGACCTCATTACAATCACTACAGATACTAGCTGCAGCAGGGTAGCTGTCTTGTGCCCTCTCCCTCAGAGCTTTTATTGTGTGTTACTCAAAAATATCCATCTGGGTTCAATCTTGTAAATGGCACGTAGATAGTACATACTGAATTTGTGATCTGGTATCCTTTCAAAATTCAAAACTTGTGACGCACCCAAACAGGAAGTGGAGTAGAGGGAAAAGTGGATCTCCTCCTCACCCTGTTACCTGAATAATATAAGTCGAAATACTTTATCCTTTCAAATTCTGTTAAAATGAACAATATACCTTTGACTGGAAAGCACTCTATGTGGCAGAATTGATGTTCACTTTGGGGAAGTGGAAGTTGCGTGATGGCAACAGAGATTGACATTAAATCATTTGCACTCCTGTCGCAAAAGGCCCCAGAGATTTTCATTCTGAGGCCTTGTCAGTTTAATTCCATCCGTCTTCTCTTTGAATCTGGTGAGAAGTGGCGCCTGGAATGAGATGTTGCGCAGTACATGGTAGCCACTAAGGAACTGCCACAAGCACTCAGATTGATTGGATTTGGATTAGCAGGACAGCCTGAAGAGGAAAGGTCTGGTTTCCTGGGAGTCTTGAAGAATACTCCCAAAGAGTGAGGAAAAACATGTCACCTGTATTTCTTGGCCACCTGGAGGTTAATGTTCTATGTTTTATATCTTTTACATTACATGCACTGTTGTTTAACGATTGAGTCACAATAACTTACAATTCTTACAAAATGTTAATTCACATTTGATTTTAACAGACGAACAGTAGAATAATGATACATTTATACAATTGACTAATGGATTGTTTTCACTCATAATTATTGATGAAGCTTACAAATTAAACACTATTTATCTTTCAGTTTATTCTTTTGCCATTTTGTCATGGATTATCTAGACTTCATTGAAGAATGATGGAGTTCAGTAGCTATAGTTTTGCTGAGGGATGTTTGATTTACCTGGCATTATACAGGTTTGTTCCAGGGAAAACAGCAGAAATACTGGATAAAATTAAACATCTCGAGAGAATATAAATTTTGGTCTAATGATTATTTGATTAAAGGTTAATTATGAGATAATGCAATGTTAAAATAATCTACCCTTCATCATGTGTTGAACTGCTAATGCAGGAAAAGCTATGGGGATCTGTAAGGGACATGGCTCAGCCACTATTAAAGTGGCTTCATGTCTCATCTCATATGGTGTTTTTAGAAACAATCTCCTTTTGTCAGCATTTTCTCTCCCCTGTTAATTAACAAGTCATTAGGCCAAGCATGATAACATGAAAAAAAATGACTTATCCAATTTCAGTTGGATGTTTAAACATGCAATAACCTATTGTATCTCAGTAAACCATTAACAGACTGCATCAACTGGAGTAATCTTTTAAATGTAAGTTTCAATTACACATTACAAAGACTATGGGGATGTGGTGACCTAATGGTATTATTGCTAATATTATTGTTAACCCAGAGACTCAGGTAATGTTCTGGGGACCTGGGTTCAAATCCTGACATGGAATTTGAATTCAATTTTTAAAAATCTGCAATTAAGAGTCGAATGATGGCCAAATTGTCAGGAAAAACCTATCCAGTTCACTAATGCCCTTCAAGGAAGAAACTGCTGAGCTTACCTGGTCTGGCCTACATGTGACTCCAGACTCACAGCAATGTGGTTGACTCTTATTTGCCCTCTGGGCAATTAGGGATGGGCAGTAAACGCTGGCCTAGCCAATGACACCCATATCCCTTGAATGAAAAATAAGAAATAAAGAAAAAGTAACCAATGTCTTTGTTTTCCAACACAATCCAATGCTTTCTGACCACCATCTGAAGCTGAATCTGATATGCTATTTGACCCTCAGCTCAGTTCTGACTCCATCGCCATAACATCTACCTCCATGTCTGCAGCTGTCGTACTCTGCCACAGTTCATCTGCTGCAGATACTTCTATCAATATGTTGTTTACCTCTGAGCTTTATTGTTCAGTTCTCTTCTGCCTGGCCTCTCTTTGTGCAGCCCCTGCATAAATTGGTGAGCTTACCAAAATGCTGCTGTCTGTGTCTTAATTTCTATCAAGTTCTGTTCAAGCATCACACATGTACTCACTGACTTAATTGACTCCTGGTCTGGCAATGTTACGATTATAAAATTCTCATCCTGATTTTCAAATGCCTTCACGGCCTCATCCTGATGCCCCCATCTCAGTAATCTCCCCCATAACCTCAATCCTTTGAGATTTTATGCACTCCTCTAATTCTAGCTTCAAAGTGTATTTCTCCTTTTCGTTGTTTGAGTATTAACTGCAAATCCCTTGCATCCAAAACCTCATTGCTTCTCTGTCTCTCACTCCTACTTTACTATACTCCTTAGAACCAGTGCCAATGTATTATTGCTGATGTGATACGATGTATAAATATCGAGGACTTTTTCTTTTTTAAATGGCCATCACTGTGAACCCAGATCTGATCTGTCCTCATGATCTTACATGGATATTATGATGGACTTTCTACCTTGAGCAGTGTTTCCGTACATGATGAGATGCTATTTATGTTAGCTCCCAAGACGTAGCAATAAGATGTGGGCAAGATCGTACTGAGGGATCCAACAGAATTTAATTACAGCTCCTAGACCGACATGATTACAATTTTTGATTTGATTTATTATTGTCACATGTATCTAGGAACATGAAAAGTTTTGCTTTATGTGCTGTACAAGCGGATCATAGCATACAAAGGGCATTAGGGTAATAGAACAGAGTGAAGAATACAACATTACACTTGCAGAGAAGGTGCACAAGGAGGGAGATCAACATTAAATTTAAAATTTGAGAGGCCCATTCACAAGTCTAAAAGCAGCAGAGCAGAAGCTGTTCTTGAATCTGTTCGCACGTGTGTTTAAGCTTTGTATCTTCTACTTGACAGAAAAGGTTGGAAGAGATTATAACTGGCGTGGGAGAGGTCTTTGATGTTGGCTGCTTTTCCAAGGCAGTGAGGAGTGTAGATGGAGTCACCGGATGCGAGTCAACCTTCTATTCACTGACTCCATCTGTACTACTTGCTGCAATCACATGCATTCACATGGTATGAGCTACAGCTAACCAATTCAGATATGAGTTGTACCATGCTTTCCTCAGCGTGCCATTCCACAAGAGTACGCAGTGAGATGGGGAACCTAATACCATCAGGTCACATGTCATGATATGAGGCTTAACTTGACGGTGAAGACTCGATGCTATAATGCACTACTTAATCCAGATGACACGATGAGCCTGTCATTAGGTTCATATTACATACTAGCTGTGAGACATAGCACGTTAGTTATTATGGTAATTTTTGTTTGCTAACACTGCTGTGAAGTGTTTTTGGATAGTGTACGATGCTAAAGTGCCACATTAAGTGCAAGTTGTTAAGACGTAATAATGAAGAGTACATTTTTCAGCATTTTGTACTGTCCCTAAAACTATGTGAAATTGCTTAATTTTAAAATTAGTTATAAAAATAAATTTAATACGGAAAATTAAATTATAATTGTTCCAAATAATGATTTCACACTACAGCATAATGTGTAAACTGTCAAAGGAATTATTTCAAATGAGCACTAGATGGTAAATAAAAGTAAAAGTTGGCATATAAAACATTGTTTCTTTTCATTTCCTGCATGATGGGGTACCTGTTTAGGTTTGTTATGTAAATATTTGTATTTTCAGAATGCATTTAATAACATACTGTACAAACATTCAACAAGATGTTATACAAGATTAGGGCTCAAAAGACTGAGATAAAACATGACCATGAATTCTAGATTGGTTAACAGAGAGGAAAGCAAATGTAAGAATAAAGGGGGCTCTTTTCAGAATGACCAGCTATAACTAAAGTGGAGTATCACAAAAATTAGTGCTTGGTTCTCCTGGACTTGGATGAGGGAACCAAATGCAATGAAGCCAAATTTTTTGATAATACAAAACTAAGAAGCATTAGCACCTAATTTGTAAGAGCATGTTTGAAAACCATGATTTTTAGGCCATCGAAGTCTGTCCAAATAATTTTAACTTGGGGTGTTCAACAGGCCACACGGAATGTCATTTTTGTTTTTGTCTACAATGAAACCCAGAGGTAATCCTCAGTGTTATAATACACTACATTATCCACTTATCTAGGCTGAAAATTACCATTTTTAATTTATTGTTAGTGTCACGTTAGTCTTGCTAGATGGTATTGTCTCAAAAATACTTGCTGACACTAAAGTAATAAAGCTAGGCTTTAGACAGATTAAAGGAACCAGATTTCTTAATAATCTTTCACCGCAGGTACAGCAACTTTATTTGAAAACCGAGAAAGTGATTTGATTTATTTGGCTGTGCACCGCTTGATCTTGGGCCTTCTGAGATTTTAAGAATATGAATTACATTATTAGGCTCGAAAGCTTTGGTATCTAAAGATGTCATTCTTTTTTCCATCTTATATTTCCATGCCACAAAGGACCCACACAGTTTGGATTCGTGGTGGGTGTTTGTGTTAGCATGGTAATTGGCTCGCTGCAATTTCCATGGCGACAACCAAGAACATCGAGGTTAGAAGCAAGCTAATTAAAAAATAAATAGGATTGTGGAAGAAGTGTAGACCAGTCAACACTGAATCCAATGCCTTTACAGTTTTACTTATAAAATGTTTGGATATTTTTAGCATTTACTTGTAATACTTCCCAGGGCAATGAAAGTCAAAAGGCAAGGGCACAAAAGGAAATTTTTCTTAGGATTTGCTTACTTTGGGTCACTGTGGGATATATCAGTTCTCTTTTCAGATGTAGTTGCAGAGTGGGGAGGAGGGAGTCATTTGAACAATCAGGATTTATCATTTTTGTAGGTATTTATGACTTAGAAGTCTGACATCTGTCACAATTACTGGCACTAATTTGAAAGTTTTTTTCTGAACTTAGCATGTGAGAGTTTTTACTTCCCTGTCTGTTCTGCCTTCTCTGCATCTTACACCAAATATCATTGAGGGGGTTCAAGCAGAGCTGCTTCTGGCCATTATTAATGTTGCAATGAGATACACAGCACTGACTGGGCAATGACTCGCATGTTTCTTTACCCTCAATCTTCACACAGTCATGAATGTCAGTTTGCCAGTTGATGTGCATGATAAAGAATTTGGTATTGTGGGGTCATTGCTGAGGATCAATGTGCTATGGTTACAACTCCATATAAGCAAGTGTCTTTAAGTTCAGTTGTCATACAAATGGTGAACTAGATGACAGGACAGGCGTCAATCTCTCATCATGGCCAAATACAGCTGGTACTAAGACCTCAGTTGTACCATATTATACATATTAATGATGTTGAGGATCTTTTCAAACTTCTAGCTTTGCTACTGGGTACCACATAGCAGGAAGGCATATGCTTCAATTAAATCCATCAAAAAATATAATAAATGTAGTGGGCTGTTCCAAAGGACTAATGTGTGCAGATAAGATAATTCAGGGCTTGTTTTAGGTGTAGTGGGGGACAGTCTCTGTAAGGAGGAGGGGGTGCTGTACATTTCTTTTGCATAACAGTAATTCAGGTTGGTGCAAGAATTAGGTTTAGAAAGAAAGACCATGTAATCATTTCAGTGAAAACACAGATCAGTGTTATGAAGTGAAAAGGTATCAAGTAACGTTGAGGACGTGATTCAGCCTGCAAACAACTTGATTTGACAATGGAGCTCAAAATCCCAAGTACTTTTTTTGATTGCTCCTCCATAGTGACTGCATGGTCATTGCTTAATGGGTTATCACTCCCACATTGCTTTTAACCTCTTCTCTAGCTAGTTCAACACCATTCATTCAACCTGACCTCTATTTCATTTTCCAATGTGCAAGATCTTGCATTTGTGAAATTGATTATGTCATGATCAGCTTAATCATGTCAAATTATAAACTTGCAGCCAATACTTTATCAAACAAAAGTGTACACAAGCAAACAAGGTGACTACCACACATATATGACTTTTGAATTTGAATCACAGATAATATCGAGTTTCCAGTAAATACCTAATTAAATACAGACATAGCTGCAGGTACAAAAACAGAAATTGCTGGAAAAGCTCAGCTGGTCTGGCAGCACCTGTCAAGAGAAATCGGAGTTAATGTTTCAGGTCTGGTGACCCTTCCTCAGAACACACAGGTGCAGGCACCTCATAGTCACCTATGGAATTCACAAATCGTTGTTTAAGGTTGGACCAGCAGAAATGACAATGGAGTTTCCAGACCACCTGTCTCCATGTTTCATACTGCACAAAAAGGAGGATCAAAACATAATGCCCACTATCACCTTTGTTTGTAACATGATGGCCTCTCCCATTCAAACCCAATCTGATTTGCCAATCAGGTTAACCTGCAACACAGGATATGGAAATAATGTGATCACCACACGTTAGTTGAAGAAGTCTTGAACTTCAAAATCGGCCAAGAGCTGTTAAGAGGCATAACTATCAATTATCAGCAAGATGTGGAAACTAGGTGTAAGCCATCAAGTAGCTGTTCCAGTTCAAAGTTCACTTGAGCATCTATTGACTGGGTATTCAAATACAACAAACCTCTCAAACTGCAAATTCATCGATTTTACGAGATCCTTGCTTTAACTTTAAAGCATCAAATGCATTAAAAAAAATCCTAAATCTGCCACCTGAAAGACCAGAGATCATAAATCGGAGACTGGATTTACTGTTGTTATTATCCGAGGTGATAGGAATACTGGACAAGTCAGATCCCAGAATGAAACCTGGCTTGATAGGTGATATATTTAAGTGTTTTCAGTTGGTTAACATGTAGGTTTGTCAGTGAGACACATCCATTTGAGTCTGAAGATGTTCTTTAATAACAGCAAGTAATTTTATTACACAAAACAAGAAATAAGCAGAAAAATCTATCCATGTCAGTTAGAATGATCTTAACACAAACATCAAAACAAAGTAACAAACAAAATGACAGTAACTGAATCCCAAAGATACATCACTCCTGTCTCAGCTTTTAAAAATCTATACCTACCTGATGCTGTGTAGTTTGTATTCTTGAACTGCCCAGACAACTTTGATTTCTTTCTAACTCAGTTGACGTGACACTTTCACAATTCTGATTTGTGAAAGTCCTCCATTCTAACAACCTGAAGATATCTATACCAATCATCCTGGCCTGGAAGTGTTATTATGACCTGTAAATTTAATGGTCTGATTCAGAAAAGTAAACAGAGTTTGGAAAGTGTAGGAGTCCCAGCACCAATTCTGTGACCTTCTGATCTTGTTCTTTGCGGAACTTAAATAAAGACTTCCCAGAAGTATTGCTATATTATATGATATTTGGGATCTTCTTGTGTCCACTAAATGACTTGAAACAGATCTGGCGGGTAGCAGTTTTGTATAGAAACATGCCTCCAACCGAACACTGCTGAAAAACACTTACCAGATTTTATGCTGGGTCATTTTTTCTCATGAGTACGCTTCAGACTTCAACTAAATTGGATTCTTAAGCAATCGGTGTGGCCTACGTAGTTTGCCAACAAAGGGTCAGCACTTTCAAAAAGAAACAATGTCAAAAGAAAACATCCCCAGGTAGCCAGAAAGACCAAGACTGCTCACGAAATCTACAGAACTGTAATCTCCCCATCCTGATCCCAATGTTCATTCTATTTCTATCTGTTGGACTTATCCTAGGCTCCCTGTCAGTGATGGTGTGACAGACACCAGCAGCTCATCACAGAATGTAAATAAGGCCAAAAGCCCAATACCATAGTTCCTGTTTTGGTTTTCCTATCAAACGACAAGGTATCAACATGGTATGTGCTTTCTAATATCCAAGTGGAAATTTACTTCCTGAACAACCGAGGAGGTTAGTTGTACCAAATCTGTCCTTTCAAAATTGTGTTAACTGTCACCTACAAGGTTATCTTCACACAGATTCTCCTTAGCTTTGTCTCCAGTAGTCACTGCCAAAATTGATTTCATCAGCAGTTGAAAGATTGGAGGAAAAGAGGACACTTTTCTTCCATCCAGGAACTCTAGGGTCTTGCTGCTATGAAGCTAGGAAGTACTACGGCAGAAAAGAGGACACCAGAGGAATCTGGACCCAAAGCCACACTGTCAGAATATTTAGGTAAAAGTGGGAAAGAGTTGATCATTGACCATTGCATTACCAATGACCATCTCCATTCAATAACGATCACTCGATACTGCATAGTAACAATGGAGAAAAGATCTGAGTGAGATATTTGAGGTGAGCATTTGGACAAAGTAAAAATGGCTTCCCATGATGCACATTTTGTAAAGACGCAACTGTAGACCTGTATATGAATAGGCAGGGAATAGGGGGATAACAGACTGTGTAGAGGTGAAAAGGTTTTTAGTTTGGAAAGTCATCATGTGTTGGCACAGTCTTGGTGGGCTGATGGCCCTATTCCTGTGCTGTACTGCTCTTTGTTCGTTCTTTTTTGTATTTCAACTAGTATTTTTTATTCATGGTTTGTGTTGAGGAGTAGTTCACTGTCAACTACTTCAAAGCACTAAAATGTGTTGGCATGCCTGTATTTTAATCAATAGCCTTTAAAAGCAGCTACACTACTTGCATTTGCTCGGAGAGTTTTTTTTCTTTCACTCAACAGTTGAACATTATAGACCTGAAAGAGGCAAATTTCATCATGGGTATGCAGAAATGTCAGCTCAGTTATCAGTTGAAGTGCTCAAATTGATATTCATTACTTTGAATTATAGATGGAAAGATCAGAATTATTTTCACCTGACTTTTTGCAAAAACCCGATACTCTAAATACGTTGCAGAGATAGTAGGAACTGCCAATGCTGGAGAATCTGAGACAACAAGGTGTAGAGCTGGATGAACACAGCAGGCCAAGCAGCATCAGAGGAGCAGGAAGGCTGACGTTTCGGGTCTAGACCCTTCTTCAGAAATGGGGGAGGGAAAGGGGATTCTGAAATAAATAGGGAGAGAGGGGGAGGCGGATAGAAGATGGATAAAGGAGAAGATAGGTGGAGAGGAGACAGACAGGTCAAGGAGGCGGGGATGGAGCCAGTAGAGGTGAGTGTAGGTGGGGAGTTAGGGAGGGGATAGGTCGGTCCAGAGAGGACGGACAGGTCAAGGAGGCTGGATGAGGCTAGTAGGTAGGAGATGGGGGTGGGGCTTGAGGTGGGAGCAGTGGATAGGTGGGAGGACCAGTTAGGGAGGCGGGTATGAGCTGGGCTGGTTTTGGGATGCAGTTTGGGGGGGGGCAGATTTTGAAGCTTGTGAAGTCCACATTGATACCATTGGGCTGCAGGGTTCCCAAGCTAAATATGAGTTGCTGTTTCTGCAACCTTCGGGTGGCATCGTTGTGGCACTGCAGGAGGCCCAGGACGGACATGTCGTCTAAGGAGTGGGATGGGGAGTTGAAATGGTTCGCGACTGGGAGGTGTAGTTGTTTGGTGCATACCAAGCGTAGGTGTTCCACAAAGTGGTCCCTAAGGCTCTGCTTGGTTTCCTTGATGTAGAGGAGGCCACATCGGGTACAGCGGATACAGTATACCACATTAGCAGATGTGCAGGTGAACATCTGTTTGATGTGGAAGGTCTTCTTGGGGCCTGGAATGGGGGTGAGGGGGGAGTTGTAGGGACGGGTGTAGCACTTCCTGCGGTTGCAGGGAAAAGTGCCGGGAGTGGTGGGGCTGGAGGGGAGTGTGGAGCAGACAAGGGAGTCACTGAGAGAGTGGTCCCTCCGGAAAGCAGATAAGGGTGGGGAGGGAAAAATGTCTTTGGTGGTGGCGTCAGATTGCAGATGTTGGAAGTGTTGGAGGATGATGCGTTGGAAATCTGACTGCCCTGGTCGACCCATTGTCTCTGCCCGCTCCTGCTCCACCGAACTCATCTCCACTTATCTCGACTCCATTTTCTCCTCCTTGGTCCAGGAACTCCCCACCTACGTCTGTGACACCTCCCACGCCCTCCACCTCCTCCAAAACTTCTGATTCCCTGGTCCCCAACACCTCATCTTTACCATGGACGTCCAGTCCCTATACACCTGCATTCCCCATGCAGATGGCCTAAAGGCTGTCCGCTTCTTCCTGTCCCGCAAGCCCGACCAGTCCCCCTCCACTGACACCCTTATCCGCTTAGCTGAACTCATCCTCACCCTTAACAACTTCTCCTTCCATTCCTCCCACTTCCTACAGAAAAAGGGGGTGGCCATGGGTACCCGCATGGGCCCAAGCTATGCCTGCCTCTTTGTAGGATATGTGGAACAATCCCTCTTCCAAAGCTACACTGGCCCTATCCCCCACCTCTTCCTCCATTACATCGATGACTGTATCGGCACTGCCTCGTGCTCCCACGAGGAGCTCGACCAGTTGATCCACTTCGCTAACACCTTTCACCCCAACCTTAAGTTCACCTGGACCATCTCCGTTACCTCTCTCTCCTTCCTGGACCTCTCTGTCTCCATCTCGGGCAACCACCTGGAAACTGATATCCATTTCAAGCCTACCGACTCCCACAACTATCTCGAGTACACCTCCTCCCACCCACCTTCTTGCAAAAATGCCATCCCCTATTCCCAATTCCTTCACCTCCGCCGCATCTGCTCCCGAGATGAGGCATTCCACTCCCGGACATCCCAGATGTCCTCGTTTTTCAAGAACCGCAACTTCCCCTGCACAGTGGTCAAAAAACACCCTCGACCGTGTCTCTCGCATTTCCCACAACTCATCCCTCACACCCCCTCCCCGCAATAATAACCAAAACAGAATCCCCCTTGTCCTCACGTACCACCCCACCAACCTCCGGATCCAACGCATCATCCTCCGACACTTCCGCCATCTGCAATCCGACCCCACTACCAAAGACATTTTTCCCTCCCCACCCTTATCTGCTTTCCCGAGGGACCACTCTCTCCGTGACTCCCTTGTCCGCTCCACACTCCCCACCAGCCCCACCACCCCCAGCACTTTTCCCTGCAACCGCAGGAAGTGCTACACCTGCCCCCATACCTCCTCCCTCACCCCCATCCCAGGCCCCAAGAAGACTTTCCACATTAAACAGATGTTCACCTGCACATCTGCTAATGTGGTATACTGCATCCGCTGTTCCCGATGTGGCCTCCTCTACATTGGGGAAACCAAGCGGAGGCTTGGGGACCGCTTTGCAGAACACCTACGCTCGGTTCGCACCAAACAACTACACCTCCCAGTCGCGAACCATTTCAACTCCCCATCCCACTCCTTGGATGACATGTCCATCCTGGGCCTCCTGCAGTGCCACAACGATGCCACCCGAAGGTTGCAGGAACAGCATCTCATATTTAGCTTGGGAACCCTGCAGCCCAATGGTATCAATGTGGACTTCACAAGCTTCAAAATCTCCCCACCTCTGACCGCATCCCAAAACCAGCCCAGCTCGTAGCCGCCTCCCTAATCTGTCCTCCCACCTCAAGCCCCACCCCCATCTCCTACCTACTAGCCTCATCCCGTCTCCTTGACCTGTCCGTCCTCCCTGGACCGACCTATCCCCACCCTAACTCCCCACCTACATTCACCTTTACTGGCTCCAACCCCACCTCCTTGACCTGACTGTCTTCTCTCCACCTATCTTCTCCTTTATCCATACTCTAAATATGCAAGTGTGGACATCAGAAGTCAATGAGATTGGACAGGACTGTGATGTTGTCTCCGCTAAATCACATGCCTAGTGTGAAGCTTACTGATTTATAACTCAGTCATTCTAATTACAGTAAATAAGATCTCATGATGTAGGAATAATATGATCGTACAAATGGAGGATTGGTTAGCTAACATGAACCAAAGAATTCGGATAAATACGTCATTTTCTTTTTAGTAAACTATTTTGTTATGGAATGTTGCAGGAATCAGTTTTGGGACTTCACTATTGACAATCTATATAAATGATTTGGAATGAAAGGACATAATGTATGGAAGCTACATTTGCTGATGACACAAAGAAATGGACAAATGTCAGCTGTCAGGAGGACATAACTTCCCTTTGCAGACCAAGTGTGCAAAAAAAAATTGGTCGAGTATAAGCTGGTAAAGTGTGAACGTGCCAATTTTGGCCAGAAGAATAGAAAAAATCAGTACCTTATTTGAATGGTGAGAGATTGCAGAACCTGACAGTACAGGGGATTCCAGATGACTTGGTACATGGACCTCTCAAATTCAGAATGCAAGTTTAGCAAGGGACTAGGAAGGCAAATGGAAAGTTGGGGTTTATTGCAGAAGGTGTTGAAAAGAAAAATAGGCAAGTGTTGATCTAGCTACACAGAATCTTAGTGAAATTGCATCTGGAGTAGATAGATTTGGAAGGTGTTGTCTGAGGATCTTTGGAGAATTTCTGCAGTGCATCTTGTAAATAGTACACACTGTAGCCAATGAGCATTAATGGTGGAGGATGTAGATGCTTGTGGATGTAGTGCCAATCAAGCAGGCTGCTTTATCCTGGATGATGTCAAGCTTCTTTAGTGTTGTTGGAGCTGCTCCCATCCAGGCAAGTGGCGAGTATTCCATCACACTCCTGACGTGGACAATTCTGGGGAGTCATGAGGTGAGTTACTCATTTCAGTATTCCTAGCCCCTGACTTGTTTTTGTAGCCACTATATTCCTATGGCAAGTCCGTTGCATTTCTGGTCAAAGGTGAACCACAGGATATTGGTAGTGGAGGATTCAGTGATGGTAACATGATGATGACACAATTGAATTTGAGAGGCGATGATGAGGTAGGCATTCTATGGCATTGTGTCATTTGAATGTTACTTGCCACATGTTAGCCCAAGCCTGGATATTGTCCAGATCTTGATGCATTTAAATGTGGACTGCTTCAGTATCTGAGAGGTTGTGGATGGTGAACATTGTGCAATCATCAGCAAACATCCCCACTTCTGACCTTGTGATGGAGGGAAGGTCAATGGTGAAGCAGCAGAAGATGGTTGGACCTAGGACATTACCCTGAGGAACTCCTGCAGAAATGTCTGATGTCCAGCAACCACAACCATCTTTCTATGTGCCAGGTATGACTCCAATGAGCAGAGAGTTTCTCCCTGATTCTCATTGATTCCAGGTTTTACTAAAAACTCCGTGATGCCACTGAGTTAAGTGTGGCCTTGATGTCATAGGCTGTCGCTCACAACTCTGGAATTTAACTGTATTGTCTATGTTTGAACCAAGGCTGTAATGACCCTGGCAGAAACCAAACTGGGCATCACTGAGTAGGTTATTGCTGACGAAGTGCTGGTTGATAGCACTCTTGATGACACCTTCCGTCATTTTACTGATGTGATCGAGAGTAGACTGATGGGGTGGTAATTGGCTGGTTTGGATTTGTCCTGCTTTTTCTGTAAAGGGCAGATCTGGGCAATTTTCAACATTGTCAGGTAGATGCCAGTGTTGTAACTGCACTGGAACAGCTTGGCTAGGGGAGCGGCAAATTCTGGAGCACAAGTCTTCAGTACTATTGCTAGAATGTTGTCAGGGTCCATAGCCTTTGCAGTATCCAGTGTCTCCAAGTGTTTCTTGATATCATGTGGAATAAATTGAAATTGCTGAAAACTGGTACTTGTGACTTTGGGTACCTCTAGAGATGGCCAAGATGGATCGTCCACTTGGCACTTCTGGATGAAGATCGCTGTGAATGCTTCGATCATATCTTTTGCGCTGATGTGTTGGACTCTTCCATTTTTGAGCATGGTGATATTTATGGAGCTCCCCCTCCCTTTCAGTGAGTTGTTTAATTGTCCACCACTATTCACAACTGAATGTGGCAGGACGGCCTAACTTAGATCCAGCGCCAGGGACCTGGGTTCGATTCCACCCTTGGGTGACTGTCTATGTGGAGTTTGCACGTTCTCCCCATGTCTGCGTCGGTTTCCTCCCACAGTCCAAAAATGTGCAGGCTAGGTGGATTGGCCATGGAAAATTGCCCATAGTGTTGAGGGATGTGTGGATTAGGTGGGTTATAGGGGGATGAGTCTGGGTGGGATGCTCTGAGAGTTGGTGTGGACTTGTTGGGCCGAAGAGTCTGTTTCCACACTGTAGGCATTCTATGATTCTAATCTCATCCGTTGGTTATGGGATTGCTTAGTTCTGACTATCATTTGTTACTTAAGTTGTTTGGCATGTGAGGAATCCCATTTGCTAGCTTCATCAGGTTGTCATCTCATTTTTAGCTTGGTTTAATGGTAATGGTTGTGCGGGGAATATGCCGGGTCATGAGGTTACAGATTGTGCTGGAGTACAATTCTGCTGCTGCTGATGGCCCACTGTGCCCCATGGATGCCTAGTCTTGAGTTGCTAGATCTGTTCAAAGTTTAGCATGGTGACAGTGTCACACAATATTATGGAGAGTATTCTCAATGTGTAGGTGGGACTTCGTCTCCACAAGAACTGTGTGATAGTCAGTCTTACCATTTATAATCATGGACAGATGCATCTGCAGCTAGCAGATTAATAAGGATGAGGTCAATTATGTTTTTCCCTCTTGTTGGTTCTCTCACACCTGGTGGATACCCAATCTAGCAGCTATGTCCTTTAGGATCCAACCAGTTTGATCAGAAGTGCCGCTGCTGAGCCATTCTTGGTAGTGGACGTTGAAATACCCCACCCAGAGTACATTCTGTGCCCTTCCCACCATCCGTGCTTCCTCCAAGTATTGCTCAACATGGTAGCGTACTGATTCATTAGCCAAGGGAAGATGGTACGTGGGATCCAGCGTCAATGTTGAGGACTCCTTCCCGATTGTATACCACTGTGCTGCCACCTCTGCTGGGTCAGTCCTGTGGTGGGACAGGAATCAGTGATGGTGTTTTTCTGTAAGCTATGATTCTGAGAGTATGAGTGTGTCAGGCTGTTGTTGGACTAGTCTGTAAGATAGCTGTCCAGGTTTGGGCACTAGTCCCCAGATATTAGTAAGAAGGACTTTGCAGAGTCAACAGGGCTGTTTCCGCTGTTGTCATTTCTAGTGCCTCGGTTACTGCTAGGTGGTTCATCTCGTTTTATTTCTTTGTTGAGACTTTGTAGCAATTGATACAACTGATTGGCTTGCTCGGCCATTTCAGAGGGCAGTTGAGAATTAACCACATTGCTGTGGGTCTGGAATCATATATAGGCTAGACCAGGTGAACGACTGGTGGACAATAATATTTAGGTACGTTGGTGTGATAGACATTGTTAGTAAGGCTATGAGGGAGACATAAATGGCAGATGCATTTCCTTCAAGATCCAGAGCTGCTCTCACACCTAAGTCCATACTGCATCATCAGTTTGAGCATTGCTTAATGCAGTCCTCAGCATTAACCATATATAACAGAAAGAATGAGTCTTACCCACTGGAGCTCAGAACAATGAGGGGTGATCTTAAGATCCTGAGTAATGTGATGGATACTTCCATTTGAAGGGGAAGTGTAGATCTGGGAGACACAAGTTAAAAATTAAGTGCCTTCCATATAGAATAGAAATGAGTAGAGTGTCTTCTTTTCCTTCCAGAGGGTGGTTAGTCTCTTCAAATCTCTTCCCCAGAGGTGGAGTCATTAAATGTATTCAAGGCGGAGCTAGATATATTTATGATTGAGGTAATCCAAGGTTATGAGGGGCCAGACAGGAAAGTAGAGTTGAAGTCATAGTCAGATCAGCCATGATCTTATTGAATAGAAGATCAGTTTTGATGGGCTGAACAGCTGATTCCTGTTCCTAATTCTTGCGAACAGATGTGGTGAGTTGCTGCAGCACACCGTCAGAAGCAAATGCTGCAGCCACGACATGCTGATGATAGAGGGAATGGATATTTAAACCAGTGGTCAAATTGACTTCCTCAGCCTGGCTTGTGTTAAAGATCATTTAACTTGGATGTTTTTTAAAACCTCATTTAATTGAGTAGCTTCAGGAAGGGGAGTCAAGTACTAAAGTGGTTCCTTTCATGGGTTAGATGTTGATTGGCATTGCATTAACAATTATCATGTCATTAAAAGGGTAATTACATTCTTAATTATCAGACTGAACTTCCTTGGCAGGTTTAATGGGTAACTGATGTGTAACGTTTTTAAGGGGTACCTAAGGGCAAAATACCATTTATGTGTAACAAATGGCAGAGTAATGTAAATTGACCAGCTCGCTCTCAATCCCCTGAATTTGCTGATGCACTTAATTATTAGTATTCACAAAATCATAAAATTGTTAAGGTAGCATTTCTTGTGGTGCAGTGATAGTGCCCTAACCTCTGGGCCAGACTGCCTAGCTTAGAGTCCCACCTGATCCAGGTGTGAGTCATAACAGATCTGAACAAGTTGATTAATAGTGCCTGGAATTGTTATGGTGCAGAAGGTTCAGCCCATTATGTCTGCACTGGCTTGCTGTGCATTTTGCTAAATTTGTGAACTCATGACATTTATAGGACAGAAGGAGGTCATTCAGCCAATTGTCTCCATGTTAGTCAACAAATGTGGTGACTACATCAATCCCATTTTCCAACATTTGGCCCATAGCTCTGGAGCATATGGCAACACAAGTGAATATCTAAATATTGCCCATATGTTAGAGAGCTTCTGACTGAACCACCCTTTTAGGTAGTGAATTCCAAACTCCCATCATCATCTGAGTAAAAAGCATTCTCCTCAACTAACCCCTTAGCCTTCTTCCTTAAAGCTATGCATTGTGTTATTGGCCTCTCCATGAATGGTAAAAGTGTAACACTTACACCAGGTCTCCTCTCAACCTTCATTGTTCCATGTAAAACAATTCAGTCTGTCCAATCTTTCTTCGTAACTCTGACCTTGCAACCCAGGCAGCATCCTGGTAAATCTTGTCTGCACCCTTTCTAGTGCAGTCACATCCTTCCTGTAATGAGGTGGCCAGGACGAAAGCAGTGTTCCAGTTGCCTAACCAGCAGTTTATCCAGTTCCAGCATAACTTCCTTGGTCTTGTAGTCTCTGCCACAGCTAATAATGACAAGAATTGCATATGCTTTCTTAAACGCTTTATTGTCCTGCCTTCCTACGTTCAGGGACCTGTGGATATGCACACCATGATCCCTATGGTCTTCAGTACTTTCCAGGGATCTGGCATTTGTGGTGTAATCCCTTGATCTACTAGATTCCTGAAGTGCATTATCTCCCACTTCCCCAGTTGGAATTTCATTTGCCACTGCTCTGCCTACCTGACCAGTCCATTGATATCCTCATTCAATTTATCATGCTTGTTTTTTTTTGCATATTACTTGTTTTTTCCTGTTTTATGAGTAGGAACAGCTTCTCCATATCTTCTCAATCCAGCCCGCTCATGATTTTGATCACCTCTATCAAATATCCTATATACCTCCTCTTTAAGGAGAACAGTCCAAATTTATTCAATCTATGCTCATAGCTGAAGTGATCATGCCCCCTTTATTTAAGTCCAAATCATTAAAGTAGATCCCAAACAGTAAGGGCCCCAGCACTGAGCCCTACAGAACACACTGGAAACATACTTAGTCACAAAAGCATCCTCTAGCATCAACCTCTGTTTCCTGCCTCTTGGCTGGTTTTGGATCCAATGTGCCACTTGGTTTTGAAAACTTCCATCAAATCTCTCCTTCGCCTTCACCTTTCCAAAGAAAGCAGTCCCAAATTCTCTAAACTATTCTGGTAACTGAAGTTTATCTTCCCTGGAGCCATTCTCATAAAGCTCAAATGTCAATGTTGATCTCTCCCATTGCAACTTCTCTGCAGCTGTAACACCATATTCTGCATTCTATTCTGCTACCCTGATGCACTTTGTATGTACAATCTGTCTGTATGGCACACAAAACAACAAATTTTCACTGTATCTCGGTACGTATGTTTTAACAAAATCAAACTCAAACTCTCTCCAATGCATTCATATCCTTCCTAAAGTATGGCGTCCTGAACTATACGCAATACTCAAGCTGCGGTCTAACCAGAATCCTGTATAGATTCAGCGTTGCTTCATTGACAACTCTGGATACTTGTCCTGCCATAATTGCTTATGCACACACACATATCCAGCTCTCTCTGCTCCTGGATGCCGATCAAAATAGTACTTTCTATTTTCTCACCATGTATTGTATCACCTCCCATTTCCCTGCATGAACTTCAATTGCCACCTAACCGCCCACTCTGCTAACTTGTCAATTTGAAAAAATTCTACACTGATTGCCTCACAATTTATTATTCTTTGGAGTTTTGTGTTATCTGCAAACATTGAAACTAGCTCCTGCACATCAAGATCTATTTACATTTATATAAATCAGGAAAAGCAAGGGTCCCAATGATGAACCTGGAGAATTCCACAACAAACCTTCCTGCAGCCTGAAAAGTACCATTACTTGGTATTTCCTATTATGCAGAGAATTCAGACTCCCTGTTGCTACTGTCCCTTTTGTTCCATGACATCTTTTGTCATGTTGTTAAAAGAATATTCTTCCAGCAAGATCTGGGCATTGTATTTTATACAGTGTATCAGAAGACATTGGAAATTGCAATTTAATTGGGACATGTGACATGTTACTTGGGAGAAAAGGAACAATTTATAGCAGAAAACATTTGATGAAAAGATATTGAAGGGTAAGAATGAACAGAGAAACCTAGGGTCCCCTAAAGTTCTCTGAATGTGCAAATGCAGGTTGGAGAATTACAAATGGCCAACAAAATTTTGGGGTTTTATAAATGGAGACATACATTCCGAGAATAAATCAATAAACTTGTATATGCCAGGATTCAAGTCACAGTGAGAGTGTTGTGTGCATTTATGGGCACACAATTACAGACAGAATATTTCCACTGCAGCAGAGAAAGCTAAGGAAATTCAAATTAGATTTTTGAAGTTGTGCAGAGTTTTGAAAAACTGAAGTGAAAAAGAATTGTTTACTCCAATTAAGGAGTTAGATTCTTAGCCATCAAAGAGTAATAAGAGATTTAGGAAAAGTTCCTTTGTTTGGAGAGTTGATTGAGTGTGGCACTTATTGGAGGAAGCAGTGAAAGCAGTGACCACTGGATTGTGTAAAGGAAAACTGGATTGATATTTGAAACAGAGATGGATACAGCATCGTAGGGCGAGCATGGGGCAAGTGGATTAAATGTGGAACACTCGTGTAAAAAAACGCTACTGTTAACAGAATGGGCCATTTGGCCTTCTTCTGCATTGTAATTTCACATGGGTCTTCAGTCCAATTTGATCAATTCTGGTGAAACAAAATATCTTCTAAAATAAATCTTCGCCTTGCTGTTTTTTTGAAGAACTGAATTGGCATAAGATTAATAGCTGTTATTTGAACTAAATCCTTTGTATCCAATATTCTGTGAGATGAAAGAATTATTTTATTATTATTATTCAAGGCTTTTAATTTTTAACCTCAAGTGTTCTAATTTGCTGATGTGTTACACAATCTCTTTATTATCATTATCTGTCTCTCTCAACATTTTGGCAATTTTGATCATGCCATTAACATCCTCTCCCCCTTCCCCCACTGCAAGCACTTTTAGTTCTGAGTTTTTATAATTTGGAAGTGAAATGATAAAATAACTCCAGTTGTTTTACAGTGACATTTTCTTCCACTAGTTCATTTTGAAAGTAGATGTATGAAGAAACAGATGCAGAAGTCTAATTGGGGGCAAGATGAATGATACAGAATAAAATAATCTGTTTCAATTCATCAAATTTCTTTGAAATCAATCCAGTGAAAGTTTCGCCCATTAGTCTGCGCTAGATCTGAATCTAATTCTCGAATGAAAGGATGAAGGTTTAAATAACTGCCCTATGTCTCTGGTAGTAAATTAATGTTGAGGTTATAAATTGGGTCAATAGCTTTTGAACAATTTTAAGCACCTTGCAGTTTAAATCGTAAAGGAGGAAATTTAAATAAATGCTGCAAGAGCATTGGTAAATCTAATTTGAGTTTTTAAAGACAGTGTCATCTTCAGTAAGTGTAATTTTTTTTGTATCAGGTGATCCCTTTTATATTTAGCCAGTAAGTATACTGTGCTGTTAAAGGGTGTGTGAAACACTGATGTCATTACACGGCTGTCTTCATTCTGTCTTGGCTCTTTCTTCCATCTATATCTTTCTTTATAGCTTATTTTGTCTTTCAACATTTTTATTTTTCTTTCTACGGGGAAGAGCTAAACATGTGGTGAAGGTATGCAATCACTGCTTTTACACCCTTTCAAGTTGTAATTTCTCTGTGCTTTACACCTTTTGTCCCTTTACTATAATGTGGTGGAAAATGATCATCAATGGTATTCAATGAGCTGAGGGTTGGTGGTTGAGGATCCCAGGAAAACTGATTCTCATTAGTTCCCTTCTCATCCTCTCCCTTCCCCCACTCATGCTATTCTCCACCACTCCAGTCGTTTGGCCCATTGGGTCATCTACTACTTCCCACTAACTTGTTTTCTTCCTACCTTTTACTAAATTCAATCATTAAAGTTTACACTTTCTTTTTTTAGCTGCTTAAAACTTTAACCTTATATCCTTCCTTCACCTTGCTCAAATCATCTGTAATTCTACATGTAATAAAACTTGGCAAATGGTCAGGTACTTCCCTGCTTTCAGAACGCAACTGGTTCATTTATGTAGGTCTTAAGAAATAGGAGCAGACATAGGCCATTCAGCTGTTTGCAATTAAATGAAGTCATGGCTGATCAGTGAACTCCAAATTGGTGAACTTCAGCACCATTTTTCTGTTCTGCCGTCTTATGCCTTGATGATTGTACACTGCAGAAGTCTATCAATCTCCATCATTAATATACTCAACGACTGAGCTTCTACAGCGCCCAGTCGCAGAGAACTCTAAATATTCACTTGGCTCTTCGGTGTATAAATTCCTCCCCATTGCAGTCTTAAATTGACTGTCCCTTTATTCTGAGATGAGTCCCCTGTTTATAGACCACCTTGGCCAGAGAAAACATTCTTCTTGCATCTGTTAAAAGAAATGCTACAACGTCTAGAACAGTTTTACTTTCCTCTCAGGAACAGACATCCAAAGCGAAAGTTAAATCATCTGTGATCCATGAAAGAAGTTAAAAATTACAGTTGGTCAATGGAAGTGGTTGATAAAAGTTCCAGAAGTAGTGGTAAGCCTGAAGATTGGGAGGAATTTAGGACCCAGCAAGGGAGTACCAAGAAACTGAAAAGAAAAAAGAGCACAAGCCAGAGAGAGGAATATAAAACTGGACAGTAAAAGCTTCTATCTGAACAAGAAAGGTAAAATATTAGCAAGAATAAATTAGTTGGCCAATTACAGATGAGGACAGGTGAATTTATTATGGGGAACATGGAAATAATACAGGCTAATGTGTTACTTTGTATCTATTTTCAGGAAAAAATTTTCCTGAATCAGATGAGCTATGCATTGTTCTATAATTCTATACATTCTGGAAAGGTCCCTGCTGACTGAAAAAATGTAACTTTATATTTAAGAAGAGCTGAAGTGGAAGAATGGAGAATGACAGATTAGTTAGCTTGATGTGAGGTTGGGAAAATTTTAAAATCTGTTATAAAGGATGTGAGAACTGGATATTTAGAAGTGGATAGCATATTTGGGCAAAACCAACATGGATGTATGAAAGCAAAATCATGTTTAACAAATCCATTGGAGATTTCTGCAATATTACTTGTTGTTTCGATAAAGGAAGACCAGAGGATATAGTGCACTTTGGATTTTCAGAAGGATTTTGATAAGGCTGCACAAATGAGGACAGTAATAAAATTAGAGTGCACGAGATTGGGGGGAAAATACTCGCATGTATTAACAATTGTTTAATAGACAAAAAGCAAAAGTAGGAAAGAATGCATCATTCTCAGAATTACAAGCTGTTAATGGTGGGGTTTAAGGGTCAGTTCTGTGCCCAATCCATGTAAATTATTTGGATAGGGGGCCAATTAAATTTCTCCAAAATTTTGGTGATGACACCAAAATGGATGGGAAGGTAAGTTGTGAGGAGGATGCAAAGAGGCTTCAAGAAGACTTGGACATGTTAAGTAAATGAGTTGAAAGATAGCAGTTAGGATGTGACTTTTAACAAGTGATTATATACCAAATTAAGGTGATTCAGTCAGGTAAAATAAATTGTAGAATATTTCACAAATGGGTGAGAGGTTGCGAAGTGTGGGTGTCCTTGTCTATGAGTCACTAAAAGCTAACATGCAGGTGCAGCGAGAAATCAGGAAGGCAGCTTACATTGGCATTCATTTCAAGGGGAGTTGAGTACTGAAGATGGTTTGCTACAGTTGTATAGAGCTTTGATGACTCCGCATCTGGAATTCTGTATACACTTTTGATCTCCTAACCAAGGGAGGATGTACTTTCCAGAGAGACCGTTCCATGGAGACTCACCAGACTAATCCTGACAATGGCTGGACTGAACAAAGAACAAAGAAAATTACAGCACAGGAACAGGGCCTTAGGCCCTCCAAGCCTGCGCTGATCCAGATCCTCTATCTAAACCTGTCACCTATTTTCCAAGGATCTGGAGCCCTCTGCTCCCTGCCCATTCATGTATCTGTCTAGATACATCTTAAATGACGATATCGTGCCCACCTCTACCACCTTGGCAGGCAACGCGTTCCAGGCACCCACCACCCTCTGCGTAAAGAGCTTTCCACGCATATCTCCCTTAAACTTTTCCCCTCTCACCTTGAAATCGTGACCCCTAGTAATTGAGTCCCCCACTCTGGGGAAAAAGCTTCTTGCTATCCACCCTGCCTATACCGCTCATGATTTTGTAGACCTCAATCAGGTCCCTCCTCAACCTCTATCTTTCTAATGTAAATAATCCTAATCTACTCAACCTCCCTTCATAGCTAGTGCCCTCCATACCAGGCAACATCCTGGTGAACCTCCTCTGCACCCTCTCTAAAGCATCCACATCCTTTTGGTAATGTGGCGACCAGAACTGTATGCAGTATTCCAAATGTGATCCAACCAAAGTCCTGTACAACTGCAACATAACCTGCTAACTCTTGTGCTCAATATCCCGTCCGATGAATGAAAGCATGCCGTATGCCGCCTTGACCACTCTATCGACCTGCGTTGCCACCTTCAGGGTACAATGGACCTGAACACCCAGATCTCTCTGTGCATCAATTTTCCCCAGGGCTTTTCCATTTACCGTATAGTTCGCTCTTGAATTGGATCTTCCAAAATGCATCACCTCGCATTTGCCTGGATTGAACTCCATCTGCCATTTCTCCGATCTATCTATATTCTGCTGCATTCTCTGACAGTCCCCTTCACTATCTGCTACTCCACCAATCTTAGTGTCACCTGCAAACTTGCTAATCAGACTATCTATACCTTCCTCCAGATCATTTATGTATATCACAAAAAACAGTGGTCCCAACACGGATTCCTGTGGAACACCACTGGTCACAGTTCTCCATTTTGAGAAACTCCTTTCCACTACAACTCTCTGTTTCCTGTTGCCCAGCCAGTTCTCTATCCATCTAGCTAGTACACCCTGGATCCCATGTGACTTCACTTTCTCCATCAGCCTACCATGGGGAACCTTATCAAATGCCTTACTGAAGTTCATGTATATGACATCTACAGCCCTTCCCTCATCTATCAACTTTGTCACTTCCTCAAACAATTCTATCAAGTTGGTAAGACATGACCTTCCCTGCACAAAACCATGCTGCCTGGTTTGTGTGGAGAGATTGAGGAGACTCTGCTATACTTCCTGGAGTTTCAAACAATGAAAGGTGATCTCATTAAAACTTTATAAAATTCTTACAGGATGTGAAAGGGTAGATTTGGATCAGTTGCTTTCCTGGCTGGTGACGCTAGAACCATGGGGCATAATCTTGGGATAAGAGGTTGGCCATTTAAAATGGAGTTGAGGAGGAATTTCTTCACTGAGAGGGTGGTGACAGAAGTAGATAGGCTACTGGTGATTAATGATAGAACGGAATATGGTGATAGTGATATGATGTGATATTGAGGTAGATGAGCAGCCAAGGTCTAATTAATTATATAACAGGGCTCAATATGCCAAATCCTAGTCTCAATCCTACCCAATTCTTGTAAGAAGTTTGAATGAGGTCGCCTTTCATTTTTCTAAGTTTCAGAGCATCTAGGCTGAGTATATTTAATGCTTTCTCATAAGACAATCCCTTCATCCCAAGAATTGCAGGGCTGACTAGATTGTGTGCTATTGACCCTTCCAGTGCCTTCACCAATCTCAGGTATTCCATCTAACCCAGCCAATTACCACCCCATCAGTCTACTCTCGAACATCCATAAAGTGATGGAAGGTGTCATCAAGAGTGCTATTAAGCAGCGCCTGCTCAGGAATAACCTATTCAGTGATGTCTGGTTTGGTTTCTGCCGGAACCACTCAATTCCTGACCTCGTTGTAGCCTTGTTGCAAACATGGACAAAAGAGCTGAATTTGAGAGGTGAGGCTATAGTGACAACCCTTGACATCAAAGCTGCATTCGACTGAGTGTGGCATCAAGGAGCCCTAGCAAAACTGGAATCAATGGGTATTAGGGGCAAACTCTCTGGTGGTTGGAGTCATACCTGACACACAGGAAGATGGTTGTGGTTGTTGGACGTGAGTCATCTCAGCTCCAGGACATCTCTGCAGGAACTCCTCAGGGTAGTGCCCTAGACCCAACCATCTTCACTGCTTCATCAATGACCTTCCCTCCATCATAAGGTCAGAAATGGGGATGTTCGCTGGTGATTGCACAATGTTCAGCACCATTCGCAACTCCTCAAATACTGAAGCAGTCCGTGTCCAAATACAAGAAGATCTGGACAATATCCAGGCTTCGGTGAAAAATAACATTTGCATCACGCAAGTGCCAGGCTATGACCATCTCCAATAAGAGACAATCTAACCACTGCCCCTTGACATTCAACAGTGTTACTATCACTGAATGCCCCACAGTCAACATCCTGGGGGTTATCATTGACCAGAAACTCAACTGGACTCACCACATAAACTCAGTGGCTACAAGTGCAGCCCAGAGGCTAGCAATACTGTGGTGAGTAACCCACCTCCTGACTCCTCAAAGCCTGTCCACCACCGACAAGGCACAAGTCAGGAGTTGATGGAATACTCCCCATTTTCCTGGTTGAGTGCCCCAACAACACTCAAGAAGCTTGACATCATCCAGGACAAAGCAGCCAGCTTGATTGGCACTGCATCCACAAACATCCACTTCCTCCACCACCGACGCTCAGTAGCAGCAGTGTGTACTATCTACATGATACACTGCAGAAATTCACCAAAGATCCTCATACAGCACCTTCCAGACCCACATCCACTTCCACCTAGAAGGACAAGGGCAGCAGATATATGGGAACACCACCACCTTCAGGTTCCCCTCCGGGCCACTCACTATCCTGACTTAGAAATATATTGCCATTCCTTCACTGTCGCTGGGTCAAAATCCTGGAATTCCCTTCCTAATAGTATTGTGGGTCAACCCACAGCAGGTGGACTGCAACGGTTCAAAAAGGCAGCTCACTACCACCTTCTCAAGGGCAACTATGGACAGGCAATAACTGCTGGCCAGCCAGCAATGCCCACATCGCACAAATGAATAAAAAAATTCTTTTGTTTATACTTTATAGCAGTTGATAAACCAAATGGCTTGCTTGGTCATTTCAGAGGTAGTTAAGAGTCCACCAAATTGTTTTGTATCTGTAGTCACGTGTAAGCTGGACCAAGTATGGACTGCACTTTCCTTCTTAAAGGATACTGTGTTTAATTATTCCCAGGCAATAGATAACATGAACACTAATTAAAAAAAAACCCAAAGACCTGCAGAGACCGAAAATCAGAAGTTGCTGGAAAAACTCAGCAGGTCAGGCATCATCTGTGGAGAGAAAGGAGAGTTAATGTTTCATGCCCAGTGACTCTTCAGAAAGGCAGAGGAAAGTTACTTTTCCAACAAAAATTAACTAAGGCCCATATTTTGTGACCCAATTTGCACATCCATTGGGAGAGAAAAGTCCTGTTCTAGCACAGTGAAGTTATGATACACTTGTACAGGAACCTGCTCAGGCTTCAGTTCAGAGCCTGGCTTGGCACGATTGAAAGTGTGAATGAGGGAGAAAATAGTGACTGAATGAGAGGGTGATTGATTAAGTGATAGTGAGTGAAAGTCAGTGTCTGAGTGAGGGCATAATAGAGCAGCACTAACACCTCACTTCCTGCAACACAATTTTGAACTTTGGTCTTCATATTTGCTCTAATTTTCATTGTTTGTTGAGTACCCATCACATTGTTTTTAGCCAATTCACATGTGTTGGTCGATTTCTGAGAAATATGAAACTTATTTTGGCAGTGTAGTTTATGAGCTTTGGTTTATCAACTTTTCTTCAATTAATTTAACTGGTCCTCTCATCTCATATCCATATATTAGTTCAAAAGGACTGAAGCTAGTGGATTCATTAGGAGGATTCCTAATGCCAAGTAGCAATAAAATAATTCCCTTGTTCCAGTCATTCGAACATCTTAACTAATAAGCTCTAATCTTAGACTTTAAAGTTTGATGCCATTTTTCCATTAAGGGTCATGAGTTGAAGATATAAAGTTCTTCGTTCTCAAACTAGTAATCATTCATTTGACTGTTTGTGATTTGAGCCTTATTTCTTCAGATAATCCATATCTTGTTAAATAAAAACTTTGAATTAACTTTACACTGCCATTTTTGCGGTAATCTTTCCTGAATGCACTGCATCAGAAAATCTTAGGGAAAAATCCATAAAATTGATAAAACATACTGGTTCTGATTTTGATTTTATGTAGGGTTCCTGCACAATCTATTAAGACACTGAGAAATGGCTGTTCAAAAGCAGATATTAGAATTAAAGGACTATTTGAGGGTTTTGGATTTCCCCACTACCTGACATGTAGAGAAGTCTAGCTGATTTTGATCATATATAATTTTGCCCATAAGTTTTCATATTTTAGCCCATGTTTTAATAATACCCCAAATGACCTGTCATTGAAATATTATGAACTGCTCGTAGATCTTCATTATGAAACTCGACTGGAACTACCATCAGGTGAACTACTGCCCATTTCTCATTCGCTGATAATTGAGATGGTCTCCATTTCCTCATTAATAGTTTGTCTTTCAAATGGAAACATTGCTTCTAATTCAATCTGAGTCGACTGTTTGATATAACCTTTATCCAATTCCAAATCTTTTTGTTGCATTTCTTTTAAAGAAGATGTGCTGAACATCTCAGCCTCATTCTCTTTACCTTCTTTGCTGTCACTGTTAGAAATATCAGAAGATAATATTCTTCCTAACCCTTCAATGCCAAAATGAGAAGTTTGACTGCCTGTTGTTCTGTCAGTTAGCACTGATCCAGAAAATAGATTGATTTTTTTTTTCTTCAAACAACTGAAGTTCTGACAGAATGTCAGTGGAATTCCAATCCATCATTTAGTGTGTGCTTTCCATTTGCATTGTGTGCTTGATGTATAAAAATCTGTATTGCACTGTACAGATTTTTTTTGATTTCTTATTTCTTATTGCTGGCTTTAATGGTTCCTGTCTTTTTTATTTGTGACTGTAATCTTAAAAATAGCAGTTGACTTCTTTTTCTTTTGTTGTGGATTTAAGACCAGTTGTTGGCTTACCTCTTTCTTTTCTTGTAACTTTAAAAATTACAGGATTCCAGTTGCAGGTCTTTGCCTGGAGGTGATATTTGTGCCAAAACAGGAAAAGTGATGTCAAAGGGCTTTATTTTGATTATTGTGCCTGACCCAGAAAAGATGATGGCCAAATGTGGATTTGATTTAATTTATTTATTATCACGTGTACCTAGTACAGTGAAAAGCTTTGTTTATGAGCAGTACATAGTAAGCAAGGACATATGGATCATAGGGTGAAAAAAAACTTAGAGGCATACAGGGTTACATCACACAGGTCGTGCACTAGGCAAGATCAGCATTATTTGAGGCTAGAGAGTCCATTCATCTGTCTGATAACAGCCGGGAAGAAGCTGTTCCTGAACCTGCTGGTACATGTGTTCAAGCTTCTCTATCATCTGACTGATGGAAGAGATTGTAGGAGAGCATGACCGGGTTGTGATGGGTCTTTGATGATGTTGACAGCCTTTCTGCAGCATCTAAATGGAGTCCATGGATGGAAAGTTGACTTCCGTCATTGGGCTATGCATACAACCTTCAGTAGTTTCTTACAGTCGTAGGCAGAGCAGTGGATAGACCAGGCCGTTATGCACCAGGACAGATGCTTTCAATGGTGCACCTGTAAAAGTTAGTGAGGGACCTCATGGACATGCCAAATTTCCTGAGCCGCCTGAGGAAGAAGATGCGATGTTGTGCCTTCTTGACCGTCGTATTTACATGGGACATCCAAGATAGATTGTTGGTTATCGTCACTCCTAGGAACTTGACAGTCTCCACCCTCTCAACCTCAGCTCCATTGAGGTAGATGGGGACGTGTTCTCCTCCTTTCTTTCTGAAGTCAATGATCAGTTCTTTAGTTTTGCCGATGTTGAGGGAGAGGTTGCTCTCATTGCACCACATCACCAAGCCCTCTATCTCCTTTCTGTATTCTGACTCTTCGTTGTTTGATATCCGTCCTACCATGGTGGTGACATCAGCAAACTTGTAGTTGGCGTTCATTCGGAATTTGGCAACACAGTCATGGGTGTACAGGGAGTACAGTAAGGGGCTGAGGACATCTCCTTCGGGGGTCCGATGTTGGATGCTATTGTGGAGGAGGTGCAGTTGCCTATCTTCACTGTGATCTGTGGGTCAAAAAACTGAGGGTCCTGTTGCAGAAGGCGGAGCCAAGACCAAGGCCTTGGAGTTTTGAGATCAGTCTGGAGGGGATAATGGTGTTGAAGGCGGAGCTGTAGTCGATGAGCAGGAGTCTGACGTAGGTGTCCTTGTTGTCCAGACATTCCACGGATGAGTGTAGGGCTAGGGAAATGATGTCCACTGTGGCCTTATTATGTCAGTAGGCAAATTGTAGGAGATCAAGACAGGCTGGGAAACTATGTTGGTCACTTTCACCACAGCTAAGATCTCTTTTGTATTGAAGAATTTGTATTTTTAAGTAGCATTTTCATTGAGGCGTCTTTGGAACTGGCCTTTCAGGGCTATTGAAAACTCTCATCTTTTAAAAAAATTTGGGTCAGCGGCAGCCTCTTGTTTTACCTTAGAGACAGTGAAATAACTCCATGGAGGCTGGTATCCCATCACCAATTCACCCTTTATTTATACATGGAGAGTCCTTGACACTGATCCAGTTCCCTCAGAGCTAGCTCTGAGTAAACAGGATGTCTGACAGTCCTATTTATATCTGTCAGCCAGGGCTCCCTGATTGGACCAGATTAACAGCCCCAAGCAGAGAACTCATATCCTATGAGGTCCACCTGGCCGACCTCGTTACAATCACTACATCCCTCCCCCTCTGAGCCTGAGGACATAAGTCATTTCTAATTATGTAGCTCATCCAGGGGTGTCTTAGCATTGGGTCAGATTCCTCCAACTCTGCCTCTGATACAGGCAGCTTGCAATGCACAGTAGCTCGACTCTTGTGCCTGGAGCGTCTCGGAAGGAATTCATTTTCTTCTTCAGGTAGCAAGGTGTCAAGGTAGCAACATCCGCTGTGTCCATCTCAGACTCTGAGATATCTTCAATGCTTGACGGAGTGGGAGAACCCACGGGTTCCAGAACAGTCGGAAAGGCAGTTGAGGAGCCAGGCACATGTTGCTTCCAAACCATTTGCAAGTTTGCAGCTTTCATATGGTCCACATACTTGTTCAGGACTGGATTTTCTTCATACTGAGAAATGGCAATTCCAGCCCAGCAGTAAATAATTAAGCTATTATACATACTTCATGGAATGTATGAGGTACATACTCTGCTGTTCATTGCAAGGAAGTATAATTATTTTACAAGCACATGACACGCCAGTTAACACTTTTCTCAGTGCTGCAGCGGTTTGGCACAAGCATGTCCACTATCCAGCTATATTAGCAGTTGATTTTGAGAATAATGTTTGCAAAACAGTTAGAATTATTGCTTTACCCTTGCCATCGTGAAGCGACAGAATTGTCACTGATTTTTTTTTTTAATTTGTGTTAGCTGTAAAACAACAATATTAGCAGATCTGCCATCAGTAATACCAAATTAAAGTACACCAGTACTCTTAATACCCTTAGTGACAAAAAACATGATTTTGACACTAAATACCTACTGTCTCATAGGGTTCACACACATTGGCTGAGTCAAATAATTAGGCCAGCTGAGCTAACAGTAAATCTTGTTTAAGCACACAGAAGTGGCTTCTCTAGTGAAGTTATGACATTGCATGTAAAACTGTTGGTCAACAATCTTTTCAAATTAATTTCACAACAATGGAGACCTTTAAGCAACGCTTGAAAGTTTTGATGCATTTCAATTTTGAAACTGTTCAATTTGAAGCAAACTGATGGCTGAAATTTTTTGACTATTACTGACATGTATCAGCTGAGCTAAAGGAGTAATTAATGTCAGTCTTTTTATCTCTCTCACCCATTCCCAGATGACTGAGAATGAGCTACTACAACAGCAGGCAAATATGACTATGTTCATTTCTCCAAATGATGAGGGTAGGGACCAGGTGATCAGGCAGTTAAAATCATTTAGGAATCTTAAATTACTCACTGATATCTTGCTCCCTCCGAATCATCATCAATTTTAAATCTGTTCTTTTGATCAACAGGATGTTGTCCTTTAACTATACAAATCAGCTTAGGATGAAGCTTATTAGATTGTAAACTACTTAGCAAAAGAAAGAAGCCACAATAAAGTCATAAGGTCCTGCCCAAAAGTGTAGTGACAAATGTGATGACAGTAGTTGGGCTCAGCAGCTATTTTGAACATTACCTTAAGGGGAAATTGTAGCGGCATTTTTACTAGGTGACCATAATGGGCAGCGCTGTCAAGGGACGAGTGACACAATTTTAGTTCAAATCTTCTGTCTGAATGTGAAAATGGGTAAGACTAATAATGATTGCAGTTTCCAATCCATCATATTCCTACTGGACAATTGTGGTTAAAATTGACCTGTTGAACTCCCTTGTCCCACCCAGACCTGCCCCTCCAATAACTCACACTTCCTTGAGAGAAGTTCTCTCAAGACTGTTCTTTTACCCAACTGCATTCCATTGGGACCTAGTAAATGGCATATTTCTGCCTCTCATTCAGCTTTCAGTTTCCATCAGTTTTGCATACACAACTAGTCAAGGAGATGCAGACAAGGTTCCCATGTTAAAGTTGCCCAAACCTCATATAACAGAGGTCTGCTCAGTTTGCCATCCATCTCAGATCTGCTTGCTTGATTATTTCCTGAAGTTAAAATGCTACTGTGTCACTCAGAAACTGTGGTCTTCCACTTCTATGAAGTTTCTTTTGGTATTGTTATACAAGGTTTCCTGTGATTAACCCCATTTTTCAACTGAAGTTCAATGGATGGCAACCAATTTTTAAGAAGCCTCTCCAGAGGAAGCTTATTATATTGAAATCTACTTAGCAAGAGAAAGAAGCTGCAACGAAGTTACAAGATCCTGCCCAAAGTGTAGTGACAAATGTAATTGAGGAAGTCAAATCTGGTCTTCCTTTTCCCATACCATTCATAAAATGTGAATGGTACTTCCTATATTCTTCCAAAGTGTGCAAATGATAACAAGCTATGTGACCAAGTTCAGAATAGAGATTAATAACATGAATAGAATTGAAACCAATTAAAGATGTGAGCTATATATAAATGTAAGTTTGTGCTACTTGAACAATGCACATATTTTAGCAAAGATGGAACATCAAATGAGCATATTTTAGCCACTAAGAAAAACGAAGTTCATAGGTAAAATTTTTGTTCATCCTCTTCTTACAGACATCTCAAAGAAATTATCTGGGCTTGATGGCCCTTTCTTATACACTTAATTTCACTCCCCTTTTATTAAAAAAAAATAGACTTTTGACTCACCTTTTTGTTAATCACACACTCAATTGGATATATTTATAGATATTAAAAGAAATAATCTACTGTTATTTTCATCTTGCAATTGGAGTAATTTGCTATTTCAATACATTGATTTCTTTTCCACAGAACATCAATTCGTGATTCATTCTAAGAATATTAATTCGATAGAAAACTTATAATTGCACTCTAGGCTTTACAGACAACCTAACTGTGAAATATTTCCATAAAACCTGTATCACCGTATTTTTCAACACTGTTCTTTTATTGGCTTGATAAAATTAACTCTTCCTAGTGCACACTAAGCTGTGCTCATGAACTCATCTGAAATGTGCAACCTTTTGTGTCTTGGCAAAATTGTATTCCATTGCAAGCCTTGTTTTGTATTTTGATTTACGTAACAATTGTACCTTAATTTCAAAACCTTTCCAATTTAATGTAATAATAGCACAAATACAAAATTGACACTAAAGTAAAAGGATCTAATTACAATGTTGTACAATGTCTAATGTCATTATCAACATCTAACAAATGATTGCATATAATTTTATGCACACAAACTGCTGCTCTCTGAAAGCATTTTATATAGTTAACAACACAATAGCATAACAACTACATACAAAGATTGAAAGAAACATATTAGTGAAATTTTAACATGTATTGACAACTATTATTTCTGCTTTGGTGATTCACACTATGTATAATATGGGACAAATGAATAATATACCTACTTGTCATTGAAAACATTGCCTTTTTCATTATTAGTAAAGGTAGTTTTGCTGTCAAGTAAACAGAAGATTGTAAATGCAGGCTTCTCTTGCAGGTTTCAGGATATTATCTGGCCTGGCATCTTCAAGCAGCACTATCAAAGGGGCCATCATTAAGATAAGACTTGCACTCAAGCTCCTGAAAAAGACACTTTTTGCAAGAAGAGCTAGAGAGTTCTGCTGCCTTGCCCTATGTTTATTCCTTAACAAACATCACTAAAACGTGTAGTGATTTATCTCATTGCTGTTTGTGACACTTTGCCGCATACACAATGCTTGTGATGTGTACAATGATGGCTATACTTCAAAAATATATTACTGGCTGTGAAGTGCTTTTGGATGTTTTGAGAACATAAACAGAGAGTTGAAATGCAATCAGAGATAGTAGGAACTGCAGATGCTGGAGAATCCGAGACAACAAGGTGCAGGGCTGGATGAACACAGCAGGCCAAGCAGCATCATAGGAAATGCAAGTTCATTTCTCATTCTTTTTAAATAGGAATCGCTTACTATTTCCTATATTCATTTTCTATCTAAGTATGTTTAATTCTTAGGTAAAATGATTCCGTAACCAGGCAGAACTATTTTTGCAAAGACAAACTATTTTCGCTGGTTTTGTTAAGTAAATGCTTTAGAAAGGAAGAGTTTGTCAAAGTTTTGCAAGCCAGCGAGGTGGTAGAAATAGAGTGGAGTCTTCTGTTTCTGGAGGTGGTGAGTTTGGAAGTGGGAAGACAATTTAATTACAATTTAATTGGGTTCTGAGGAAGGGTCACCGGACCCAAAACTCTGGTTTTTCCTTCACAGATGCTGCCAGACCTGCTGAGATTTTCCAGCAACTTTGTTTTTGTCCCTGATTTGCAGCATCCGCAGTTCTTTTGGTTTTTATTTAGACAATTTAATTCGGCTGGTTTGAATTAATTTCTGGGCAGGAAAGACCATGGCTGACCTTCCCAGATTGCTGCCAACAGGTTATTTACCATCTTAAATCACAAGTTCACATTTAAGGTTTACCTTCTTCCCACTTCTGGGGTCGGGTTTTAATTTGGATAATGGACCTAGTTTTTCTCATTACAGTAGCTGTTCCCTCACGCTGCTTCTGTTGTGTTTATGTGGTGTCAAGTGTGGGTTTTAAAAGCCTGCTGCTTTAAGAAAAGATTGAGGGATGCATGATTAAAATCTTGTTGTTATTGTATTGCATAAGTGTAGACTTGATTCACAAACTGAAACTGTATAGGATCATATTGTTAGCGATTGTTTTATGCACTGTTATTACAATTTAAAGAGAGCTGCAGGTAAATTATATTCACTTCAGTAATCTTCAAAAAACTCAACTCTTTTTCCAAAGCCGAAATGGTCTTAATGTTACATCAATTTGTAATGTAGCTCTGTTTGTTAATCCTTTGCATTGTTTGTGCCTAACTAGTTATCTGTGCGATGCAACAATAGGTTAAGGGATTGCTGCACTTTGCCAGTAACACATGTTGGAGTTACTTATGTATTAGAAATTCACTCACTAAAATGAAAGGCCTAATTAATTTAATACCCAGTCAATGCTGAATATGAGCCTTTGACCCCATTAAATAACTCGTATAATTCATTGCTAAACTTGGCAGCATATCCTGTTATATTACAGACACCATGTCCAGGCTTAACTGTTTAAAATCAGTGTAATGGTAAACATGTTAGCAAAATGAAAGAACTTGATTTTATTTGATGTGTTGCATTCTATGATATTGACTGATTCATCTCCACTTTTTCTCAAGTTCCTTATTATCTGAGGTAAAAAGATTACTGTCGTGTTCTCAAGATTCAAATTGCCACTGCAGTGAAATAAGCACCCAGCAGTTGTTTTGATGATTCCGTTTTGCAGAAAAAAATATTGTTTCAAATTTATAACACCTATATACATATTACATACCTTTTGTTGATCTTTCTGTTTGAAGGAGAGCCTGAAAATTGGAAACACCTCTATTCTCCACAGAAGAAAAAGATCTTTGATAGCCCCTCCCATATCGTTCCCTGAGAATCAAAGAGGACCATTTCCCAAAGTTATTGGACGGGTAAGGATTATGGCTATGAATTTGTTTTTACTGATTTGCAATCATAATTATCCATCAATTTAGTGAATAGGTCGATCAATGAAGTTTAAGCAGATAAAATTTACATTGAACATGACCACACGGCTGATTTGAATTTGTTGGGTAGAAATAATTCACCCTTGAGTCTGTGCATGTATCAATTACCAGGAAAGACTGTCACAACAAAACTGACAAATGAAAGTATCACATCATCTTGATCCTTCTGCATCAGCAAGGAGCAAGCAGCATTTGGGGAACCTTAGTCTAACCCCCAGTGTAAACTGGCTGAGATAATCTCATTGCAACACGCAAGATTTTAAAGGGGCTCGACATGGTAGACACAGATTATTTCTATTAATTGGGGAATCTGGAATGCAAGAGTTCAGTCTCAGGATAAGGGCCTGATCATTCAGTAATTAAGAATTGTCGACTGGCACATTCCAATATCCAGGTCTACGTTTTGATGGAAGCACTATAATTTGCGACAACCACAGCAAAAGCCCAATGGGGAATGAAGAGGGCCATATTCCATCACATCCCGAGGGAACTGTGTAAAAGCACTCAGGCTGTCCGCATGAGCAAATGTTTGACATGAAATATAATTGTATGTCATAAATATAACCTATAATGGCAGGTGTAGTAAAATAGCTCGTGTTGTTTTGAAAGGAACTGATCTATCAATCTGTTGTGTAATGCTCTGTTACACATTTCATAAAGTATAATTTTATTTTTATGATATAGCAAAGGGCCAATCATCTAGGACTGAGACAAAGGGAAATTTTTTCACTGAAAGGGTTGTGAATCTTTGGGATTCTAGTCCCAAATGGATGTCAATGTTTCATCACTGAATATAGTTATGACTGAGACAGATTGTTATCACTTCAGAAGCTAGGATTATGGGGAGTGAGCAGGGAAAAGGAGTTGAAGTAAAGATCAGCCATGATTGTATTGCATGATGCAGCATGCTCAAGGAGCCTACTCCTGCTCCTATACTTTTATCCCTGTCATCTTAACTTTTTATGTTCTTCAGAGATGGTGCCTGTTGCAGATAAAAGTTAGTTCTAAGGATGCTGGCACAGGCCTCATTTTATATTTCTGAGAGGGGACAATATGGGGAAGGTAGAAATTGGCTGACAATGTTCAGATATTGAGCAAAGAGGTTAGCAGTGGGTGTTAGATCAGCTATTTTTAATAAGTCTGACTTTTGTTTCAGGCAAGGCCTAACCAATCTGCTAAATCCACACACTACTTATGTGTTTCCATCATACGCTTTAAGTTGTGCATCTTATTATGCCCCCAACAAATGGGCAAAGCCAGCGTCTCCTTTGTCTCTCCTTATACTGCAAAGACCACAAAAAATTTTAAGTGTTGGACCAAAGTAGCTAGGTTATTTGTAAAAACAAATGTGTGTATGAACATTTAAATCACATGATGAGTAGTGTATTTAACTTGATAATATTTTTGAGATCACAAGCAGGAATAGCATACCGAGCATATTAACTGTCATTTTAGGACAGGTCAGTAAGTGTGGTCTGAAATAATACCACCAGTGAGACAACCCACCCAAGTGAAGTCAGCAGAAAATAAATTGAGCCTGAGAACTTAACAATACTAGGTTTACTGCCTGTCATCAAAAGTATGAGTGTGTCCAACAATCCATAAAATTCAGCTTCTCAAATATCTGCTATGTTATATGTTTAGATCCACTGATTGCATATCTTATTGTATTGACCACAAGTTTGTTTTAATCTGTACTGCGTTTTTAGTTTATATGCTTACTATGGAACGCCCGTGAGGGAAGAAGATTTTTGATGTGCACTGTTTCCTGCAAAACCATAATCATGTCCTTTTAAGATTTCCTCTACCTAAATTACTACGTATTCAGTTTAGCCATGCTGTTTTTCCCATTCACTGCTCAGGCTCTCACTCAGCCTTTTTGAGATCTCGATACATGTTTTGCATAAAGCCAGAGTTTACAGACAAAACACTGCTGCTGCTAAAGTAAATGTATGCATTTGCTTAATTCAGCACTTTATTTACACGGCAGATGGTGTGTGATTTTAGAAGAAAGAATGCATTATCAAAGCTGCTGACATACTTCAGTACTTAGCGAAATAGATCGGTTTACAAACCAATTAACAATGTGCATTTATATAGCATCTTTAGTACAAGAATAACATTCTAAAGCACTTCACCAGGATGATAAAAAGATGCACATTGAGTCAAAATGATAAAGGGTAAAAGAACAAAAATAGTGAATGTGATGGGTTTTGAGGAGGATTTAAGATCAAGACATAGGCAAGATGGGCAGGTTATTCAACCCTTTGAGCCTGTGCTGTCATCCAGTTAGATTATGGCTGATCTATATTGTTACTCTATTTATCTGCATCTACTTTATCAAATCCATTCATTATTCTAAATACCCCAAAAGTCACCCCCTTTTAAAAAAAATTGAAGAGAAAACAAGCTATTAAGCATACTTTCACAATTTAAGCCCTGGTATCATTCTGGATCTATGCATCACCCCAGCAAATGGAATTACTGTGAACATTTCCTGAGGCCTGGTGGTCAAAGATGAAAGCAGCCAAACAAATCTATCTGAGCACAGATTGTGCAATGGAAGCATTTTTTTTCATTTAAAAAGAACTCCAACCTCCTTGGTAGAAAAGACAATATTCCATTCACCTTTTTGATTATCTGTACCAGCATAGAGATTTATGTACATGATGACCTGAGTTGCTTTGCTCCTCGATAGCTCCTGAGCCTTTCATCATTGAGAAGATTTTTTGATTTGCCTTCCTTCGATTCAAAGTGATTTTATCATAAGGGGATACAGAACAGCAAAAGGATTTCGTGCTGGAATGGAGTCATTGTAGCTGAACACAGGTCCTCAAATAGTGGAGGATAATCAGCGGAATGATGTGTCAACAAATACTAACAAAGTCACTGATGCATACGTGCTACACTGCAAAGTTCGCTTGTTACATGCTCATGACATTTTTGTGTCAGTGTTTCCACCCCAATTTCTACCTATCTTTTCATAAATTAAGGAGATCTGGGCTTTACTGGCTTGGCCAGTATTTATTGTCTATTCTTAACTTTCCTTGAGAAGATGTTGGAATGTTAAGTTTCTCAAACTACTGCAGTTCATTTGATGTAAGCAAACCCACAAGGGCTAGAGGTGAGCTCCAGAAATTTGACCTAGTGACAGTGAAGGAATGACATTTTATTTCCAAGTCAGGATGGTATGTGGCTCAGAGAGGTGTAGTTGCAGTTTAGAACTGCTGTCTAAGGAGCTTTGGTGGATTTCTGCAGTGCATCTTGTAGATGATGCACACTATTGCTACTGTACATCAGCAGAGGAGAGAATGGATGTTTATGGATGTGATGCCGTTTAAACAGACTGCTTTGTCCTGGACGGTGTCAAGCTTATTGAGTGTTTTTTGAAGTTGTGCTCATCCAGACAAATGAAGAACATTTTGGCACACTCCTGAAATAAACAAGCTTCTGGCGAGTGAGGAGCGGAATTACCCACTGCTGGATTCCAATTCTTGGACCTGCTCTTGCTATGCTGTCTTTATATGGATAGTCCAGTTTCTGGTCAGTGTTAACACCAAAAGTGTTAGTGGACAATTCAGCAATGGCAGTGCCGTTGAATGTTGAGGGGTGATGGTTAGACTCTCACTTGTTGGAGAGCACTTTGCCGAGCACTTCTGTGGCAGCTAATGTTCTGGCTGGGTTCAAATCCTGCCATGGCAGATGGTGGAATTTGAATTCAATAAAAATCTGGGATTAAGGGTCTGATGATGACCATGAAACCATTGTTGATTGTTGGAAAAGACCCATTGTGTTCACTAATGTCCTTTGGGGATGGAAATCTGTCATTCTCAGCTCTTCTGGCTCCAGACCCATGGCAATGTGTTTGACTCTGTTGCCATTAGGCAATTAGAGATGGGCAATAAAAATGTTGGCTTAGCCAGATATACCACATCCCATGGAGTGAATTAAAAAAATACTTGGCACTTTTGTCGATCCAAGCCTGAATATTGTCCACATTTTTCTCTATTTGCCCAGAGGCTGCTTGAGTATCTGAGGAATCTCCAGTGGTGCAGAATATTGTCAAATCATCAGTGACTATCCCCTTTTTGATCTTATGATGAAGGGAAGGCCATTATGTGGAGGTGCCGGTGTTGGACTGGGATGGACAAGGTCAAAAATCACACAACAGCAGCTGAAGAATTTTGGACCTAAGATACTACACTGAGGAGCTCCTGCAGATATGTCTTGGAATTGAGATGACTGACTTCCAAAACCACAACCATTTCCCTTGTACTAGTTATGACTCCCAACCAACAGAGAGTTTTGCCCTGATTCCCATTGACTCTAATTTTATTAGGGGTTCTTTATGTTACATTTTGTCAAATGCAGTTTTAAGGTTAAGAACATTCACTTTTGCCTCCTAAATGCTAGAGTCCTGTAGCATGTGCTTTCAGCAGCTTATCTGAGTAGCCTGTGGAGAACCATTACCTGCAGGCTGAGTTAAGTGAGATGTACATCATTGCCTGGCCTTTTCCTTGAGGAGGAGAAAATAAAAATGTTTGTGCAACATGTTTGTAAACCCATTTATAAAGAATATGCTTCTTATCTTGTATGTAATGCACAGAGGAAATCTCAGCTACAAACCTCTGGGCACTGAACCATGCCTTTGCAGAGCTCATTGTGCAGTAATCAGGAACAGCAAACAGCCTGACTGGTTCAAAGAGACAGAGGTCAATTGCAAACTCTCTACAGTTGCCTACCAGTGGTCAGCCAAGTTTGTGTAAATTGCTGTTTATTTATATGGAGCAAAAGAACCTAACATTTGATTTAACATTGGAGTGTCCTTTTGCCAATTGAGAGACTGAACTGTTATTTTCAATTGTTCGAACACAATAGGTACAAAAGCAGATTAATGCTATAATAATCAGATAGGTTTTCAACTTGTTGCCCACATAGAAAACTGATGATTGAATGTTCATTATAGAAACTGACTAATATTCACCTGTATTGAAAATCTGATCACACTTTGCAATCTATCTCAAATAATATCTTCTGTTTAATCAGAACCTAGTATGATTGTGGTAAAGTTAGGAATGATCAGTGTAGCAGTTACAATTCCATTTGGTATAAAGCCTTCGTGACGTTTGTCAGATTTTTTTTCTCCTTTTTTTCTTCTTGGATGAAACAGTATCAAAACAATGCACAGAAAGGGGCAATCATTGCAATTGAAAAATGCTGCACTTCAAGAATAGCAGAATTCACTTTCCTAGATAGATTTTGTATTATTGTGTTTTTGAATAATGCTGCATTTAAGGGAAGATGAAATAGAACAGAAGTAATTTGCCCACCACTTGATTGGTGTTTGAACTATAAGCTGTGTGTTGATGTGACTGTCTGTGTTATATTTACTTATTGCTTGTTCTGGTTAGGATGAAAAGTGGAAAATGATTGCACCACTCTGTGATACTGCAAAATATTGTGCTGAACCAATTTTTCAGTGGTTGCTTTGTCTTGGAATGTCATTTGGAGTTGTTGCACAATGTTCGTTCATAATGATGAAAATGAAATGCACTTTCTTTCAGTATTTACTTTTCTTTGCCTGTTTAAGTTCAAGTGCTAGTGGATGTTATTAAATTGCCAGCTTAATGAATGCATTTATTTTCGTGAAACAGGGTCAGTCACGTCTTATGAGACAATTTGTATGTGTGGTTCACAACAGACCTAAACCTTGCACGTTATATCATGATTGAATAGGGAGGCAGCACAATTGTGGAAACATGAAAATCCATGTATTCATAGAAAATCATTTACGTTTAAAAATTTTACTAAAACATTTCTGCCAAGTTTGGATGGACTTGTACTTCTGCCATTTATAATGTTGGGAAGGAATAAGTCCCTCAAGGTACAAGTAAAGATTGCACAGTTCTCCACGATCAAAGTGCTTGTGGACAACATGTGCCAGATTGCCTGGTGATCAAATGTGAAAGAGAAATGCAACCATAATGGTAAGTGCATGGGAATATACACCTGCAGGTTTCCCTCCAAGCCATACATAGTCCTTGCTTGGAACTACATTGCTGTGTCTTCACTGTTGCTGGTTCAAAATCATGGAATTCCCTTCCTAACAAGACTCTGGGAGTACCTAAACCCCTGGACTGCAACAGTGCAGGATAGTAACTTTCCATCACCTTGTCAAGGGAAATTAGGACTGGGTAATACATGCTGACCAGAGATGCTTACATCTGGCGAATGCATGTTTTAAAAAAAACACAGAAATGCATAGACTTAGCACTATCCACACTTTTGCATTTGTTGCACTTATTTCTGTAAATTCAACATGACACCAAGTCTAAGATTTATTTTAAAAACATTCACCTGTATTGAAAATCTGATCATACTCTGCAATCTGTCTCAAATAATATCTTCTGTTTAAGCAGAACCTAGTATGATTGTGATGAAGTTAGGAATGATCAGTGTAGCAGTTATAATTCCATTCGGTATCAATCTTATTCTGCAAGTGTCTGCAATGGTAACCTATTAAAAAATTAGAAGCCCATTATCCATGTTGCAAACCAAAATATTTTTGAGTTCAGTGTCTGTAAAATTTCGGTTAATAAGCATTCAAGCTGTTTGCAGGCACTTTTGTTCAATTTTGCCGAAGATTTTTCAATGTTAAGACTTACATACTGTGTGTAAGCAAATTATGTTGAGTTTTATTGTGTTTCACTATTATAGAACTCATCTCTGGCAGCAGAGATTTGATCAGCATGCTTATGGGAACAGTTAAGATGGTTCTGGATTTGCTAAACAGCAGCATGGAGGTGAAGAATAGGAGGGGTTCAAAGTTAGCTCCTTGGGGAGCATGGAGATAATGATGTAGGAACAAGAAACCACTGCAGGTGATTCTGTGGCTGTAACAGGTTGCATACGAATGAAACCATACAAGTCTGCTTCCATCTAGCTGTATGAGAGTTGGAGAGGTGATGATGCATATATATGTGGTAACTGTGTTAAAGGCAGTAGACAAGTTTGGAATGGTGAGAAGTTAAAGTTTACCTTGGTCACCATTATATTAAATATCATTTGTGACTTTGCCAAGAGCTGTATTCATATTTTGATGGAGCAAACCTGATTGGAATAATTCAAGCAAAGAATCGCAGGAAAGATGGATATGGATTTGGAAAATCTTAATATGTTCAAAGACATTGAAGAGAAATGGGAAGATCACGAGACATCATTAGTGTATAAGTTTGGAGGGATCGAAGATTAATTTTTTTTTTAAAGGAGTGGGTCGATGGCAGCAGACTTGAAAAAGAGAGGAATAGTGCCTGAGGAGAGAGAACTATTAATATGCCATGTAGGGTAGGAGCCAGGAAACAATGTGTAGGGGTCAATAGTTTAGTCAGAATAGAGTCTAGAGAAAATAGGGTGTGTTGCATTAACAAAAATAACTTGGATAAGGGAGATGGGGGGATCTTATATAATCAAGGTTAAGGCATAGAGAACTGGAGAGGATGTTGGTTCTGGCAGGTTAAGGGAAGGGCAAGAAGCTGTAGAGGCAACTGATTGGATAGTTTAGCTCTTTGAAACAAGTAAGTTCATAACGTGATTGCATTTGTTGGAGGAGAGTGTGGAGGAGGTTGTTTTAAGAAGTTAGTATTGATGGAGCAGAGAAGCAGAGTGTCATATTTCCTTCAGAGATGATCGTTGAATAGTGAGGCATTTAAGTGATAAAGTACACAATCCCTTGCTGCTTTGTGGTCTTGCAGAGCTGGAAGTGGAAGAGTAAATTATTCTTCAAAGGTGTTTCAGGCTAAAATCCCAAAGAATTGAGAATATGATCATGTGGGGTACAAGAGTGGTCAAAGGAAATTGTTCCAGTGGTCAAAGACAGCACAAATGGTGAAGAGATAACCAGGTGTGGAGCTGGATGAACACAGCAGGCCAAGCAGCATCAGAGGAGCAGGAAAGCTGATGTTTCGGGCCTAGACCCTTCTGATGCTTCCTCTGATGCTGCTTGGCCTGCTGTGTTCATCTAGCTGTACACCTTGTTATCTCAGATTCTCCAGCATCTGCAGTTCCTACTATCTCTGAAACAAATGGTGAAGAGGATGGGATTTAATGAGTCAGTAACTGTTGAGGCCAAAGGCGAGAGAACTGGGCATTTGAAACTACAATGTTATTTGGAGAAAGTTATTTCCAGGCTCAATCAAAGGAGTAGGCTTAGTGAAAAGGGAGGTGGCATGTGAGTAGAGATCAAAGTTATATGACAATCTTAAGGATTAATGTCTTCAGATCATCCGGTATATAAAAGAAAGGAAATTGGAATTGTAATTGAAAACAAATTTACTTCATAGATTCAGTTTATATTCTACAAAGTTCAAAACAACTGGTTTATAAGTGCACATTGGGAAATCCTCTCTAATGTGGGACTAGGCTGCTTTTGTGGCTTTTTTCCAAAATTAAGATCTTCAAACATGCAGTACAAGCTATAAATTTTACAAAATGACTTGCATCTAATAATATCTGAAAAGTTCCTCATTGTAATTTCTTGTGTTAAATGTTATGGAGACCATGAATACATTCTTTGTCAAAACAAAACATGTCCATCCTGGGCCTCCTGCAGTGCCACAACGATGCCACCCGAAGGTTGCAGGAGCAGCACCTCATATTTAGCTTGAGAACCCTGCAGCCCAATTGTATCAATGTGGACTTCACAAGCTTCAAAATCTCCCCTCCCCCTACCGCATCCCAAAACCAGCTCAGCTCGTCCCCGCCTCCCTAATCTGTCCCTCCTCCCACCTATCCACTCCTCCCACCTCAAGCCCCACCCCCATCTCCTACCTACTAGCCTCATCCCGCCTCCTTGACCTGTCCGTCCTCCCTGGACTGACCTGTCCCCTCCCTAACTCCCCATCTACAATCACCTTTACAGGCTCCAACCCCACGTCTTTGACCTGTCTGTCTCCTCTCCACTTATCTTCTCCTTCATCCATCTTCTATCCGCCTCCCCTTCCCCTCCCCCATTTCTGAAGAAGGGTCTAGACCCGAAATGTCAGCTTTCCTGCTCCTCTGCTGCTTGGCCTGCTGTATTCATCCAGCTCTACACCTTGTTATCTCATAAAACATGAGGTTGTTTGGGTTATTGCATCTTGAGGAAAAATTAGACTATCCAAAGCCATAGAAGTCTTGAATCTAAAGGGAGAAAATGGGGTAGCAGGTGTGAGAACAAACACAAGCATTTTGGGCTGAGTGCCATTCCATTCTGCAGCCATTTTATAATTTTGTTATATAAATTCGAATTTTGTCTTTTCTTTCCTAGACCCTGATTAAGACCACCTCATTAAATTCAGGTGAAAGCATCTCATTCAGAGAAGTTGGAGATTGCTATTAAAATGATAAAGGCCTCATTGGTTCACTTAAGGATGCTTTTCTGACATCAGCATTAGGGCTCATTTTTGGAAGCTTCACTTGAAATTAAAAGACAATTTGTATGGAATTTACCAGAATGCACAATCACAAATTTTACAACACAACAAAAACTTCTAGAAAAATGTAATCCTTATAAGCAAGTCTACACGTGATGTGTTATTCTAGAAGACCACTACCAAATCTCCTTGATCTAATAAATGCCCTTTATTTGCATGATGTATGTTTCAAAGAGTGACATAGGCCACATGTCTATTGGTTAAATTTCATCTCCCATAATTCAATTCTGTTTTAACAGGCACATTGCTACGGTGAAGATTTTAATAGTCTAGCATGTGATATAAGTCTATGTGTCCAAATAATCATTTTGTTAAGTGATATGAAAAACAGAGCAAATAACTAATCGCAGCTTCCCTTACAGATAACACTTAGCTTTTATATACTACACCTGATCTTCAGGCAATTTACTCTTTACATTGTTAGAAAGGCTCTTACGTAATGGGTAATTAGCAATTGTCTACAAGGGACTGTAGACATTGCACTTCAGAAAAGGCTGAGAGACAAAACAGAAATTGCTGGAAAAGCTCAGCAGGTCTGGCAGCATCTGTGAAGAAAAAAATTAACGTTTCGGGACCGGTGACCCTTCCTCAGTCCTGATTTTTTCCTTCATAGATGCTACCAGACTTGCTGAGCTTTTCCAGAAACTTTGTTTTTGTTCCCGATTTACAGCGTCCGCAGTTCTTTCCGTTCTTATTTAAAGGCTGAGAGACAATTGGTTAGATTGCTTCAGGAGCACAACTCTGTAGCTAAACTGGGGCAAGGTAAAAAGGCAGGCCTCCATGAGTTACAAAAGCTGTAACAGGGATTTGACCTAGGCTGTTGGTATCAGTCTGCACCACACGCTGACCAACAGAATGACAATGATACAAAAGAGCATTCTGGGCTAAATCAAAAGGCTGAAACCTTCCTCCTGCTATTGCTGAATTTTATTGTGACTGCAAGTGCTGAAACCTCAATTTGGAAGGACAGCTGAAATAAAGAGAGGGAAAGAACATTAATTAAGATTTGCTTTTTTAACTCCGGGCAGGACTTTCACTCAGGTGAGGTCACCTGACTTGCTAAAATACCTTAAGGTGAAAAAGCAACAAAAGAGCATTTGTTCTGTCTGTGCTTTTGCTGTGTGGGATTGCTCATTCAAAGCAAATTAAAGACATTTTGTGCTAGGAACTCTTCCCACCCATAGTTTTGCTCATAATGTAATATGGCCATTTTGCTGGAGAGCCTTGCGATGCTCAGGGAACTTTTCTATTTATGCAGATTAGAAGGCATAACATCACATTAAAAAATAAAACACTTCTATAGAATAAGCCTACTTTAGTGAGTTTGTGTGGAGTCCTTGCCACATCTCATTAGCAACCATAGTAACAGCTAGGCTGACTGAGTGTGGATTGGCAATGGCAAGAGACTCTGGAATAAAAGAGGCCTAACACCTGCTGATAGATACAACAATGAACAAATTACCTTTCAAAAAGCAGATTCCTGTCTAATTGTTTGACTCATTAGATCATTAAACAATATAATTCCTTAAAGACATTGAAATTCAGCAATTGTCTGAATGTACATGCTTTTAAAAAAAACACAGCTATTTCATGCTCATAGTTGGATTACTGAGACATAGCATGATAACAGCATAAAGAAGGGCATTCATTCCAGCCGATAGTAGGAACTGTAGATGCTGGAGAATCTGAGATAACAAGGTGTAGAGCTAGATGAACACAGCAGGCCAGAAACGTCAGCATTCATTCCAGCCTATCTGTGACAGCTCTGCAAGAGTAACTCAGTTAGTCCGTTGTGCTTCCCTTTCTTCATCACCTTGCTTTTTTTTCCCTCTTCAAGGGCATTACCAATTCACTTTTGAAAACTATGATTGCACGTTGGAAATAGCAAGAACTGCAGACACTGGATTCAGAGTCAACGAAGTGTGGAGCTGGAGGATCACAGCAGGTCAGGCAACATCAGAGGAGTGGGAAAGTTGACATTTCAGACCAGGACCCTTCTTCAGAACTGGGGAGGGGGAAGGGAACTGGGAAATAAATAGAAGAAGGAGGGGTGGGTCTGGGGTAAGGTAGGTGGGATGGTAATACGGGGATGCAGGTAGGGGTGATGGGGATTGGTCAGTAATAAAGGGTGGGGCGGATGGGTGGGAGAAAAGATGGACAGATTTGCACTTTAACAATCTGACCCATTCCCTGGCCAACATCTCTGTCTCTGGCTTGCTGCAGTGTTCCAGCGAAGTTCAACACAAGCTGGAAAAACAACACCTCATTTTCCGCTCGGGTACCCTGCAGCCCTCTGGACTTCAGTATCGAGTTCAATAATTTTAGGGCCTAAACTCTCCCATGTCCATTCCCTTACCCAACACACCACGCCTTGTTATCACATAGCCTGCCATTACACACTACCTATTGTTAGTCACGAACAGTCCCCATTAACAGCTATTCACCCTCCCAGCCAGATCGTTATCAACTCCTTTGTCTATCGAACTGCTCTTCTCTCTCTTCGGGCTCTATCCTATTGTTTACTCCCTACCCAATCCCCCTCCCTATTTTCTGCATACAAGCCGATGTTTTCCCAGCTACCATCATTTCTGAAGAAGGGTCACTGGTTAGGGAACTGGGAAATAAATAGAAGGAGGAGGGGTGGGCCTGGGGTAAGGTAGGTGGGATGGTAATAGGTGGATGCAGGTAGGAGGCGATGGGGATTGGTCAGTAATAAAGGGTGGGGCAGATGGGTGGGGCGGATGCCTCGGGAGCCTACAGCACGATGGCCTGAACATAGAATTCACCAGTTTTAAAATCTCCCCACCCCCAGCCTTATCCCATGACCAAACCTCCCTCTCATCCCCACCTCCTTGACCTGACACAACCTGTCCATCTTCTTCCTCATGTATCCGCCCTGCCCTTCCTACTGACCAATCTCCACCACTCCCCATCTGCATCCACCCCTGTTCTCTCTCTTTATTTCAGGTTCTGAAACGTTAACTCTGAGTTTTTTCTTCACAGATGCTGCCAGACCAGCTGAGCTTTTCCAGCAACTTCTGTTTTTGTTCGTGAGCAGATGAACAGGTTGTGTCAGGTTAAGGAGGCAAGAGGGAGGATGGGTGGGGCTGGGGAAAGGTAGGTGAGGTGGTGATAGGTGGTTGCAGGTCAGGGGTGGTGGGGATTGGTCCGTGGGAAGGGTGGGGCGGATAAGTGGGGGAGGTGAGAGGGAGGAGGGGTGGGGCTAGGGGAGGGGAGGTGGGATGGTGATAGGTGGATGCAGGTGGTGGTTAGTGGGGATTGGTCAGTGAGGTGGGAGGAGTGGATAGGTGGGGAAGAAGATGAACAGGTTGTGTCAGGTCAAGGAGGTGGGGATGAGAGGGAGGTTTGGTCGTGGAATACGGCCGAGTGTGGGGAGATTTTAAAACTGGTGAATTCTATGTTCAGGTTATCGAATTGCAGGCTCCTGAGTTGGAAAATGAGGTGTTGCTCCTCCAGTTTGCGCGTGGTGTCTTTGTGGGACTGGAGGAGCAACACCTCATATTCCGCCTCGGGAGCCTACAGCGCGATGGCCTGAACATAGAATTCACCAGTTTTAAAATCTCCCCACACCCCCAGTCTTATCCCACGACCAAACCTCCCTCTCATCCCCACCTCCTTGACCTGACACAACCTGTCCATCTTCTTCCTCACCTATCCGCCCTGCCCTTCCTACTGATCAATCCCCACCACTCCCTATCTGCATCCACCCATCCTCTCTCTCTTTATTTCCCAACTCGCTTCCCCCTCCCCAGTTTTGAAAAAGGGTCCCAACCCGAAACATCGACTTTCCTGCTCCTCTGATGCTGCCTGACCTGCTGTGTTCCTCCAGCTCCACGCTATGATTGCATGTTCCCATTAAGTGCTTAGGCAGTGTATTAGAGTGTAAAATGTTTCTTCTCATCTTGCCATTAGTTGTTTTATTAATCACTTTAAATGAGTGTCCACTGGTTCTTAAGCAACCTTGTATTGATAGCAGTTTCACACTCTTGTTCTGTTTAGACCCTTTGTGATTTTCAATGACTCTATAAAATCCTCCTTAACCTTCTCTGTGGAAGCAATCTCAGCTTCTCCAGTTTTTCCATTTAACCGGCATTCCTTATTCCTGGCACTATTAATGTTTCATGGGGAATGTTCATCTCCACATTAAATTTGCTATGTGGAAGTAATAGGTTACAATAGAGATTAATGAGAAAACGCACAAGGTTGGGAAAAACACTGTGGAAATTTAGAATGAATTTGATAACAAAGTTTAAAATTGTGAAGGAATTAGATGATGTTGACATATAGTGATTGATGATTCAGAGTTATGGGTAATGATCAGTGTAACACTGGGGGAATGAAAAAGAGATCTGGGTCAGTCAGCAGGAGAAACATTTTTATGCAGAAGTTTGTGGAATCATGGAATGCACCACTGGATTATTGGATTGAGAAACATACAGTCCCTTGAACCTGTTCCATCATTGAATGACATCTTGACTAATACAAATTTAATTCATGCCACCTACTTTGGCTGACAAAAGTCTATTGACCTTGTTTAAAATTATTAATTGAGTTTTTTGTAGAGTTTCACATTTGTGCCATTCTTTACATGAAGTTGTTTTTCTACCTTGTTTTCTGATTGGATTCACTGATTTTATGGTACTGTTCAAGATTCTAGGTTTTGACTGAGGACCCAGATGGCAGGGGTCAAATGCAGGTCACTACCATATACTGAGTCAGGAAAAGCCAATCCACATTCATTTTGCCTTGATTGATGAATTAGTGGCCAGTGGTCACACCCTTATGCAATTAAGTATTGTAGATGGACTCTTGAAGCTGGGGGACCAGCAGAACATAGTCCAGAACAGAATGGGGTTGCAATATAAACACATAGAAAATAAAGTGCAATCCATTTGACCCTTTAAGCCTACTCTGCCATTCAGTATGATCATCCAACTCAGTACCATGGTTTTCCCCTTCCTCCCCATGCCCCTTGATTCATTTAACCTAACGACTATATCAACCTCCTTCTTGAAAAAATACAATGTTTTGGTCTAACTACTTTCTTTGGCAGAGAATTTCACAGGCTCACTACTCTCTGGGTGAAGAAATTTCACCTTATCTCACTCCTAAATGGCCTATCTTTAGACTGTGACCCCTGATTCTGGACTCGCTGGTCATCAGGAACATTGTTCCTCTGTTTTCCCTGTCTAGTCTTATAAAATCTTACTGGTTTCGATGAGATTCTCTATCCCCCACCCCAGCCTACCCCTCATTCTTCTAAACTCCAGTGAATATAGTCCAACAAATCCAGTGTCTTTTCATACATCATTCCTCGCATTCCAAGAAGCAGTCTGGTTAAACCTTCATTGCACTCCCTTCATAAGTAGAATATCCTTTCCCAAGTAGGGTGACTAGGTGTATTTCGTGAAGAGCATTGCAAATAACGCATAGAAAGGGAGGTTGTTTCCAATGATTGCGGTTGTCAGAACACCGTTGTGGAGGGGAAACTCTTTCTTTCACAATGTGCTGTACAGCCATAGTTGTGGCCATACAGACAAAGACAGAGGGACCCTCAGAATCTTTCTGGAGTGCTGGCTTTCTGATCTACTGCTGGGAGACCACTTTCAGATAACTGCTGTACTCCATCACCTTTGGGAACCTCTAGGCAAACTGGGAAAAATCAAGCAGGGCTTTGACTTATTTTGTAATCAGACTGTTCAGAGATGTTATCATACATCTCTGGAGCAAGGGGGACTTGAATCCAGCTCCCTTGGTCTGGGGTAGGGACACTACTACTGCATGACAAGAGGGCCCTCAAATTAGGCTCTAATTCATGACTTTAAGTTTCATGGGGATCTGACTCTGACTCTGACTCTGGTGGCACAGTGGTACGGTTCCTGTATCTGAATTAAGGAGATCTGAATTTAAGTCACATCTGCCCTAGAGACATATAATAACATGTCTGAACAAGTTGAATCCAAATACTTAATGTGAGCTTATTTAAGGTACTCTTGTGGCACCGAGTTAATGTCCCTACCTCTGTGCTAGGAGACTTGGGTACAAGTCTCACCTGTTCCATAAGTCTGTTATAACACATTTAAACAGGTTGATTAAAAATATCTAGGGGTCTGTCCTCAGTTTAAATTTTGTCCAAATTTGCCAGAAGGCAGCCAGTTTTTGTTCAGTCCATGGCTAAGCTAGGGGAAAGGACTTGGAAGAGAGTCGAGGTTAGGATGATTCCCAATATCATGTGAAACAGCAGCAATCCATATAAATTACAAAGACACAGCACTCTGCCAGTTCCTATTTGCAGTATGTGATTGCTTTCTGAACAAAATGTGACTTCCTTAAACAAACCTTTTGTTTGATGAAATGAAATTTTGTTTCCTGGCCCTTCCTGAATCAAGGGCATTGTATTTCAATTGGTTGATTGAATTGTCAATTAGAATGATGATGGAGTTTTGCTGTCTCCCTGGTGGGGAAAAAAAGTCAGATGCCTTTGATCTAAATCGACACTGAACTGGTGAGACAGCCGTGCTGAGTACCTGAAATAGGAATGTATTCTTGTCACCAATATTACTGTCACAATATTATCAATATTATGCACTATGCATGACCATGGAGTCAAGCCACCTGAAAGGCTATTCCTTGACCATTACCAATTCTCATTTTGTTGTCATCTGGGAAAGGAGAAGAAGTGTATCCATAACAGATCCTGTTCCTTGTAATTATCCTTTCCTTTCTGGTTTAGTGCACCTTTCGTCTGATTACTGTTGTTGAATGATCCTAACAGAGTAAGGAGCCCCTCTGCAGACGGGATGGTGGGGTGCATGCATGTGTGAGGCAAAAGCCCACATCCAACTACAAAAGGTCACTCGAGGTCACAGGGTTTGGGGGCAGTGGGGGACAGCTCAGCAGAGTTTATTAAATTTTCCAGAACAAGTAACAGGGCAGAGAGTATGGAAGGGGTCAGGAATCTAACTTCAGGCATAAAAGGCAGATAAGGGGACAACTATGAGAAGGTGAGGGGCGGGGCGGTAGTGCAGACAACGTAGGACTGAGGGCGTTGTACTTAAATTCATGCAGTATATTAAACAAGGTATATGAGCTTGTAGCACAGATTGAAATTGTCAGGTATGATGTTGTCAGTATCACAGAGACGTGGCTGCAAGGGGATCAGAACTGGAAACTAAACATCCAAGGAGGCGTGACCTATCGAAAGGACAGGCAGGTGGGCAGAGGGCTGGGGTTGCCTTGTTAGTAAGAAATGAAATTAAACAATAGCAAAAAAACGAAATAAGGTCAGAAACATAGAATCTGTGTGGATAGAGTTGAGAAATGCAAATGGGGAAAAAGCCCTGATGAGTGTTGTGTACAGGCCTCCGAGCAATAATCAGGATATGGGGAAGAAAATAAATCAGGAGATAGGAAAGACATGTAAGAGAAAGACATTATTACAATAATGATGGAAGACTTCAATATGCAGGTGGACTGTGAAAATCAGGTTGATAGCAGATCCTAAGAAAAGGAATTCCTGAAATGTCTGCAAGATGTTTTTTATTTGAGCACCTTGTGGTAGAGTCCATGAAGGAACGAGCAATTCTGGATTGTTGTGTAATGAAGTGGACTAGATTAGTGAGCCGAAGGTGAGGCAAGTGTGGACATTAGACACTTGAGGTTGGAGAAATAGCAATAAGGTACAAGGAAATGGTGAATGGACATACTTTTCATCATTTTTCACAGTGGAAGACACCGGTAACATACCATACTTCACAAGAGTCAGGCAGCAGAAGTCACTGTATTGGCCATCACTAAGGAGAAGGTGCTGGGGAAGCTGAAAGATCTGAAGACAAATAAATCACTTGGACAAGATGGACTACACCTGAGGGTTCTGAAGGAGATAGCTGAGCTGATTATGGAGATATTGTTGATGATCTTTGAGGCATCATTGGAGTCAGGGAAGGCCCTAAAGGAATGGGAAATGGCTAATTTTAACAGCCCTGTTTAAGAAGGGAGAGAAGCAGAAGCCAGGCAACTATAGGCTGGTTAGCTTGACCTTGGACATTGGTAAGATTTTAGAGTCCATTGTTAAGAATGAGATAGCTGAGTACTTGGAAGTGCATGCTAAAATAGGGCTGAGTCATCATGGCTTTGTCAAGGGGAAATCATGCTTGACAAATCTGTTAGAATTCTTTGAGGAGGTAATGAGCAAGTTAGACAAAAGAGAGTCAGTGAATGTGATTTGTTTGGATTTCCAGATGGCCTTTGAGAAGGTGCCCCACAGGAAACTGCTAAATAAGATGACTCTGTGGTGTCTGGGGCAACGTGCCAGCATAAATGGAAGATTGTCTGACTGGCAGAGGGCAGAGCGTGGGGATAAAAGGGTCTTTTCAAGATGGTAGCCGGTGACATGTGGGGCTCTGCAGGGGTCGGTGTTGGGACCACAACTATTCACATTATATGTCTGGGCGAAGGAACTGAGGGCATTGTTGCTAAGTTTGCAGATGACAGAAACATACATGGAGGGACAGGTAATATTGTGGAGGCAGGGAGGCTGCAGAAGGACTTAGACAGGCTAGGAGAGTGGGCAAAGAATTGGCAGATAGAAGAATATGTGAGAAAATGTGAGGTTATGCACTTTGGTAGAAATAGAGGCCTAGATTACTTTCTAAATGGAAGTAGATTACTTTCCAAATGAGGAAAGGCTTTGGAAATCCGAAACTCAAAGGAACTTCGGGGATAAAACAAAGAACTGCAGAAGCTAGAGATCTGAAACAAAAACAAATTGCTGGCAAAACTCAACAGATCTGGCATCATCTGTAGGGAGAAAGCAGAATTAATATTTTGAGTCCAATCACTCTTCATCAAAACTGGGACTTAGGAATCATAGAATAGAATCCCTAAAGTGCAGAAAAAGGCCATTCGGCCTATCACATCTGCATCGATCCTCCAAAGACCATCCCACCCAGAAACTGTCCCCTACCGTATCCCCATAACCCAACATTTGCCATGGCTAACCCACCTAGCTTACACATCTGTGAACACTACAGGGAAATTTTGTATGGCCAATCCACCTAACCTGGACATTTTTGACTGTGGGAAGAAACGGGACCACCTGGCAGAAGCCACACAGATGGAGGAAGAATGTGCAGATTCCACACAGACAATCACCCAAGGCTGGAATTGAGCCTGGGTACCTAGCACTATGAGACAACAGAGTTAACCACTGAGCAGATGTGCAGGCCACACTGTCTAGTCTTGTTCAGGATTATCGTAAGGTTAACATGCAGCTTCAGTTGGCGGTTAGGAAGGCAAATGCAATGCTCACGTTCATTTTGAGAGGACTAGAATACAAGAGCAGGGATGTACTGCTGAGATTGGATAAGGCTGTGAACAACATTTGGGATATTGCTGGCAGTTTTGGGCCCTGTATTCTCAAGAAGGATGTGTTACCCTGGGAAGGGTCCAGAGGCGGTTTACAAGGATGACTCCAGGGATGAAGGGCTTGTCATATGAGGAGTGGTTGAGGAATTGAGGTCTGTACTCAGTGGAGTGTAGAAGGATACAACTGGCTCCATCCCCGCCTCTTCGACCTGTTTGTTTCCTCTCCACCTATCCTCTCCTCTATCCATCTTCTATCCGCCTCCCACTCTGTCCCTATTTATTTCAGAACCCCCTTCCCCTCCCCCTTTTCTGATGAAGGGTCTAGGCCCGAAACGTCAGCCTCTCTGCTCCTATGATGCTGCTTGGCCTGCCGTGTTCATCCAGCCCTGCACCTTGTTGTCAAGGATAAGAAGGGATCTGATTGAAACTTACAAAATACTGAGATGCCTAGACAGAGTGGAAATGGAGAAGATGTCACCACTAATAGGTGACACGAGGACCCGAGGGCACATCCTTAGAATGAAGGCATGACACTTTAGGACAGAGATGAGGAGGAATTCCTTCAGCCAGAATGTGGTGATCTGTGGAACTCATTGCCACAGAAGGCTGTGGAGGCCAAGTCATTGAGTATATTTAAAACAGAGATAGGTTTTCGATTAGTAAGTGGATCAAAGTTTTTTTCTTATGCGCTTGTGGGATGTGGGCATCACTGACTGGCCAGCATTTATTGCCTGTCCCTAATTGCCCTTGAGAAAATGTTAGTGAGCTGCCTTTTTTAGCCACTGCTATCTACATGCTGCAGGTTGAACCTCAGGGAGGAAATTCCAGGATTTTGACCCAGTGACAGTGAAGGAATGGCAGCATATTTCCAAGTCAGGACTTAAGAATATAAGAACATAAGAACTAGGAGCAGGAGTAGGCCATCTGGCCCCTCGAGCCTGCCCCGCCATTTATTAAGATCATGGCTGATCTTTTTGAGACTCGGCTCCACTTACCTGCCCACTCACCATAACCCTTAATTCCTTTACTGTTCAAAAATTTATCTAGCCTTGCCTTAAGAACATTCAGTGAGGTAGCTTCAACAGCTTAACTGGGCAGGGAATTCCACAGATTCACAATCCTTTGGGTGAAGAAATTCCTCCTGACCTCTGTCCTACATCTGCTTCCCTTTATTTTGAGGCGATGCCCTCTAGTCCTAGTGTCACCTGTTAGCGGAAACAACCTCCCTGCCTCCAACTTATCTATTGCCTTCATAATCTTATATGTTTCTATAAGATCTCCCCTCATTCTTCTGAATTCCAATGAGTATAATCCCAGTCTACTCAGTCTCTCCTCATAATCCAACCCTCTCAACTCTGGAATCGACCCAGTGAATCTCCTCTGCACCCCCTCCAGTGCTAGTATATCTCTTCTCAAGTAAGGAGACCAAAACTGCACACAGTACTCCAGGTGTGGCCTCACCAGGACCCTATACAGCTGCAGCATAGCCTCCCTGTTTTTAAACTCCATCCCTTGAGCAATGGCAGACAAAATTCCATTTGCTTTTTCAATTACCTGCTGCACCTGCAGTCCTACTTTTAGCGATTCATGCACACAGACACCCAAGTCCCTCTGCACAGCAGCGTGCTGCAATTTTTTACCATTTAAAACATAGTCCATTTTGCTGTTATTCCTACCAAAATGGATGACCTCACACTTATCAACTTTGTACTCCATCTGCCAGACCTTTGCCCACTCACTTAGACTATCTGTATCCCTCTGCAGACTTTTAGCATCTTCTGCACACTTTGCTCTACCACTCACCTTAGTGTCATCTGCAAATTTTGACAAACCATACTTAGTCCCCAACTCCAAATCATCTATGTAAATTGTAAACAATTGTAGTCCCAACACTGATCCCTGAGGAACACCACTAGCCACTGACCACCAACCCGAAAAACACCCATTTACCCCTACTCTTTGCTTTCTACTGGTCAACCAATCCTCTATCCATGCCAATACATTACCTGTAATACCGTGCAACTTTATCTTATGTAGCAGCCTTTGATGTGGCACCTTGTCAAATGCCTTCTGGAAATCCAGATACACCAGATCCACAGGTTCCCCATTGTCCACCATGCAAGTAATGTCCTCAAAGACTTCCACCAAATTAGTTAAACATGACCTACCCTTCATGAACGCATGCTGGGTGTTCCCAATGGGACAATTTATATCCAGATGTCTTGCTATTTCTTTCTTAATGATAGATTCAAGCATTTTTCCCACTACCGAAGTTAAGCTAACTGGCCTGTAGTTACCTGCTTTTTGTCTACTTCCTTTTTTAAACAGTGGTGTCACATTGGCTGTTTTCCAATCTGCGGGAACCACCCCAGAGTCCAGTGAATTTTGGTAAATAATTACTAGTGCATTTGCTATTTCCCCCATCACCTCTTTTAGTACCCTGGGATGCATTTCATCAGGGCCAGGAGACTTGTCTACCTTTAGCCCCATTAGTTTGCCCAGCACTGCCTCCTTAGTGATAATGATAGTTTCTAGGTCCTCACCTGCTATAACCTTCTTGCCATTAGTTTTCAGCATGTTATTTGTGTCTTCCACTGTGAAGACCGACACGAAATAACTGTTTAATGTCTCAGCTATTTCCTCATGCCTAGTTATTAAACTGGCCTTCTCATCCTCTAAAGGACCAACGTTTACCTTCGCCACCCTTTTACGATTTGCATATTTATAGAAACTTTTGCAGCCTGTTTTTATATTCTGAGCTAGTTTACTCTCATAATCCATCTTACTTTTCTTTATAACTTTTTTTGTGTCTTTCTGTTGGCCTTTAAAGATTTCCCAGTTACTAGTTTCCCACTACTCTTTGCTTTTTTGTATGTGTTTTTTTTCAATCTGATACTTTCCTTTATTTCCTTAGACATCCATGGCTGGCCCTCTCTTTTCCTACAGTTCTTCCTTATCACTGGAATATACTTCTGCTGAGCACTGTGAAAAATCGTTTTGAAAGTCCTCCACTGTTCCTCAATTGACCCACCATAAAGTTTTTGCTCCCATTCTACCTTAGCTAACTCCTTCCTCATTCCTTCATAGTCTCCTTTGTTTAAGCACAGGACATAGGTACTGGATTTAACCTTCTCACGCTCCATCTGTATTTTAAATTCAACCATACTATGATCGCTCCTTCCGAGAGGATCCCTAACTGTGAGATCATTAATTATTCCTGTCTCGTTACACAGGAGTAGATCTAGGATAGCTTGCTCCCTCGTAGGTTCCATTATATATTGTTCAAGGAAATTATCGCGGATGCGTTCTATGAACCCCTCCTCAAGGCTGCCATGACCGACCTGGTTTGACCAATCGATATGTAGATTAAAATCCCCCATGATAATTGCTGTACCATTTTTACATGCATTAGCTATTTCTGTGTTTATTGCCCGCCCCACCACGATGTCATTATTTGGTGGCCTATAGACCACACCTATCGGTGACTTCTTCTCCCTGCTATTCCTAATTTCCACCCAAATGGATTCAACATTTTGTTCAGTAGAGCCTATATCATCTCTCACTACCGCCCTGATATCATCCTTAAAAATCAGAGCATCACCACCTCCCTTACCTTCCTGTCTGTCCTTCTGAACAGTTTGATACTCCTGGATAGACCATCCTGTAACCATGTCTCTGTAATGGCCACTAAATCATACCCATTTGTCATGATTTGCACCGTCAACTCATCCACCTTGTTTCGAATGCTCCGAGCATTCAGATGAAGTGCCCTTATGCCAGTTTTTGCACCTTCTTTTTGGGTCCTATTACCTCCATTACTAACAGCTCTTGAGTTCTCCTTCCCTTTAACTTTTTTCCTAATTTTCAATGGAGTTGAAGCTTCCTCGTCACCTGCTAACCTGCTGCTTTGCCTTACATTCATTGTTATTCTCCCTCTACGCTCACTTCTCCCTTCCCCCCTACTTACTAGTTTAAAGTCCGATTAACCACCCTATTTAGCCTTTTTGCCAGAACACTGGACCCGGCCCTGTTCAGGTGGAGTCTATCCCAGCGGTATAGATCCCTCCTGTCCCAGAACTGATGCCAGTGCCCCATGAAAAGGAAACCCTCTTTCCCACACCACTCTTTTAGCCACGTGTTTACTTCCCTGATCCTCGCCTCTCTATGCCAATTTGCACGTGGCTCAGGCAGCAATCCAGAGATTATGATCCTTGAAGACCTGTTTTTTAATTTTGTTCCTAGCTTTTCATAATCCCAAAACAGGTCTTTTTTTCTAGTCCTGCCTGTGTTGTTGGTACATACGTGGACCACAACAGCTGGATCCTCCCCCTCCCCCTCTAGTATCCCCTCAAGCCGGTCAGAGATGTCTTGCACCCTGGCACCGGGCAGGCAACACACCATGCGGGATTCTCTATCCTGCTCGCAAAGGATATTGTCTATCCCCCTGATGATGGAATCCCCTACAACTACAATGTGTCTTTTTGCTCCTCCCTCTTGAATGGCCTCCTGGACCATGGTGCCATGGTCAGTTGACTCATCCTTCCTGCAGCCCTGTTCCTCATCCACGCAGGGAGCAAGTGCCTCATACCTGTGGGACAATGTCAAGGGCTGCGGGCCCTGTGTTCCTGTCTGCAGGGTCCCTCTACCTTACTCACTCGCAGTCACACACTGCTGTCCCTGCCCGCTGATCGAATTAACATTAGTTAATCTACCAGGTGTGACTGCCTCCTGGAACACAGCATCCAGGTATTTCTCCCCCTCCCGCATGTGCCGCAGTGTTTGGAGTTCGGATTCCAGCTCATCAATTTTGAGCCGGAGCTCCTCAAGCAGCCAACACTTGCTGCAGATGTGGTCACTGCCGTTCTTGGAGTGAACTTGCAGATGGTGATGGTCCCATTCTGCCCTTGTCCTTCTAGATGGAAGTGGTTGTTGGTTTGGAAGGTGCTGTTTCAGGATCTTTGGTGAATTTCTGCAGTGTATCTTTTGTAGATAGTACACACTGCTGCTACTATGCATCAAAGGTGGAGGAACTGGATGCTTGTGGATTCATTGCCAGTCAAGCGGGCTGCTTTGTCCTGGATGGTGTCAAGCTTCTTAAGTGGTGTTGGAGCTGCACCCATCCAGGCAAATGGGGAGTGTTCCATTCCACTCTTGACTTGTGCCTTGTAGATGGTGGATAGGCTTTGGGGAGTCAGGAGTTGAGTTACTTTTTGCAGTATTCCTAGCCTCTGACCAGCTCTTGTAGGCATTGTATTTATGTGGTGAGTTCAGTTGAGTTTCTGGTGAATGATACCAGGATGTTGGTAATGAGGGATTCAATGATGGTAACACCAGTGAATGTCAAGGGGTGATGGTTAGATTGTATCTTACTGGGGACGTTCATTACCTAACACTTGTGTGGAGTGAATGTCACTTGCCACTTGTCAGCTCAAGCCTGGATATTGTCCAGATCTTGTTGCACGTGAACATGGACTACTTCAGGATCTGAAGAGTCGTGAATGGTGCTCATCATTGTCCAATCATTGGAGAACATTCCCATTTCTGATGTTATCATGGAGGTAGGGTCATTGAAGTAGCTGAAGATGGTGGGGCCTAAGACACTCCCCGAGGAACTCCTGAAGAGATGTCTTGGAGCTGGGATGACTGACCTGCAACAACCACGACCATCTTCCTCTGTGCCAGGTAAGAATCCAAACAATGGAGATTTTGCCCACTGATACCTACTGATTCCAGTTTTGACAAGACTCCTCGATGCCACACTCGGTTGAATGTAGCCTTGATATCAAGGGCTGTTACTCTCAATTCACCTCTGTAATTCAGCTCTTTTGTCTGAATTTGAACTAATGCTGTAATGAGGTGAGAAGCTGAGTGGCCCTGGCGGAAGTCAAACTGGGCATTATTAAATAGGTTATTGCTGAGCAAGTGCTGCTTGATAACACTGTTGATGACACCTTCCATCATTTTCCTGATGATTGAGACTGATGGGGCGGTAATTGGCCAGGTTAGATTTGTCCTCTTTTTTTTTGTGTGTACTGGACATACATTGGGAAATTTTCTACATTATCGGGTAGAAGCCAGTGTTGTAATTATACTAGAAGAGCTTGGCTAGATGAGCAAGCTCTGGAGCACAAGTTGGGCCCCTCATCCAGTGCCTTCAACCATTTTTTGATATCATGTGGAGTGAATCGAACTGACTGAAAACTGGTATCTGTACTGCTGGGGACCACTGGAGGAGGCTGAGATGGATCATCCACTTGGCACTTCTGGCTGAAGATTGCTGCAAATGCTTTGACCTTAGCTTTTCCACCGATGTGCTGGGCTCTTCCATCATTGAAGGTGGGAGTATTTGTGGAGCCACCTCCTCCAGTGAGTTGTTTAATTCTCCACCACCATTCACAGCTAGATGTGGCAGACTGCAGAGCTTAGATCTGATCTATTGGTTATGGGATGACTTAGCTCTGTGTATCAATTGATGCTTATGCAATTTAGCATACAATTAGTCCCGTTTGGTGGCTTCACCAGTTTGATACCTCATCTTCAGGTATGCCTGGTGCTGCTCCTGGGATGTAACCCTGCACTCTCCATTGAACTAAGGTTGATCCCCTGGCTTGGTGGTAATAGTTGAGTGGGGGATATGCCGGGCCATGAGTTTGCAGATTGAGCTGGAGTACAATTTTACTCCAGTTGATGGCTCACGGCGCCCGGTCTTGAGTTGCTAGATCTGTTCAAAATCTGTTACGATGTAAAGGCAGGAGAATGAGGTTGGGAAACACATCAGCTATTATTGGATCGCTGAGCAGACTCGATGGCCAATTTATGGACTAATTGTGCTCCTATATCTAAAGGTCTGAGAGTCTGACCTCATCCATAGTAATGTCTTTTGAGCACATCTCAACATCCAGTGTAACAAAATTCTAACAGCCCATTTCTGATGGATTTCTGAGTTGTCCTGATGAAGAAATACTTGGAAAATCTAACATCACATTGTTGGGAATATTTCTCGAAGCTTTGAATTAGTTCACTTGACAAAAGTCATCTTTAAACTTTCAAAAGGAACACTTTACTGTAATTTGGAGACACATAGTCCACATAGCTTGAAGTAGATGGTCAATGAATTATTGTTACTTTTGTTAAAAAGTGTCAGATGCACTCAACAGGAAAATCTGCCAACCATTTCACTGCTTAACCAATTTATGAACTGCAATCAACATAGCAGCGATCCAGAGAAGAAAATGCTTTGCTACTACTTTAAACATTATTGTTATGTATTAGCACACAATTTATAGTAAATAAAAATCAAAATAACTGCGGATGCTATAATTCAGGAACAAAAACAAAGTTGCTGGAAAAGCTCAGCAAGTCTGGCAGCATCTGTGGAGGAGAAAACAGAGTTAACGTTTCGGGTCTGGTGACCCTTCCTGAGAACACAAAGTGTACCCAATTGTACACAATTTATAGTGCCAAGTAGCTGTGGAAAATCATTGGACTGAATCCTATTTTTTGTTTGACTAAGCGTCAGGTTTGTCAAATTTTATTTTTATTTTGGAGGATGTTTTGAGGCAAGGCCTACTGAGGACTCTCACTGTTTCTTAGCAAATTTGTATGACACGGTGGTTCAGTAGTTAGCACTACTGCCTCACCGCGCCAGGGACCCGGGTTCAATTCCAGCCTCCGTGTGGAGTTTGCACATTCTCCCAGTGTCTGTGTGGGTTTCCTCCGGGTGCTCCAGTTTCCTCCCACAGTCCAAAGATGTGCAGGTTAAGTGGATTGGCTGTGGGAAATGCAGGGATACAGGGGTGGTTCTGGGTGGGATGTTCTTCGGAGAGTCAGTGTGGACTTGATGGGCTGAATGGCCTGCTTCCATGTGGTAGTGATTCTATGGTATTGGTAACCATCTACCCTGCACCATGTACCTCCTCATTCTATTCCATGACTATCTTATGACACATCATGCCTAGAAGAACTCACCATTTGCTGGTATTCGTAGAAAGATCAGCATCCCTGACACCCACCTCATATTCTAAATGCATCTGTGCACCAGGATGACCACTGGCATTCCAAAACTGCCCTCCTTGGTGATGGACGTTCAATCAGAAGATGTCGGAGAATGGGAGGATGGTGTCACTTTTCTCCAAGGAGGTCGTGGTGGATAGGATGGTCCAGAGGAGAGGCGTCCCCTTTCCAGAGGTCTGGCACAGGAAGCCACAACTTCAGATCCTGTCAGCGTGCTCCAAGGCCTCTACCTGGATCTATGTGGTTTCCACAGTCTGTGTTTCCTAAACATCCTGCAAGTTGATTGGATAGGTGCCTCGAGAGTCCTAGAAAATATCAGATGCCAGTGTTCACCGATGAGGAATGCATGCAGCTGGAGCCCCTCAATCATGCCTTAAGACGCCATTTCATTGAGAAACATGGAGGTTCTTTGTGGCTAGTGGTGAGCTGAAGTTGCCAGATACCCGCTCTGACTTCTATATTGAGGATTCTTGGCGTCTGGTTTGTTCGCAGCAGGTGGTATACTGGAAATTGCATATTAATGAGGTGAGGTGTGTAGTTAATAAGTCGTTAGCAAGCAATAATCCTCCATCATTGGCAACTTATTGCTTCCTTGCAAGAATTTCGACTTGACGCCTGGAATGTGCTTAAGAGTCACAGTGAGTTGCTCCCAAAATCGAGATTGGACTCAGCAGGCTTCTCACATGATTCTGCTCCATTTAATGCCATAGCCTATGTCATTCAGGTACCTACTGCATTCTTAATCCAACCATAGATTCTTACTGAATTTACCAAATATTGTGGAATTTAAGATGGAGTTTAAACAGTTTGCACGAATCATAATATTATATTTTTGCATATGATATAAAGTTGTATTATATAGCTCTATATATATATTTTCTACTCCTGGTCTGTTTTCTGCTGCTTTGTTGTAATGTATATATCTGTGTCATTGTTCATGGGATCTATTAAGCGATTCTTGTCATTATGCTTATGATTCAGTATTGAAAATAACTGTTTTAGACTGTCAAAATTGTACTTTATAATAGTTATGGATATATACGTGGTATATTCAGAAATTACAGAACGCAGTGGAGGGCCTGAAACTATAGTTAATGCTGTTTGAAATTGGAGGTTTTAGATTACACCTCTGTACTCCTAAAGACATGAGATTTAGATACAATTCTAGGCATACTTCCTTTTGGAACCTGTCTGTCTCACCAAAGGTTTTGTGATGGTGACCTCTTTTATTGCTTGCAATTTTATGTGGTAAGCCAGCATTTTGTGAAAATAGTCACATTTAAGGAATTGAGTGTTGTCAGGGTTTGACTGATCCAAATCAGTGACTACATTAAATTCTACCTAGCAACAAGGATGGGATTTGTAAAATTATTTTAAATCGGTAACTCAAAACATTTCAAAGGTCATTGAAGGATAGTTAAAGAGTTAGTGGAGAAGGACTCAGACAGAGAGAGACGAACAGATTGAATGGATTCTATGTGGCTTGGTCTCAGGGAAGTCCTTGGAGCTATGAAGGACTCATTAGAACCTGATGCACAATTAATATTTCAGTGTGGTAGGGATTGAAGGTTGAATATAGAATTTGCTTTCTGCAGAAGAGTCAGATTAGATCTCAGGAAACAAATTCAGGGGTAGTACGTACTTGATTAAACTCTGTTTGTGAAAAGCTGGATTTGTATGAGCACAGTTTCCACTCTGGTTGATAAGTAGCAAGTAACAATCACACCACACAAGTGCCAACAATGACCATCTCCAAAAAGGAAGAATCTAACCTTCACCCCTTGACAGTCAATGGCATTTTCATAGCTGAATCTCTCACTACCCATGCCTTGGGAGTGACAATTGAACAGTATCAGAACCAGCCATACAAATACTTCTGCTTCAAGAGCAGGGTAAGAGACAAGGACTTCTCCAATGAGTAACTCACCACTTGAATCACCAAAGTCTGTCTGCTAGTTACCAGGTAGAATTTGAGTGTGTTTTGGAATATTTTCCTCTTGTTGGCTGAGTGCAGCTCCAACAATGCTCAAGAAGCTTGACCCGTCCAGGACAAAGCTGTCTGCTTGATTGGCAATATATTCACTCACTCCACAGATGCAGTAGTGTTTACTATCTACAAAATGAACTTCTTTAATTGACCAAAGCTCCATTGACAACACCATTCAAACTCATAACCTTTACCTCTGCAAGGTCGAGGTCAGCAGATGCATTGAAATTGATAGCACCTTCAACTCCTCTCTAAGTAAAATCTATCCTGACCGGGAACTACACTGGTCTTCCTTCACTGTTGCTGGGACACGGTCTTAGAACTTACTTCTTCAAAGCATTGTGGATGTCCCTACACCCAAGGATTGCAGCAGTTCAAGAAGACACATCACCACCAACTTCTCTTGGGAAATTAGGGATAGGCAATAAATGCTGACCTTGCTAGAAATACCCACATGTGATGAACAATTTTTTTTAAAAAAGAGTTTGCTTTGAGGCCTACGAGGCAATGGCAGAACCAATTAAAATATTGCACTGCATCCAAGGGTGTTCAGTTTCTACACAGTGTGTTCTGTGCCTCTATGTAGATTAATTGCCATTCAAAATCTTCAGTTTAATTAAGCAAATAGCTACAATTAGGCAGGAACTGCCAGCCAGACAATGCCATTAGTAACTTCTTAACATGTATATTTCTGTATTCTTAGAGCCAAATTGCTTTTATCTGCAGAAAACCTGCAATGCAAACATAATTTCTTCTTTATTGCCATTGGATTAATTCAAGGGAGCAACGCAGCAAATATTTTGACTATTCAAATTTAACTAAAATGTACTTTACAGACATTTTTGTTTTTGCGATGTGTTTGTGATTTTGTCAAAACGAATAGACTAGGTAAATTAGCAACATGATCATCCAACAGGGAAAAGTGTTTAACACTTGCTAGTATGCAATGGGATCTGATTTTCACCCGACCCTCCAGAGAGATGGGCAGTTAAAATACCAAACCTAGTCCCACTGTCTATGATTTTAATTTGGACTCGTTTAAAAGATGAGGGACTGGATTTTGCAGGTTAAGTGGATTGGCTGTGGACTGGGAAGCAGGAGAAGGGGGTGAGGGGCAATTTTGTGAAATGACATGAGGTGTAGCAACCACCATGGCACCTTGCCTATAGCAGGGAAAGTGGCCCTCCTTCTCGAAGGCCAACTCTACCAAAGAAGTGGCCTGGTAAGGGCTGCAAACTGGTGTCACTGATACTTTACCAGCAGCAGTTATACCATCTGTCACATGAGGAAGCCACTGGGTAAACCCTGGCAGTGAGTTTGGAGGTGGTGGGTGGGGCAGTTACTATTCAGCTACTCTTAGGCCCATGGGAGGACATTTGGTGCCACTGGTAATATCGATGGAATGGTAGTACGTGTGGAATGGTTTGCCTGCACTTGCCAACCACTTGCCCTCCTGCCCTCACCCACTGGGTCCTGCACGACCCGCAATGGCACCTCCAGACCCCACCTATCTTTTCGAAGGTGTTGACCCTCCATAGCATCTTTTTCTTTTTCAGGTACTGTCCCAATAGTGAGTACCACCCCTGCTGGATTTGCTGAAGCAGCAGACTATCAGGTCCTGGGGTAATGAGGCAGTCCTTTAAAGGCACACACGGTATTCCCATTCCTTCCCAGATAAGCTGGGCATTGCAGGCAAAATGCAGTCATTAAGCCATCAGACAGTCCATCTGGTGTCATGCTTAATTTTAGTTGAGTATAACTTTTAAAAATGACATGTAGCATATTCTACAAATACTGGTTATTAAACAACATTTTTAAAAATAATTAGATTTCAGAAAGTATAGCTGTATTCAATCCTGCTGTTGTTAGCCTGAGTTAGTGCCACTGTTAAGGCTTTATAACTTCAGAATTGCATTACAAATTTGGTCTCTTTTCTGTAAGGTCCATGTCTCACTTCCATTTGGAACAATACTGCAAACCAAGCTCTCTACAAGACACTTTTTGAATTGGATATTCAGCTTTCCACTTAGCAACTATCTCTTCTGAACAAATATGGCATTTCTCATTGCAACCTTTGTTCTTAATTCTTTCTACTTTTCTTCTGTAATATTATGCTTCCAAAATACTTGAATTCTTGTCCCTAACCTAGTTTTCTTTGCAAAATTTTTGAATATTTACTGGTAGTTGAGATATGCATCACTCTAGTTTGTCAATGTTCACTTAGATTCCAAAACTAATGCCTGCTTTAGTCTCTACTAGTTCTAGATACTAGAGGAGAACATAGAACATAAAACAGTACAGCATAGTACAGGCCCTTCGGCCCACGATGTTGCGCCGAACTTTTACCCTAATCCTAAGGTCTATCTAACCTCCGCCCCAACCTTATACTATCATCCATATGCCTATCTAATAGCCGCTTAAATGCCCCTAATGAGGCAGACTCCACAACCCTCTCCGGCAATACATTCCATTGCCCTACCACTCGCTGAGTAAAGAACCTACCTCTGACGTCTCCCCTATATCTACCTCCACTCACTTTAAAACTATGCCCCCTTGTAATAGCTACCTCCACCCTAGGAAAAAGTCTCTGGCTGTCCACTCTATCATGTTGTTACAAGTTGTTTTTTAATGGATGTGAGACTTACATGATGATGGCTCATAACGTCTTTATTATTGTTTGAGATCTTGAGTTCTAAATTGCAGAAATTGTGTGCAGCTTTAAATTTGATTTATATTTCTATGTTCTGTGTGTTAAGAAGTTATTTTAAGTTTCATTTCAGATTTGTTTTCTGAACTGTAATGGGTGCTTGGAGATTTGTTTTATTTACCTGTATTTACATGAGGCCTTTAAAAACCTTGAGGTGAATGGTTAATTGCTCGAGGAAAAAGGGTAGAAGAGGCAAAAAAAAAGAACCTGCTATTTCTAGTGCCAGGAATCCAGTATCACAAATTCAGACCAATCAAGAAACAGAGAGAACAGAGATAACAAGGTGCAGGGCTGGATGAACACAGCAGGCCAAGCAGCATCATAGGAGCAGAGAGGCTGACGTTTCGGGCCTAGACCCTTCATCAGAAAAGGGGGAGGGGAAGGGGGTTTTGAAATAAATAGGGAGAGAGTGGGAGGCGGATAGAAGAGGGATAGAGGAGAGGATAGGTGGAGAGGAAACAAACAGGTCGAAGAGGCGGGGATGGAGCCAGTAAAGGTGAGTGTAGGTAGGGAGTTAGGAAGGGGATAGGTCAGTCCAGGGAGGACGGACAGGTCAAGGGGGCGGGATGAGGTTGGTCGGTAGGAGATGGAGGTGCGGCTTGAGGTGGGAGGAGGGGATAGGTGGGAGGAAGAACAGGTTAGGGAGGCAGGGACGAGCTGGACTGGTTTTGGGATGCGGTGGGGGGAGGGGAGATTTTGAAACTTGTGAAATCCACATTGATACCATTGGGCTGCAGGGTTCCCAAGCGGAATATGAGTTGCTGTTCCTGCAACCTTCGGGTGGCATCGTTGTGGCACTCAGGTTGGCCACAGTGGATGTGTTATATATTTAGCAGTCTCCATGGAGAAACAATATAATTGCTCAGTGGTCAATAAAAGAGAAACTCCAGAATCAAAATGTTTTGTAGGTGTCAGAGGCCTACAGAGCTTTGAGCACTGGAGCTTAAGGAATATATGTTAAGGAGTAAGTGAGCTGAGTCACCAGCTTGTTTATTAGTCTCACACATTCGCTAAAGAACATAGCATCAAGTGAATTCAGAATCTTGCTAAAATGAAACCACTTAGTCATGTCAACTCAGCGAGGACCTTTAAAGACAGGAATGCCCCTTCACTGAGTTATAAGTGTCTGTAAGGTTGCTGTTGAGGATAAAGGTGTTGAATCTTTATTTCTGATATTTATAGTACGACCATTCCAAATAGTAACTGCATAGTGTTTTTTTACAATATAATAAATTTTAATATTTACAAGGCACAAGTTAGGAGTGTGATGAAATACTCCGCACTTGCCTGGATGATACAGTTCCAACAACACTCAAGAAACTTTACATCATCAAAGACAAAGCAGCCTGCTTGATTGATACCACAACCACAAACATTCACCCTCTCTATCACCGACACTTAGCACTTACTGCTGCTACAATCTACAAGATGCACTGTAGAAATGCACCAAAAGTCCTGAGAGCATCTTCCAAACCCACTAACACTTCCATCCAGAAGAACAAGGGTAGCAGATACATGGGAACACCACGACCTGCAAGCTCCACTCCAAGCCACTCACCATCCTGGCTTGGAAATATATCACCATTCCTTCACTGTCGCTGGATCAAAATTCTGAAATTCCCTCCCTAATGGTATTGTGGATCAACCTACAGCAAATGGACTGCTGCAGTCCAAGAAGGCAGCTCAGCACCACGTTTTTAAGGACAATTAGGGATGGGCAATAAATGCTAGCCAGCCAGTGATGCCCACATACCATGAATGAACTTAAAAAACCCACCCAAAGAGATTTTATTTATGTATCTCTGATATTTTGACTCGCAGAAAATGAACGAAGCTTTCTGTTTAATGTTCCTATGATTTTTTTTTTTGTTTTTCTCCCAGGTTCCTAGAAATGGTAAATAGATTCATTTTTAGTTCTCAGAAACTTTGGGTCAATTCTGGAGGGCTGATAATCCCTATAGCAAAAACAAACAACATATAAAGCAAGTAGTTTCAGAGTAGCCAGCTGACATGTAAGCTTGCTTAATTCTCAAATCTATTGAAGTCAACAGAAAAGGAAATAATTGAAAAAAGAAAGAAAAACTTGATAGCACCTATCACAATGTTAAAGTGACCCAAAGCACTTTTCATTTGATTGAGGTCTTGTAGCAAAAATAGCAGATAATTTACCACAGGGTTCCACAGGGATCGGTGCTGGTACCACAACTGTTTACAGTTTATATTCATGACTTGGAGGAAGAAAGTGAATGTACTGGAGCCAAGTTTGCCAACAACACAAAATAGGCAGCAACACAGGGTATGAGAGCAATACAAACCCGGGTTCAATTCCAGCTTTGGGTGACTGACTGTGCGAAGTTTGCACATTCTCCCCGTGTCTGTGTGGGTTTCTTCCGGTTGCTCCGGTTTCCTCTCACAATCCAAAGATGTGCAGGTTAGGTGGATTGGCCATGCTAAATTGCCCGTAGTGTTCAGGGATGTGTAGATTAGGTGGGTTATAGGGGGATGGGTCTGTGTGGGATGCTCTGAGGGTTGGTGTGGACTTGTTGGGCCGAAGGACTTGTTTCTACACTGGAGGGATTCTATGATTCTCTTGTTAAAAGTACATTGGCAGTCTCTTTATAAGTATGTTCAGTAACTGCCGTGGTAACAACAGCAAAATTATAACGTATGGCCTACCAATTCAAGTCTTATTCTGGGATCTTACTTCAGTATTACTGTCAGCTGGGATCATAACAACTTGGACCTTATGGAGAAAGTAAACTAACTTGCTAAATAATTTTGTATTGTGGGTTTGTAGGAGAATGGAGGCAATCAATCAGAAAAAGTAACAAATGACAAAGTGCTGTGGACTGTGAATGGACAAAAAAAATTTTGTGAATATAATTAGTTAGGAGCTAACATGAAGTCTGGATAGGATGTGTCCTAAGAGGAAACAGACTTGTAAGAGATGTTCTGGAAGGTGAATTTCAAGGATAAGAGTAAGGGAGAAAATACAAATGGTGGATGACTTGAAATTGAAGGGAGTTATTGGCAAATTAAAAGATTGGCCCAAGATGGAAAGACATGTAAGGACAATAAGCCAGGGACCTGCCTTTGGACACAGCATACTTAATGTTGGTGAAATACATTCATAGGCATGTAATTTAAAAGTGTGTTGCAAATATTGTGGGCCAGCCTTCTGGAATCAGTGTGCTGGGATAGATTTCATGAGCAAATGTAATTTGATATCTGGTGTCCGAGGGTTTTGGTGGACTATTAACATTGAAAGAGAGGTTGAAGTATTTATAGAGTCCTATCCTACAGTTAGAATGTTGTTTCCCTGGCAACTCATACACTTCATGGGTATGTACTTCAGTAAGATCTAAAATGTGTTTTACGAGATGGGAAATCAACAACGTGCTTGAAAGCAGAATGGGTGGAGGATTAGTTCCAGTTGACTTCCTTTACCTGCAATTATGATTCTATTGTCTTTCTTTTCACAGCAGTAGCTGAAAATATTGCATAGTTCATAGCAAATTTGTTATAATCTTTGATAACCCCATTTGGGGTTTATTTGACTGAGAGTTTCTGCTTCCAGAATGTGGTATTGTCTTACAATTTCATATGGGAAATCAAATTTAATGCAAATTGCTGCACTTCTGCTTGACTTATCTAGTTCACATTTCTTTCTGTCGCTTCTAACAAGTGAATAATCATTCAAACCTGTTACTGGAGCAGGATTGAACATATCAACTCAAACTGTCTGATGGCCAAAGTGTCTGGTATTAATGCTGTTACTCTTAGTCAATTTGACAGTTCTCTTCTGGAGAAAAAGGTCTATAGTTCTTCTAATAACAGACATGACAAGCTTTCAATAATGAAAAGTAGACTGCAAGACCAGAAGTAAAAATTATAATGATGGGTCTGCCCAGAATGAACAGTGAAAAAAAATTAATACTTGGAAATGAACGTATTGGTCACAGTGGATTTCCATTTTGAAGTACATCAGATAAGTCAAACCAAAATGCCAGTTCTGCTGTTTTTCCCTTTTTGGGTGAATTAAAAAGCCACTAACAAATGCACTGTGATAACAAGGTGTAGAGCTGAATGAACACAGCAGGCCAAGCAGCATCAGAGGAGCAGGAAGGCTGACGTTTCGGGCCTAGACCCCCCCCTTCAACAAACACGCTGTACTCGCTTCAGGATTTTTTACATCTTTAGTGAACACCCATAGTGACACATTGACTACCCCAGCTCACTCATAGCATACCACAGAATTAAAACCAGGGTTTACTTTTCATAAATTTTTGAAACTGTTTTCTGTACTACCTACTACGTACAAATGATTAACCAACTTAATTCCATTCGTCAATTGGGGCATTCCAATAGTACTTTGAATGCAAGCCATTACTACTAGTATAAGATGTGAAACACATAACGTTTATTGGTGTATGAGATATATGCAGTGGTTATTGGAATGAATACTTAATAATGTTAGGATCATATGAACTCATATCAGAATTTTATTGGCTTTGTTTTATTAATCTATGGGACGTGGTCATCACTGGATAGGCCAGCATTTATTGCCCATCCCCAAATTGAAAAGGTGAAAGTGGGCTGATTTCTTGAACCTCTGCAGTCTTGGTGTGTACATACAGCCATGCTGCAGTCTAGAAGGGAGTGCCAGGATTTTGACATAGAAACAGTGCAAGATCAATGATTATAGTTCCAAGTCAGGATGGTGTGTGATTTGGAGGGCAACTTCTAGGCGGTGGTCCTCCCAAGTGTCCATTGCCAGAAAACAGAGGCTCTTGTGCTATCTGTCATCCAAGGTCTTGCACCTGACCCAAGATCAGTGGTCCCATTCCTGTCCTAAACATAGCAGTACTACTCTGTGACCCGTGAACTTTGGTCCCACCCAAGCAACCCAAAACTCACAGGTCCCCTTGTGCCCCGGATCCTATTATTGGGTCCTGATACAAATCCCTTGCTCTTCTAGGTGGCATAAATTGTGGGTTTGGAAGATTATCAAAGGAACCTTGGTGAGTTGCTGCAGTGTACCTTTTAGTTAGTACATGCTTCTGACTAAGTGGTGAAAGGAATAAACTTGAAGATGGTGGATAGGGTGCCAATCAAGTGGCTTCTTTGTGCTTGAGTGTTGCTGGAACTGCACACATCCAGGCAAGTGGAGAATATTCTATCACTCTTCTGAGTTGTGCCTCATGGATATTGGATAGGCTTTGGGGAGCCAGGAAGCAAGTTCATTGCGACAAATTCCTAGTATCCGATGGGTCTACAAGAGCACAGTACTTAATTGCTACTTATGCCATTGAATCTTAAGTGGAGATACTTGAATCTAGGTCATTGTCTGGTGACCTGTTGAAGTACAGTAAACTTTGTTTTAACTGGCACCTTATGAACCGGCACGCCCGATAAACTGGCAACAATCATATACCTCAAATACAGCGAAGATTACTCTATTATTCTGTCTGTTTATTATAGTTTTTAAAATTTATTTCCATCAGTGTAAATATACTTGTTGCTCAATCGAATGGCCACATGAAATATCAACAGTTGATTCAATTTTGAGTCAATTTCTCCTCAATACCACGATGTCTGAGTACTCAGTTGAGGGTGTGAGCGAGAAGCCTCTCTGCTGGTAAGGCAAAGTTGCATTATTATTTGTGGTTTATGCTATAAATAAAGTATAACAGCCTTGTGTATTCCCCCTGCATTATGTTTCTGTTACTTAGTGTGTGTTTTTACATGGATTATGTGGACCCCTTGAAAATCTGGAATATTTGATCAACCAGGACATCCTGGTCCCATAGGCTTTGATTAATAAAAGGTTTGCTGTCGATAAAATGTTGAAGGGCATGGATAGGGTGGATAGTTGGAATCTTATTCCCAGTGTGTAAATGTCAAATATGAGGAGGCATGGATTTAAGGTGAGATGCAAAGAGTTTAAAGGAGGCATCTTGGTTCAATTGAATCTCTTAATCAATATAAAGAATGTAGGGGCATTCTTAACAGAGAAATCAGGAAGGCAAAGTTGGATATGAGGTAGCATCGGCAGATAAGATTAAGGATAATCCAAAGAGATTCTACACATACATTAAGAGCAAGGGAATAACTAGAGAGAGGGTTGGGCCTCTTAAAGATCAAGGAGGTCATCTATGTGTTGAACCCCCAGGAGATAAGAGAGATACTAAATGAAATTTTGCATCAGGTTTTACTGTGAAGAAATAAATAGAGTCTGGAGAATGCAGAGAAATAAACTCTGATGATTGTAAAAAAAAAAAAATTCATATTACAGAAGAGCACGTTCGGGAGGTCTTAGAGAATATAAAGGTGGATGAATCTCTGGGACCTGATCAAATGTTGTATCCTAGAGTGTTGTGGGAAGTAAGGAAGCAAATTACAAGTCCCCTTGCAGAAATATTTGCATCATCTATAACTACGGGTGAGGTGCCTGATGATGGGAGGATGGCTAATATTGTACCTTTTGTTTAAGAAAATTTGTAAGGAGAAACTGGGGAACTATAGATCTCTGAGTCTGACTTCGGTTGTGGGTAAATTGTTGGAGGTGATTATAAAAGATAGGATTTATGGACATTTAGAGAAGCAAAAATTGATTCAGGATAGTCAGCATGGTTTTGGGTGAGGAAAATCATTTCTCATAAACTTGCTTGAGTTTTTTGAGGACTTTACCAAAAAGATGGATGATGGCCGAAGAGTAGATGTTGTTTATTTGGATTTTAGTAAAACCTTTGACAAGGTTCCACATGGTAGACCAATTAGTAAAGCTAGGTCACCTGGGATTCAGAGTGAGCTTGCCAATTAGATACATAACTGGCTTGATGGCAGGAGACAGAGTATTAGTGGAGGGTTGCTTTTCGGACTGGAGACCTGTGACCAGATGTTCCCACAGGGATCGGTTCTGTGTCCTCTTTTGTTTGTCATTTATATAAATGATTTGGATGAGAATATAGAAGGCATGATAGAATCCCTACAGCGTGAAAGCAGGCCATTCGGCCCATCAAGTTCACTCTGACCCTCCGAAGAGCATCAAACCCCCAACCCTATCCCTGCATTTCCCACCCTAGATACTATGGGCAATTTAGCACATCCAATCCACCTAACCTGCGCATCTTTGGACTGTGGGAGGAAAACCACGTAGACACTGGGAGAATGAGAAAACTCCATACAGAGTGTCACCCAAGGTTGGAATCAAACCCAGGTCCCTGGCGCTGTGAGGCAGCAGTGCTAGCCACTGAGCCACTGTGCCGCCCATGCTTAGTAAGTTTGCTGATGACACTAAAATTGGTGGCATTATAGACAGTGAAGAAGGTTTTCTAAGATTACAAAGGGATCTTGATCAAATAGGTCAATAGGCTGAAAAATGGCAGATGGAGTTCAATCTGAATAAATGCGAGGTATGGCATTTTGTACAACAGATAACGGTAGGGCTTATACAGTTAATGGTATGGCCTTGGGTAGTGTTGTAGAACAGAGGGACCTAAAGATGCAGGTACATAAGTCTTTAAAGTTCGTGTCACATATAGACAGGATGGTTAAAAAGGTGTTTGGTACACTTGCCTTCATTGCTCAATCCTTTGAGTATGCGAATTGGCATGTTATGTTGAGGTTGTACAGAACATTGGTGAGGCCTCTTCTGAAATACTGTGTCTAATTCTGGTCATCCAGTTATAGGAAGGATATAAATAAGTTGGAGAGGGTTCAGAAGAGGTTTATCAGGATGTTGCCATATGCAAGGTTTGAGTTATAAGGAAAGGCTAGATAGGCTGGGGCTTTTTTTTGCTGGTTGAGAGGTGACCTGCTAGAAGTTTATAAAATAATGAGAGGTATAGGTAGAGTTGGACTGGTTGGACCCAAGTGTCTGTTTCCATACTGTATGACTCGATGACTCTATGACATGAGCGAGGTAAGTTTTTTAGAAGGTGGTAGGTGGCTGGAATGTGCTGCCAGGAGAGGTGGCTAGAAGCACAATATAGTAGCAAAGTTTGAGGCATTTAGACAAGCAAGGAATAGAGGGATATGGACCATATGCAGGCAGATGGGATTAGTTTGGAATAGCATAGACACGGTGGGCTGAGGGCCTATTTCTTTGCTGTACTGTTTTGTGTACTATGAGAAAGGAGGAAAACACTTTTCAGTGATTCTGAAAAGACAACTCCTCAACCAGTGAATGAAAGATTTAGAAAATATGTGTCCACTGCCTCCAACCATCTACAAAAATATTTAAAGGGATCGGAAAGGCTGTGAAGGAAAACATCTCGTTGCCTATAACCTAAATTATTGCCAGAATTAAAATGATGCTGGAAATGTGCTTCCTTGACCTTTCCCATGTTTCTTCTCAACCTATAATATTTGCCTTTCCTTGTCTTTTTGTCTGTTGGATTGTGTCTGGGTTTTTAAAAAAAGTAGTGGAGTAAGTTAGGAAAGTTTTAAGTCAGTAATTTGTGTTCCTTTTCTGCTATTAGTTGAAAACCATCTGTTTGCAATAAGTTGCTGTTTTTTTAAGTACAGAAATATGATGAATGATTTCTTCTAATCTCATTTTGACAAGAAATTAGAGATTAAATATTCAATATTTTCACATTTGTAATGACTTGAATACTGGTTTCCAATGTACCACTCCCAGTGAATCCATGACACCTTCTATTTTGAATTTGAGCAGGGAATTAAATAAGCCAATATCCATCCCACATTTCACATTGGAAAAGTACCTTATCTGTTCATTATCACTTGCTGTTTCTGGGAACTTGCTGTGCATAATCTGTCTGCTGTGTTGTCTACAGTACAACAGTGACTATGTTTTAATAGGTATCTGTACTCAATTGGTCATAAAGCACTTTGTATGGTCTGTTGGTTATGGAAATCCTGAAAAACTGAAACTCTTCCGTTAGCTACTGAAGCACATTCAAATTGTGTAAATTCAAGTTGTGAACATTGAAAACTACAAATGCTGGAGATCACAGCGGGTCAGTCAGTATCCATGGAGAGAGATCACGATAACGTTTCGAACCTAGATGACTCTTCATCAGAGCTGAAGTGAAGTGTGGAGGGAGCGGCGTTTAAATGCTGTCCCCTCCACACTTCACCACAGCTCCGATGAAGAGTCATCTAGATTCGAAATGTTCGCTTGCTCTCTCTCCATGGATGCTGTCTGACCCGCTGTGATCGCCAGCATTTGTTGCCTTCAGTACCGATTCCAGCATCTGCAGTAATTTGCTCCTACATTGGGAACATTGATAGTCTGTTTATGACTCTGGCAAAGTGATATGATGATGTCATCACTATTCATTTAGTCCAGTAGCAGATGGTGGTCTTCAAGAGGCAGCAAGAAAACTATTTAAAATATAGATCAAGAACAATGGGAATTTTTACAAAAAAATGTAAAACCAGGCTACTGCATTATCAGTTAGATTTCAAAAAACTACTGGAAATAGGAAGAAAATCTACATTTATAAATATGGAACAAGGCCTGAAGGTTTTAGTGCTAAATATTTAAATGGCTTCATACTGCATTTATATGTGCAAACAATTTATTGAATTTTTCTTTGATCATTTAACTTCATTTCAGCTTATAATTGAGCAAGTTCCTGCTTAAAATAGAATGCACTACATTATCTATCAAGACACATGAAATATGGTGAGATTATAGTCATTAAATAATTAATTGAAATGAGAATGAAGGTGCAAGAGAGATGAGGAAGGAGCATAGAGTCATTTTCTTTTTCAAGAATGTTAAGAAGATGTATTTGTGGTATTTAGAAATAAAGCTGCAGCAATCTTTTCCAAAGAAACATTTTGGTCATTAATTTAACGTCAGTTTAAAACAAAAATCAACCTATCAGTTATCCTTTTATATCAATGCTGTCATAGTTGCACAACTACCATCAAATAAGTTACTCAAATAAAAAGTTAATTTAAATGGAGCTTTTTGAAACAAAGAAAAGGTAAGAATTAATTTACAGAAATAATGTTGCAAAGGCAACGAATACCCAAACCAAGGAAACTTGGGGTGGGCTCGTATTTTTAATGTCCGGAAGTGCTATCACACACAACCGAACAGTTATCTCCCCCCACCAAATCACCATGACATTTTTAAACTATTAACCATGACCCGTGTAGCCAACTTGATATTTACATGGAAAGCTTGTTACAAGCAATGCAAACCATCAAAAATGAGGGAGAGCTAGGGAGAGCAGGAAGGGCCTCAATCAAAATGGAGTTGGAGGGAGAAGTAAAACATTGTAGCCCCCAAGGTGCTCACCTCTGTCTCTCAAGGTATCAAGGGCCTTGGTGGACAAGTGTGGCTCCCTCTCCAAGAACACAGAGACACGAACATAACAGCAGGGCAGGCAATCGGCAGAGATGGCCTCCTCCATGGCCAGAGCCAGGAGCAAACCCATGAGGTGGTGCTCGATCTGCCCATACCCCTTCGCACCGAATACCCAAGGATCAAGAGCGTGGGGCTGATGTGCAACCAAAAACACAATACAATTTCACAAATAACGAAAAAAGGGGTTCGTTTGCCCACAACCAAGATATACATGGTCCACAGACTCCACAATACTACAAAATAAACAATTGGGCTGGGCCATTATTAGATCTAGGCTCTCATTTAAATAATCTGGATTATCAACTGGCCATTATCATGCCTCAATTGGCAGCTTGCCTGACTAATGGCTCAAATTTTGACCGGTTTATGTCACTGATTACTGGCCTGAAGTAAGTTTGGAGGACAGTGTTCAGAAACTGTCAGGAGTGTGAAGAACGTGCATAAAGTTGAAGAAAAATCAGAATTTAGGCCAAGTGAATCAGTGAAACAAATTGACCTCAAGGCTCTGTTTTCCCCTGGGGTTCCATAATAGATAGGAAACGCTTCATTCATATGTTTTAGTCAGTCACCAATTTCTCTTGACAATTTGCTTTCCTCAGTGTTGGGTCAGAGTCTGGGCACAAGATATTGGTCTCTGAAATTGGACTTTTTGTGCCTGTTTTATGTCTGCAAATGCATGTGATAAGTGTTAATATGTCCAAGGCCTGTAAAGAGAAATTGAAATCAAGGCACAAATACCTTTCCTTTGGTCCAGAGAATTTATTGATTTCATCTCATCCCACACTCCATGTTATATCTATATCTTTTAATCATCCTGTTCAGAGATGTTCTTACACACCTCTGGGACAGGTGGGACTTGAGCCCGAGTCTACTGGCTGAAAGGTACGGACACTACCACAAGAACTCTGCTCCCTATATAATCTGCTCAGATAATTAATAGTCATCACCTGTTTCTTAACCTTAAGTGAAAATGTTAAAAAAAACTTAGCAATGAGATTAACTATACGTTAACAGAATTCCAATATTTTTCTTTTAAATTCAAAATTTGGACATTAATCTTGCCAAAAACTAATCAAAGCAATAAATATGGTGCACTCTGGTGCCTACCTCTGGACCAGGAGTCCAGGATAAAGTCTCAGTCACTTCAAAGGGGTGTGATAACAAATCAGTTTTGGTGCTTTGCATTCTGTTAACCACCACCACTAAATTGCCCATGTTTTTAACTAATCTATTTACATTCAAAGCTTGGCTAGGGCAATTCAATACCACCAAATGTTGCTTGACTCTGTGGGACTTTGGGCAATGATGTCAGGGAGTACATTGCAGATATTTACTAATCACCCTCTCTAGGTATGTTATTATACATCTTTAGAATAGGTGAGACTTGATCCCAGGCCTTCTGGCTCAGAAACAGGGACACAGGCCACTGCACCATACAGCCACCCCTATATGTATGTAATTTTATGAAGCAAACTATGGTTCTTTCACATCAAACATTGATTTAAAGCATTTGCACACATCTTGGAATGACACATGGATATTTTGAATAAATCTGCCCAGATCTGCTATTACAGAACTCTGGAGCAGGTAGTGCTTGAACATGGATCTTCTGGCCCAGAAATAGGACCACGACCACTGCACCATAACAGCTCCATCCCACATGTATATGTACTCAAGCAATTAATAGCTATCACTTGTTTCTTCTAACCTTAAAAGATATCAGCAAACTTAACAACGAGGTTCAATTTCTTCCCTGTAGTTATTTGAAAGTATTCAGGCATGAATCCTAAAAACAAAAGACAGATTAACATTTAGGAGTGGACAAGTCTGAAACCTTAAATTCTTACAAGTTCACTTCACTAGTATCAATTCAATTGGTCAGATCTCTTATTCTTTCTTAAAAGCTCATTCTTTTAGTTAGAAATAAGGTCATGTTTGGCTACACAACTTCTTAAAAAAATGCTTAACACTTCTTTTTTTTCCTTTCCTATTGGTTTGGTTCTTGAACACAATCATTTGTGAGTTCCTGAGAGACACCTTTGGATTGACACTGCAAACAGTACAACTCTAATACAGTGTCAAGTTGAATTTTAAAAAAATATATTTAAATGGTCTGTTGGAATTGTTTGCTGCTGAGAGCTAGGAAAATAAAGCTGTTTAAACATTTGAATGTGTAGATCTTCCCGCCTGTATTTGTAGAAAACTTAGTTTATTGGATGACAGAGAAGTGCCTTGTGATGCACACTGTTATGTATTTACAGAGCTCCCTTTTAGCTGTGACAATTAGATCTGCTTCTGGGCAGTCCAAATATGGTACTGCTGACTGCAGCGTGAGGTTGCCAGCTATGCAGTCACAGCGTTGAAGTTATTTGAAAATCTCTAAAGACGACTTGAACGTGTTGCAATCTAACTTGCTGAATTTTGCCTGTGGTTGACTTTTTCAGCTGGAGGACTTTAAAATAGAACAGACAATTTTGTGGGAGCGTTTTCTGTTGTTTGCCTTTTTTTTAGAACATTCCAAAATTAGTACCTCTCTCCAACAGGACTGAATGGGAAATTGTTTAGTGCATTGAAATGTTATGTTTGGACCAAAATTGTGTTTGTTTGTGCTTATTTGGAGTCAGCTAAACGCAGCTTATTTTTTTTTATACTGAATTACCCGAAAGATGAATTTCTTTTCAAAATAAAGTGTGTGGATCTTTTTCCGTGGTTCAGTTTCATCTTGTGAAAGGTGTAGTGACATTGAATAACGAAAGTCACAAACAATGTACACATCATTCTCATTTTTTTTTTGCAAAATCTTTATTAAAAATCACCAAGTTCCCACAGTGCTCAAAGATACAATGTATTTATAGCACTACTATTTGAGATGTTTAAGGTTTTGGACATAAATAGAATGAAAGTGAACCTGATGAGACCTTTTACTATCTTTGCCAAGGCAGTGAGTTAGTAGGCTGAGAGCATGGCCAAATATAGCAATAATTTTGGTGGGGAAGGGAGATAATTATTTCTTCATAGAAAAATGCCCAGTAAGAAACAAAAACGCTCAGAACAACTGCATGTGTTGTAAAAAGAAGAAACGGTCCCCTAACAGAACACAATTGGTTTACCCTGGTTTTATTGGAAATGGGCTCCAAAACACACATATATATATATATATATATATATATATATATATATAGGCCTGCAAGGCTTAACAAAAAACCTTAACTGATGCTCCGTATAATTATGAAGTTAATATGCTTTTTAAAAACTGATTCAGACTGCATTCAACGAGGTGTGACTTTTGCATGTGATTTTACAGCAAGGTTAACGGCAGTAGAAATTCTTGTCAGTTCAGTGATTTCTAATTGATTGTATTCTAGAGACCTCAATAACACACTCTCTGGACACATGGAGAATCACTGACAGAAACTTCAGGTTTTCTGCTTTTCACTTCATGTGTGGACTTCCAATGGCACTGTCAACTTGAGTGCCAAAATGATGGCAAATGCTGCAAAGTTTCACTGTTGTTGCTATTGTGATACCTGAACCAATATTTAAACTTGTTTCCCAGACAGTAGGGAGTTCTGACTCTTCCTTCAATATCTTCTTAAGCTGACAATTTCTTTAGCGATGAAGTTTCCATGGACCCCTTTGCAGTTCTTTCCATCGAGTAGGAACTAACTAATACATTGCTGAATCCCTGTGAAGTATAGGAGGTACATTTTAGAGATTTGTTCCCAACTAATGGGGAATCAGAATTAATCATTTCTACCAATCAAGTAAGTGAGATGTGATTAGCATATTTTTGCTTTCGGGCTCAGTCTTTTACTCTTGAGCCATGATCACAATAAAACCTATTTTAATATTGGATGAATTTGCATAAGTTAATATTTTAAAGAAATGAGTATCAACCAGAGTGGATTCAGTTTGTCTTTGATCAGGGAATGGCACAATCAAAAGCTGGTCATCTCCCCTTTAACGCTAAAACTTATCTCCAGACAGCCTTGCATGTTGTTTCAATTATATGAGACTGTGATAAAATAATTTTGTAGCTGTCTGAAGGCAATTTTAAATTAATTTATATGCCCCTACCATTTTTGATTTCAATTCAGTAGGCTCTTGTAGATTCATGCACTTGTGGAGATCAGATATGGACAGAATAGGGCTTGTCAGTAATATTTCTCCGCCTACATTTGAATGGCTTGCTGACAGTCACCACCAAGGCTCATGCGCTAATAATGGACACTTGGCAAAGGAACCAGAGACTACAGAATCAATGCGTTTAGGAGAGGAGGGATAAAATTGAAGAGAAAATGAAATTAATAGAATACTTATTTATCAGTACATTCAGATGTATGTGACAAGTAGAGTACAAATGGAATATTAAGTGAATGCAGGGCAAGTGAATCAATCACAAGTCATTTGAGGTTTAGAGCACAATAAACAGCTTATTATTCATTTTAAGAATGTTTTGAAAATCAGCTTTTTGTAGACTACAATCTTCCTTCCTGGATAATAGTCTTTTTTTCTGTAGGCACAGAAGAGTAGGATTTTTAACTCCAGCTACGCAGTGAGAATAAGGTGGGAGCAAAGCTAATATTTCATTGAGAGACGTATTACTCTGTGCTTACTTGAACCCTGACTGTCAAAATATTTATCGCTCAGTTTCCTCAGCAATGTGAGGTGCAGGCTGTTTGGAATCCTTAAATAATGTGAACACCCTGATGCAATTTAATACATTAGTTTGAGAGTTCTTCTTACACAGTCTCAATAAACACACTAGTTGTGGCAGGTGCCATCTTTCCTCCCTCAATGTTGCCTCACAGAGAGGAGGAGGATGACCATCTCAACTTCGGAAGCGGCAAAATCTGGCCTGTCCTTGAAGATGAATGCTGAGGATGGGCTACCAAGACAACCTCACCCAGCCCATAAGGTTTACAGGCCCAGAGTGAGCCTTCTGAATCTATGTGGTGGATGATGCATGAATGAGCCACACTTAGCCAGGCAATTTGTCTTAAATTTTTGCAGCCTTCCACAGGAAGATCATTCCTCATTCCCTACAATTCATTTATCAATAAATGTCAAGCCTTGGGATATTGCTTGACTGTTCATTGCTTTGGCTGACCTGTTCATTCACCTGGAAGGTTGTGCAATCAAATTCTGCATTAACAATCCTTGTTACCTTTATTGCCATTCCCTTATCCCTGCAATAAAGCATTTCATCAGTTCTCATCTATTTGACAATGTCAACTCATAAGTTGCTAATCTTGTAGTTGCTTGCTATTTCTCTAGAAACTCAACAAAAAATAATGAGAGTAATACAGGAAATTGTGTTGAAGGATTTCAGTGATAGGCATTTCCACTTTAAGCCTTACATCAAACCTTAGCACCATTTCCTTGTGCCATAATTTTATTATTTGGCTTATAGTACAGCTCAAATTCAAAATATCATTCCACCCAGCCATGACACTGTCTTTCTAAGTGCTATCAAGAGATCTCCTTCACTTGTCCTATTCAAACTAAGCATTCTATTTGACAGTCCACAGGCACTCTCTTGGGAGATATTCATTCAACCTTGTCAACGGAAGCTCCATTTTTCACCGGCTTACTACATAATGGTTCCTTTGTTGCCAACCACCAATTTTCTGCATAAATTCTAAGAATATGTACTAATGACTATTGTAGCACTATTCAGAGAAAACATAATTTATTTCTGGACTCCATGATACACTATATAAATCTATGGAGACCATATTGTTTCATTTTGAGGCGGCTTTTGTGCTGGTAAGACCACATTTATTGAGCATCTGTGGAAGCCCTGATAGTTGAAGTGAAATTTGATTTATTTAAGTGCAGAGGAGTTGCTGGTTTTTAAGAGAGGTTATTGTGCATATGAAATGAACAGGTCTTCATGTGACTTCAAAATGGAAGTCAATATAAAATAGCAGTGGTGATATCTGAAACGACTTCGGTGTTAGTACATGCAAGGGTTTGAACATCAAAACTGAAAGCATATCACCGTGACCTCACTCATTTTAACAGTTAACTGGTATCAGGATGATCACTCTGATATTTAAATATGCAAAATAATTGTAAGCACATTCTGGGTTTCTCAAGCTTTCTGAAACCCACTAGGGTTACCAAGAAAAGAGCACAAAGGGAATTGACAGACCTGTGAAATTGACAGGCTAGCAAGGTTTTAAATATTGAAACTACATAGCTGTTTCCTTGCCTAGGTGAAATTACTTTTTAGTCACAGATCATGCTTTCACTGCTGAAGTAATTGCAAACATTTTGGAGGAATTTCTGCTATTTTGGACTTAACCTGGCTCTGCGCTTCCTGCTGTCAGCCTTTACTGCAGCAGAAAGAGCTACTTTTGTAGCTCTAGCTATTTTCTTAATCACCTTGATCAGACATGTAATAGCACACCTCTGGAGAAGGTGGGATTTGAACCCAGACCTCCTGGTTCAGAAGTAGGGATACTATTGCTGCACCACAAGAGCCCCACTAATGCACCTCTAACATAAAGCTGTGATGAGGAATAGGTGCAGTAACACCAGCAATGCCAACAGTACCAGGAGGAGCAATAGCTGCCTTCTCCATGCCATATGCCACACCACAGGAGAGGGGCTCCAGCTCTGAAAGAAGGAATATCCCTGACACAAATTTTTGAGCTTTCTCAGCATGACTGAGCACCAGTGCTGCCGGAGATTCAGATGTATATGGCAGACCCCTGTTGATATTTCTAGCCTCTTCAAGCATGAAATCCTGTCACGCTTTGCCAGTGGCTATCAAGGTCAGCCCAGAGCTGCTTTGCTTTGCCTATCAATTCTTTCCAAGGATTTGCTGATAATGCGTACAGGATTTCACATTGTTTGACATCAAGCGCACTTGACTATGGGATGTCCTGCCTTATTAAAGCCATTGAACTTCTTTAATCCTGCTGGTGATATACTCACTCCTACCACTCATTTCTTCAGTTATTTTGAGCTGCACTTGTTTACTTTAAGGTGCTGGTCACTTCCTTAATCCATAGGAGCAACATTCCTCTTTATGGGCACTTACTGCACACAACATGACCTTCCGGGAAGCATGAGAGCTCTGGGGTTAGAAGAACTGCCTTTCCAAATCAGGTATACATCTTTCTGCTTGCTGAACTCAGTGATCAACACTGCAACCATTCATCCCTTCTTAGGGTCCCTTGAAACAAGGATCCAAAAACTGACAGGTGCAGGTCACCTTTGTGCTTTACTCAGGAAACCTGGAAACATGATACTAATGCTGCAGCTTAGTTGAGAAACCACAGGATAGCCCATTTCATGAACTATCAGGTTCATGCATGTCGCTGATCAATAAGAGGATATGTCTGTCCTTTATCACGATTGGTGTTTTACTTGAATCTTTGTTTCTTGTTTCCCGATGTTCAAATGCAATGTTTAGCATCGCGTTTGGAAACAGTGTGGTTGTACCAAAAGTAATGCTGTAGAAAATTTGTGATGACTTTTTCTCAATAGGGACCAGGATCAAACTGTGGAAAGATCTGTTCTTTCTGCAGTTATCTTTGTTGCATCCTGTTGATATATTGCCTAATATGTATGGGGTGGGGGGTGTAAAGGCACTTCATATGATATCTATCACAGTAAATTAGCAGTTATTTCTTATTTTAGTTATCAGTTATGTCTTGGGGGAAACAATGGTATTTGGTAATGAGTGTATCTGGATTAGAAAGGAAGATGATCATGTGGCCTCTATGACTGATAGTTATTTCTTACTATTTATTTTGACTTGTCGGTTTAAAGCTAAAAATGCTTATAATGTAATATCTTGTTTTTTTTTGTGCCTTGGCTCCTCAGCTAGACCTTTTAAAGGAACACAGTATTTCAGGCTTACCTTGCTGTTTATTGCAGAATCAAACCAGGCAGCTTGCCACATTTGTCAGCAGTCATTAGTTAAGAGGGTGGACATGTTTCTGTGTGGCAACATATGAAGTCAATTTCACATCTGTACCATGTGGCAACTGTGCACATACCAATGACACTGCATTTGCTGCAGGAAAACAGCCATGTCTCAAAGTCCAAGGGGAGTAGTCCTCAGTTAAGTCTGGGAAGACATGCTTCACTCTTGGGATACAGGCACAGTAAGTCAAAGGCAGTCTCCAATATCACTCCAGAGGCTTGGACACAGTCAGCAGGTGAGGGTCAGGGGTATGTACCTCTACAATCCAGAAATAGGTCACAGTCAGCCTTGTGGGTCCTGTGCAGTCAGCCTGGGGAGTCTTGGGAAGATAATTGGGAGCTGTAGAGTCAGGGGTCTGATCACACATCGCTTGGGGATGTCCAGCTAAGTTGTTCAAGGAGATAGCCCATCATCAGTCCTGGGGATCCATCCACTAAAGGTCAAGGTGGGAGAGTGGGGCTCTGTCATCAGGACCCAGTACTGTGAAAGGGAGACTGGGGATTGTAGGGTTTTGAATCAATGCTGGGATGCAGAAAGGAATGCAATGGTGAAAGGGAGCAACTTATAAGGTGGGGGGAAAGAGTGATAAAGAGGATGGGAGAGAAAGGGATAATGCAGGAAATGAAGCTATTGACAGTAAGCAGCACTTTGGCTTCCATGGTGTCATTCACTACTGGATTTGGCATGTTTACTTTGGCTTGCCTAGGGCTATGTGTGGAAAATGGGCAGATTAATCTGGCACACTGTGGTCCATCAACTTCTCTGGTTCAGTGCCTGCAATATGGTTCCAGTTTTGGCCTGGGTTAATGTGCTGTCTGGGTTATAAGTATGGAGTAGGAATGCCCAGTCTCCATCTGGATTTATTTTAGTGAAATGCTTTCTTTATTTGTTTGGAATAATTCAGATCACAATTGATGGACCCTTCACTAAAATTAATTATTTTATGCCTCACAGCTTGGTGTAGGAAGCAATAAAATTAAATGCTTCAACCTCTCCTAGGAACAAATGCTTCTTGTTATTTTAACAACTCCTGTACTGACTCTGACCACATGACCTCCTTTGAGGTCATTTTCCGCTCTTCCAATCACAAGGCTGCCATGTTAGGGAGGCACATCTGAATACAGGTTGTAACAGCGATGGTACCCCAGTTGGGTAAAGGTGTAGTTAGAATTGAATGCTGTATGCAGAATCATCAGGAAAAGTGATTTCTTGTAGACACATTACAGTAAGGTTTTTGAAAGCTTTGAACTCTTAACAAGGTGATGTAAATCTTTATCCTTCATTGTAAACATTTGTTAGCTGAGAAGCTAACTCTTTACTGAGTGAATTGGACTATGCTTTTAGACATAAAAACAATTCTGAAGGGTTTGAGAGATAAGAATGGACTGGAAAGTCATGACATATTTGACTGGAGTATAGAAGCTTCGGGGGTTGACCTTACTGAGGTTCATGAAATCATGACAGGCATACATTAAGTGAATGACGAGGGTCTTTTCCTGAGGGTGGAGGACTTCAAAATTAGGGGGCATACTTTTAGGGTGAGGGGAGAAAGATTTATAAAGAACATGAGGGTCAAGTTTTTTACACTAGTTCGTGTGTGGAATGAACTGCCAGAGGAAGTCGTGGATGCAGTTACAGTTCCAACATTAAAAGACATTTGGATAAGTTCATGAATAGGAAGTGTTTGGAGGGATATGGGCCAAGCATAGGCAGGTGGGACTTGTTTATTTTGTGTACGTGGTTAGCATGGACAGGTTGGACCGAAGGGTCTGTTTCCATGACTCTATCCATCTATGAAGGCTTAGATGGATTCCATAGTGGACTTGGAGAAGTGCAAAAGCGATGGCGATGGGCTAGGCCACCAGGAATGGATTCTTAACATGTGTGGATTCACTAAGGTGTAGAAGCTGAGCCTGAGACTCACTGAGGAGTAACTGCCGTTGCCTTCCATCCTGTTGTAAATAACAAATGTGCAATGATGAAAATAGCTACAACCACACCTGGAGTGGGCAGCATATGTTTTTCATTCTGTGAGAGAGGGACCTTCAATTTTGAGTGACGTGTGGCCTTTCAGAGAGCAATAGAATGACTCAGACTCCCAACACTGCAGTTGAAACATACCTGGGAGTTATACATGCTGTGTGAGCCTGGATATTAGCCTGCTGAATGCTGTTCACATCCTTGTCCTAAGCTTCATGACCATATCATGAAGTGTAATGAATGAATCCCACCAATGCCTGTGATGCAGTAGCAGTGTGCAATAACCTGGAAAGATTTCGTCTGGTTGTTGAAGCAGTAATCACCTGCCATTTACCCATTTCCTGCACACGGTGCAGGAGCTGCTCACTTCACACCTTGGACCATTGAACACCATGGAGCTCAGGATCGGTGGGCCTTGTACGTTCAGTGTTGCAGTTGTGGCTAAACAGAGGCTCTCACACAAAGCATGACCTTGACAGTTTAGCTGGTATTTCTGTCCAGGGGTCCCAGACTGGCCAAGTACATCCTGCGCAGAGGGAGGGGCACCCTCCTTGGCTTGAACTCCCACAGAGGGTGCAGATGGAAGGCTGGGCCGCCTCAGTGCACTGAAAGGAGATTCTAGGGGGCCCGTATATAGTTCATCATTCAGCTGGGTGCTCACTGGCACTCCTTGTGAACAGACATCGGAAGTCAAAGTCCCTCATCTCAGTGTTGCATTGGCATTCCTACTGAATGATGGAGTGAAGGTCAGTGTGTGGGCTCTGAGACTGCTCAATCCTAGTCTCCCTGCAGGTGCCAATGCTCATAGCAGGATCATAACCATATTGCTGCAGTTCTGAAACCTTTGTACCAGATTATCCAGTATCCCTGACAAACCTTCCTGCTGCTCCTCTATCTCCTTGTGTGTCTGGAAGAAGCCCCCAAATGCCAACATTAACTGGTCGTTTCCTGCCTGGGGCTGAGCCTAGCCTCTGGCAGTCCTACAAGAACTTCTTCATTGGCCAGCTGTGAAGATGTAACACAGAAATATCATCCAGCAGTTGCTCCAGATTCTAATCTCAATAAAATACTTGCCGAGATGTCAGTGTCTGAGCTGGTGGAGGGCGCAGGAAGCATCTGTGCTCTCTTTCTCAGAGGTGGACAAGGGGAATATCTTTCGGTGCTGTCCTCTTGACCTTTATCAACAAGCTGCTCGTAACTGCAGGAGACAAAAGAAAGTAAGTGTTCATTGGAAGTTGTGGCATGGCAATACCATCCATAGTGGGGATAATGGGAGGCTAGCACAACAATGAACAATGCTTCTTATTTAGTTTTTGGGACTTGGAAGTTCCTACATCTCCACAGGAGTGATCCTGGTCTTTGCCCTCCAGGGTCAAGATCATCCTCTGGTATGGGGCGAGGTAACAAATATCAGCACCCCACCACCCATCCTGGCTCTTTTGACCATATTTATGGGCCTTTTTTTTCTTATGGAGGGGCTAGGTCAGGTGAAAGTAGGTGGCATTTACCCTGGCAAAGTGGAGAAGGGCATTGATCTTCTTTCAGCATTGAGTGTATCCCTGGACCATGGAGATTGCACTGACCTGGATGGAAATAATCGAACAGGCTGGCAGGGTCTGTGATTTGGTCTCCTCAGTTGGTTCTGTATAAAGAGAGCATCTCTCCATTGCACTACCTTATCCATACAGCAAAGCTCCTGTTTCCCCTTTGTCTGCCATATTCAGAGTAAGTGTCTCCAATTGTGCGGGGAAGCTCTAGCTGCCAGCTCTCGACTTTTGAAGTATGGCACCAGAGCACGGGATATGCCAGCACTAATGAGTACTTCTAGCTATGGCGGCTGGAAGAACCGGGCTAGCTATGGTAAAAAGAGTGTCAGAGGGACATGGTGATTGCACAAGGAAAGTCATTAGGCCTTGCACAGAGAAACCTTCCATGAATGGAATGAAAATTATACTTAGCTGATTTCTGGTAAGATTCAGCACAAGAATTTTATTCTATTTTCAACTTATACTTGCATCAACTTATACTTAGATCTGATCTGATTTTGTATCAGAAAATTAAGTGACAGTAGCATATTCTTGGCATGGAAGCTTGATTCTCAAATAAGTTTTTAAAAAATATTGAGTGCCTATGGAATTGTATGCTTTAAAGGTAACATGGTGGCTACAAATTCATGGAGATCCATGTTAACTTAATTTAAACATTGATTCACAAGGTTGATATTGTGCTGTGCAATGCAATGCCTTGCCTTGGGAACTCATCAAGACTCATTTCAATGATGACCCTTTACATGCGCCAGTAACTTTTGTGTTTGTTCTGAGGTTGGATACAGGCTGTAGATGAATTAAAGGCAAAAGCTAAATCAGAACAAATTGTCATCCTTTTCAATTTCACTCTGACAGTATTGGAACTGTGTTAAGGCCTATTACTAAGTGGTATGCAGTTACCGGGTACATGCATCCTTTTCATTGCTTTATAAACCACTTTAAAAAAAGAACAGGATTGATTTTCAGGTAGCTGAAGAGAATGCCATAGTGTTTGTGCTCAGCAGTAAGTTGTTCTGACTTTATGTATTTTTCACATAGTGTATATATCTTTAACGCTGTGGACATTTTAAATAAGTCACAGATGTGAGGAGATGGTGATGTCGTGGTAATGTCACTAAACTCGTAACCCAGAACCCTAAGTTAATGTTCTGGGAGTGTGGGTCTGAATCCCACATGGCAAATCGTAAAATTTGATTTCACTAAAAAAATTTGGAATTAAAAAGCAAGTCAAATGGTAACCATGTAAACACTGTCAATTGTTGTAAAATCCCATCTGGTTCACTGATGTCCTTTAAGGAAGGAAATCTGTCATCCTTATGTGGTTTGACCTGCACGTGACTCCAGACCCAAAGCAATGTGACTGACTCCAATTAATATCTGGGCAAATAGAGCTGAGTGATCGATTAATCTTAAAAGAAGAGTTGAGAGTGATTTATTTTTGCTACACGGTAATGTTAAGAAATATATAAACTCCTAGGAACAGGAGGGGGCTTGTACATCAACTTTGTTTCACAATTCTTTTAGATCTGAACCTCAACTCAATTTACACTATCGAATGAAAGTCTGCTGACTAGATTGTGAAGTCTTTTTTTGTTTGGTTGGCATCAATTATCTATCGAATAATGTTCTTGAAACAATCCTTATAGAAATCCTTTGCAACAATTGACAACTTTAGGCTGGCATTATGCAAGAAAAAGTTTGAAAATCTGTTTCCAATCCCTCTATGAGCATGAAGGGTGCTTAAGAAGATGTTTAGCACGCTTGCCTTCATTGCTCAGATCTTTGCGTAAAGGAGTTGGGACGTCAGGTTGACTTTGTACATGATGGTTTTGAGGCCTTTTCTGGAGTACTGTGTCCAGTCCTGTTTGCCGTGTTAGAACACAGAACAGTACAGCATGGGAATGGGCCCTTTGGCCCACAACGTTGTGCCGAACACGATGCCAAATTGAACTTATCCCTTCTGCCTGTCCTTCGTCCGTATCTCTCCATTCCTTGCATATTTATATATTTATCTAAAAGTCCCTTAAATGCCCTTATCATATCTTCCTCCATCACTGCCCCTGGCAGCATGTTCCAGGCTCCTATCACTATGCAAAACAAAGAAATCTTGCCCTTCACATCTCCTTTGAACTCTCCCCCTCTCACCTTAAATGCATGCCCCCTTGTGTTAGAAATTTCAACTCTGGGGGACAAAAATTTCTGACCATCAACCCTATCAATGCATTCCGTAATTTTATAAAATTCTATCAAGTCTCCCCTCAGCCTCCGCTGCTCCAGAGAAAACAAGCTGAGTTTTTCTAGCCTCTCCTTATAGCTCATACCCTATAATCCAGGTAGCATCCTGGTAAACATCATGTGTGCCTTGTCCAAAGCCTCCACATCCTTCCCATATTTGGCAAATAGAATTGAAGACAGTACTGTAAGTATGGCCTAACCAAAGTCTTATAAAGCTGCAACATGATATTCTGACTCTTGTAGTCAATTCCCTGACCAATAAAGGCAAGCATGCCATCCACCACCTTATCTACTTGTGTGACCGCTCTCAGGGAGTTACAGACGTTGAACCCCAAGATCTGTTTGCACACCAGTGCTGTTTAGGGTCCTGCCATTAGCTGTATACTTATCCTTAACATTTGATCTCCCAAAGTGCTGCACGTCGCATTTACCTGGACTAAACTCCATCTGCCATTTCTCTGCCCATATCTGCAACTGATCTATATTCCACTGTATCTTTTGACAACCTTCTACACTTTTTCCACAGTGTCATCTGAAAACTTACTAACTCACCCATCTACATTTTCATCCAAGTCATTTATATATATCACGAACAGCAGAGATCCTAGTGTGGATCACTGGGGAACACCACTAGTCATGGACATCCAGCCTGTTATCAGAAGGATATTATTAAGCTGAAGAGAGTTCAGAAACAAATTCCCAAGATGTTGTGGGATGAGGGTTTGAGATATAAAAATAAACTGGAAAGACTGGGACTTTTTTCAATGGAGGTTGAGGGGAGACCTTATTGAGGTTTATAAAATCGTGAGGGGCATGGACAAGGTGAATGACAAGGGTCTTTTCCCTCGGGTGGTGGAGTTCAAAACCAGGGAGCATATTTTTAAGGTAGAAGGAGAAAGAATTATAAATCATATGAGAGTTAGCTTTTGTGCACAAGGAGTGGTTCATGTGTGGAATGAACTGCGAGAGAAATTGGTGGATGCAGGTACTGTTACAATGTTTGAAAGACATTTGGGTAAGTACATGAACAGGAAAGGTTTGGAGGAATATGGGCCAAGCACAGGCAGGTGGGACTAGTTTAGTTGGGGAACATGGTCGGCATGGACTAGCTGGACTGAAAGGTGTGTTTCCATGCTGTATGATTCTGTGTGGACTCCAGTTCAAGGGAATGTGATTTTTGCTGATTTTATGATTTTTGCAAATGACGTACAATTTGTCCTTTTTTTTTCAAACAATGTCCTTTAGAAATTAGCTTACATTGAGTCCAAACCTTGCTTATCAGCCTAAGTAGAAGAAGTATGGCATCTAACATTTTACAACTAGTATGCCACCCTAAAAGTGTGTAAATTAATAAGGAGAGTTTGTGAATTTTTGGAGTTCCTATACATTATTTCAGCCAACCCATTGACAATAACTGGTTAAGCTTTCTTAATAAATATCTCAAGTTTCAGTTAGCCAGTCAAATCTATCTTCAAACTTCACACTGAGGCTTGAATGCATAACTCAGGGCATTATACGAGGGAGTGCCATATTTTCAGAGGTTCTGCTTTTCAGAGGCTGTACTTGTAGATATGAAAGATTCCATGGGATGAAGGAGAATAAGGGAATTTTCCTGGGAGTCCCTCAACTAAGACCACCCAAGCAGGATGAAGATCATGCATCTAACTCATTCACAAATTGACCATTGTCTGCCGACGTAACAAGTGATAACATTTCACAAGTAATCAACAGCTGTTCAGTGCTTTGGGATATGATTGGCACTATGTAAATACAAGTTATTTTGTTTGTTAGATTTGTCAAAAAAACAGGAATTTCTGCAGAATTATTAGTAGATGTGTTGCTCATACCAAAAAATGATTTGTGGCATTCTACATTGGGAGTTAGAATTTGGTGTGGATTCAGTAAATAGGATTAAATTTAATCAGAACGCAGATGGAAGTCAGTTCCCATTTAAAATTTCTATCCTTTTAAAATTATTGTATACTTTTTAAATAGGAGAACAATATAGAGTACAGTTTCTTGCAACGTGCAGTTCTCTTACATTGCTGGCAGAAGTGATGGTGGGAGGTTGCAATTGAAATGTCACTAGTTATAATCAGTTTCTGTTATAAATGTGAAGTTTATGTGAATAAAAGGTTTTTAATATAAATTATGCTGCAGGATTTCAAGGCATCCACAATTTCTTTAGTGTTTTCTCCTCAAAATGTCTCGAGTAATTCTTTTCAAGAATTTCTTTTTTTAAAAAATCATTGTTAAAAGCTTCTTTTGTGCCATTTTAAATTCCTTCGTAGCCTCCTCAACTGACTTGTTATTTCCAAAGAACGTTTCTCTAGGTAGTAAAAAGGAAAATTGGCTGTAGATTCTTACATCAATATTCATCATGGAACAGTACAAAGAGGGGGAAGTCTCAATAAAAGAAATTAATGGGGTGAGGTTTGAAAAGTTAAATCTACTTTTGGGAGAAAATTGAAGTGTTTTCTAAGTTGTACAGGATGGCTAATGTGCGCAAATGAGTAGTGTCGTTAGGTGCACTTCCAAAGCATCTTGTTGGGTCAGAGTGGACAGAGCCAGAGTCAAAGAGCATAGTGCTGCTGATGCTAGCAATCTGAAGTAAAACCAGAAGGGGCTGGAGGGGAGTAAACACTCACAGGTTAGGCCACACTTGTGTGTAAGAGAAACCGTTAATATTTCAGGTCTGTGACCTTTCATTGTAACTGTGATAAGTTAGAAATGTAAAATGGTTCGAGCAAAGGGTGAGTAGGACAAAACCAGAGGAATTTTGAGTGTGCAACACAACAGTGTGTTCAATGCAATTACTTAATTGGAGTAAAGCATAAGATATCTGCCTTACAGGGTAAATGCCTCATGGTAGAAGTCACATAATTATAGCAGACTAAGCACATATTTCTACATGTTTTTTATATGAAAAATAAGAAAAAGCTATGCATTATCATATACATTTTCAGTTATCCAAATACAAACTGTATACACTACTGATCTCTTGCCTTAGCAATTCATTGTTTCCATCAGCCTCTAAATGCACTGTACATGTAGTCCTTAAAGCAGAAATAAAAATAGAAATTGCTGGAAAAGCTCAGCAGGTCTAGCAGCATCTGTGGAGAGAAATCAGAGTTAACATTTCGGGCCAAGTGACCTGAGTTCTGAGGAAAGGTCACTCGAGCCAAAACATTAACTCTGATTTCTGTCCACAGATGCTGCCAGACCTGCTGAGCTTTTCCAACATTTTCTCTTTTTGTTTCTGATTTGCAGCATCCGCAGTTCTTTGGGATTTTATTTCGTCATTAACTCATACTGGTCTCTTCATGGTACGTGTGCAATGTGCACCAATTATGAAATGTGACGTATCCAACAAATCTTTGCACTGCTTCTGCATCTGTTGGCTGCTGCATCGTTGCTAGAGCTCTCACTTCTTCAGCATCCACATGAGTCCTTTCTTAACATAAGAGCCAAATGCTGGAAATCTGAAATAAAAACAAAAAGTGCTCGACAAACTCAGCACGTTTGGTTGCATCGGTGGCAGCAAAACAGACTTTATGTTTAAAGTTCAATGTGACTGTTATTCAGAATTTTCATGAATTGTTATTTTTCTTCTTCAACTTCAGGTTGACCTGGAGAACTCCAAGTGCTCTCAGTAGATTTTGATCATGATCAGCAGGTTGTGCCTTTGCATCCATAAACTAGCAGCTTATCGGCTGCATCTTACACTCCAGGAAAATTGTTAACGTTCTTGTCATCTGGAGCAGTGCAAATGCCGAACAGCATGTGCAACCGTCTACATTTCCCAAAGTGTATCCAGAATGTGGTCAGAAAGCTGCTGCTTTTATTTAGCTTCACTTACCAGGTCCTGTGCATTAAGGGTGGTAAAGATTTTTGCCTTTGCAAATTCTAGCAGAATTCTGTTAATGGTTGGCATGGGGGAGTGAGATTCCTTCGGGGTTTCATTTAAATTCTTTGGGTCAATGCACACTCTCACCTTTTCAGGTTGTTTCACTGCTACCATGCTGCTAATCCATTGTGTAGGAATTATCACTTTCTTAATTACTTCCTTTTTCCAGTGTTTCCATCTTGCCTTTCAGGCTGGCCATAAAGAAAGCTTGAGCTGATACTGAATTGATCTTGTATTCTCATCAGCTTCAGGATGATTTTCTCCTGGAAGATGTTCTAACTCCATAAATGCATCGATGTGCTCCATGACCAAACGTTTAGTGTGCTGCAACATGCTAAATCTCTTTCGGCACATTGAGGATTACCAGTCCAAGCTATAGACTTACTCTGGCTGAGATGAGTGGTATTTCTTTAAAGCCTATGATGTGGAATTCTAGATCCTTGTTCATGTTATTTGAAATGGCCCTACAGAGTTATCTGTCCTCTCAGTACAAGTATGGTGCTATCATAAAGCCTCAGTTTTACTTCTAAGGGCTTCTTTTCTGGATTGTTGCCTTGAGTCACTTTGCCTTTAAGTTTGTGCTGTACAAGAAGCATCAGTGTCTATAATCTCCTCCTGCAGTCTTTGTTCCAAAAGTCACAACCATGTTTTGCCTATCAAATTGACTGGAGCAAATTGTTGTATAGAGATTCCCAGTAATGTTTAACCATTATCTCTCCTGTGGCCACATGTTTGTTGTGCTTCTCCTTTGCCATATACTTGTGTGCAAAATAATTCAGGTTCCTGCAGTGAGAACACTACTTTTCCCATGTTGGACATGACCTCTCCTCTTTTGTATGATACCTACTGCAGCACTCATATCTGACCCTCTGTGGTTGTTCTGTCCCATGTCCCAGGAGTATCTGTCAGTATAATGTAAGATCTGATTTTGTTCTACCATGAATATTCTCTCTCTGTTGATTCAGCACTTCTGGACAAGTCAATTACTCTCCTGAGTGTAAGTTAATCTTCACTCAAGAGGTGTATTTTCACCTTGATCCCTTATTTTGAGTACAATGCTGTCTCTAATTAGCTCATCCTTTAATTGTGAAAATTCACAAGTTTCTGCAGGCTTCGTTAATGATGTTATATCTTGATCATTGGATTTTTTTTTCACTTTGCTCCTTAGTATTGAATATGCACCATTCATACATATTGTTCACTTGGGGCTCCAAGTACGCCTTCAAAGCTTTTAATATTTCTGGCAGGTACTTTTTCTGCTCTTCAGAGATTTAGGACGGAATAAATTTTGAAAGCATCTGTTCCCAACAGTGATAAAAGTGTAGCAGTCTGTACTTGTTCCGGTTTGCTCAACAAATTCATAACCATTGAATAATTTTGCCATTCTTCAAAGAAGAATTCCCAGTTTTGTCTCCTATCCCCCAACCATTTGAACAGCAGCCTGCTAGGGGAGAAGCTGCATCCATTCTCTCTTAACAAATTATTTCCCTGTGATTTTTCACATGTTCATTTTTTTTCTTAGTGGCAGCTTACAGCTATGCAGCTGTGCTTTACATTTCAGCTCTGGACATTGACCACTTCTGAAACCATATGTGTTCAACACAAGGACTTCATTGAAGTAATGTGTAAAATGTCTCTTGACAGTGTGTGTCTCTTGCTATGGCAGACTAGAACAGATGTTTGTCATGACAGCCCTTAAAACCAAACAAAAAGGAAGGTATGTGATTGGGTGGAAGATAAGAGAGCAGGAACAATATCTCCTCTTTCAGTTAGGCACTTTCTAGTTTTCAGGCCTCAACATTGAATTCTACTCTTTCAGGATGTAAGCTCTGACTCTATTTTGTTTACTTTTCTCTGCTTGTTTCCTTTCCATTCTCTTTCTGTCAGTAGATTACTTGTTGTTGGGACATACTTTCTTCTTTGTTTCTGGTCTTGGCCCTTCACCATTTCCTTTTGGCCCTGGAAGATTTTTCTGTCATTCAATCTCCCAACCGATCACAGAAGTTCCTTTTGTTCCTGTCCCACCTGTGGCAATGCGAGATCTATGTGAGTGAACAACAACAGGCTTTCATGATTGATTTAATGGTGAAACAGCCCTGATGGTCTGAATGGCTTGCTCCTGTTCCTATGTACCTACGACATGACTAACTTTGTACATGCCCAGTAGCTTAACCCAGAGTAAATGTACAACTCCCTTACTTTACTGGAGTAACTACTCCAACACAAAAATGGCCGCAGCAATGTACAGAGGGGGCCGGTGATATTGGCTGACTGTGACAGGCTTCAGGATTTGTCTAAGCATGCACTACTGATATCAGCAAATTCTGTGTGCAGTGATGTCAGCACCACTGCATGCACAGACTGACTTACCTTTATCTGCATTCCCAACACCACCATCATCATCACTGCCCCTCCTTATCTAGGGTAGGGACAAGGAGAGAGTGGTTGCTCAGAAGAAGGGGAAGCCTTGATATGATCACACTGTGGCAATTCTGGCTCTGCGATGTTTGTGACAGCTGCTCCTGTTGCTGGGTGATGATGTCTCATTGCAATTGTGTTCCTACGCATTTACCTTTGTTGCCCTACCTGGGCTGTAATGCACAATTAAATGCAGCCTCATTCTATGCCACCCACCTCTTGCTGAAAACTGAACGTTTCTAACAAAATGTCGGAAACCTGAATGATTAACTCTGCTTTCTCTCTCCAGACAGATGCTGCCTGACCTTTCTGACATTTTCTGTTTTTAGTTTGGAAGGACCTTTACTCGACCTCACACTGAATTACAACTTGAAAGTTCGATACAGATAATGAAAGATGTACCCATCCCAAACAATGTAAACACAACAATCATTTAAAAATTGTTTTTGTACGTGTCATCCTCTGATGTACCTTGAGATCGAGCTGTGTGGCATTACTAATGAACGCATTAATATGAAATTGATTTTGCCTCTATTTCATCGGAGTAGTTGCCAGATTTTAGGAATGCATCTAATAAAATAAAGACACAAATTTCATAAGGACAGACTACTGACACATTACCTATAATGTTCATTGCAACATAAACTTAGCAGATTACTAATATAGTTTTCTGGTAACTTCCAAGTTCACATTTGTGTACTTCACTCCCACTCTTGCAATATACTATGATCACACAAAAACAACAGTCTGTTTTCTGTTCAACCAAACTGAGACAAGTTATTGATTTGCTAGCCTGCAAATGTTCTGACTTGTGCTGCTTGATTGCACATTGATCTAACGTTGCAGCAACATGAAAGGCTAGAACAAGCATTTAAAGGGAGGTGGTCATGTTAAACATAAGTGGCTAAGTGTGGAGGGCAAAAAGGACTTGATTTCAAAAGTGATTGATTTGATCGATTTGAATTTGGATGGTTAATTTGAGGTTTGAAATACCTGCCTGAAAGAAAGGAACAGCGGAGTTAATAAAACGTGGAGATAGGGAATGGTGTTCCAATGCCAGCTGCTAAAGAATTGGTCATGGTAGAACCAGTTACAGGGAGTTTATGGAGCCACCCAATTATAAGTACTTCTTACTGACAATGATTCATCTCACTTTCTTCATCTGCTACAGACATACTTTTGGAAGAGTAAAATGACAGCTCTTAGGAAGTGCATGCAATATACTATGATTCAGTGAAAGCACTATGGTTGAATACAATAACAGCAGGTATTTGTATCACTTACAGGGAAATAAATTGCCTGCACTTTATTTGAACTTTGACACAAAAGTTTCCTTCTGATAGCTGGAGAGTAATCAAAGAGTGGACATCTGTGAAAGCTGAGGTAATGCAACATGTTGGATGGTGTCATGGAGGTCATAGGAATTTACATCACCAGGAAGGGGCTAATCACTTCATTGTGTTTGTGTTGACTAGGTCACATAGAGGGTGATACGTTCCATGATCAGACCTCGTTCACATCTGTATTGTGTATGCAGCAGACACCAATTATCTATGAGAACCTGGCAGCCCGGCACCATAGCAACAAACCCCAGGATCTGAAATACAACTTCTGATATCTTCTTAAAGCCCTGACGAGGTTGACTGGAGATCAAAATAGCCCTGCCAGTCAGCTCCCGGCTTCACCCCCTCTCCTGCCCATTTGGCAGGGGTCGGATGAGGTGCGTGGCAGGGCCTGCATCTTCCTGTATGTAAACATTTAATGCCAATTAAAGGAAGTCAACTGGGATTTTCCAAGTAGTGTTGAGGTTCCTGCATGCAATGGGGGGACAGTTTAGGTCTCGGAGGCCTCCTCCCACAAGCAGATCCTTGGAGGGTCTACTTTGGCTGCTTGACTGAAGCCACAGTCCTGTCCCACCCATCCACAGCGGTGGCCTGGCTTCAAAACCTATTTCAAACGTTGAATGTTAAAAGAAAGGCTAGCAAGTAGTTACTTCTGTTTTCATGTGGCTTCTCACTTATTTGGTAGTGGAGTCTCTCCTTTACAGCTTGAAAGTATCCTTCTGGTCCTCTGTCAGCTAGAACTAGCAGGACACTGCCATGTGATGGGATTATGGGTCATCTAATTAAATCAAACATACTTTCCTCTCTACCTCCAATAGTCTTTGCCTGACTTATCAACTAAGAATCAGCCTAATGCAGCCTTAAATATAATTCATTGACCCTGTCTCCATTGCTTTCTGAGGAAGAGATTTTCACAGGCCAATGTCCTTCTGAGAGGAAGAATCAAAGTGACTGTTTCTTAACTGCAGGCTTCTGATCTACCTTTCAGTTGATTGGTGCAGGACCTGAAGCCTGCAAGAAAAATTATGCCCATTTTCGCATTGTACCTGCAGCTAGTTTTTGTCTTTGGCTCCCTCAATTGTACCATTGGGCAGGATTGAAGAGGACAGCTTTTGTCTTTGAGGACCCATCATTAAAGTTTACTTTCCTTCCATGTTCACTTCCCAAACAAAATCAAGTCCAGAATATAACCAACCATGAACAGAATTTTGACTGTTGTCCAAAAGGTGTCCATTAACCTGCATAATTCTGAGCTGCTGGCCACTACATATTGATGGAGTTGAGTTCCTTATGGAGACTGGAATTTTACTTAAGATAAGAAGATAATTTTCAGAAGAGCAGGCTCTTTCTGACTTTTTATGTACTCTATACATGTTGGCACACGTGTATTGCAAAATTGCATCAAAAGATTGATTTTAAACTAGCATTACTCGGAAACAAGCTTGCTTAAATGTGAGCTAAGCTTAGGTAGTACACCTGCATTTGAGTCAGAATATTGTAGGTTCAAGCCCAACACAAGTCATTGTTTTGAAACGACGTTTCATTGTGTTGGAAGGATTGCTGCATTGTGATCGTTAATAATAAATAAAATACACAACACCCACTAAGTTCTGTTGTCTTGTTCCTGTTGGTGTAAAACATCATCACAAGATAAATCACCACTGCCAGGAGAATAGGAAGGTAAACCTTTGTTTCCATAAAGCTTTTGTCTAAAGGTACTAGAGGTAAGCGCTACAGTCTCTTGGTATAGATGCCACAATGATATGTCTTTCACTCTAGGTACAGTGTGTAACAGAATAGCAACAAATTTCTTTAATATAATTCCATTTATACAGTAAAATGCCCAAAAGCACTTTATTAAATATATTTAAAAATAAATGCCAAATCAAAGGAAGAGAGACCAAAAGTTTGCCAAAGTAGTTAGTTTTAAGCACAGTCTTTCAGGAGGAGAATTCCAGTTGAAGTCAGAAGGGTTTCAGAGCATGGGGCCAGAAGTGGTAGATATGGAGACTGGATGGAAGGAAAATTAACTGCAGAACTTGCCCCTGCCTTGTCTGCTCTGGGAATGGTCATTGGGAGGACTGCCAACCTTGGGGGAGGGAAAGGAAGTCCTATTTAGGGCAGTGAAGAGTGGGAGGCATTGTTGCTGTTATTCTTCCTCAATCTTGCCACAATCCAGCTTGATTTGGAGGAGAGGCCCGCCCATTGTATCTAGCGTGCATTTACACCTCAGTTTAAATGTCAAAATAGTATTAACAAATCAAAGAAAGGTGGTCATGTCCTGTTCAGTCTCCTTGACTGTTACCAGGATTTACAGCAGCTTGCTGCAAATGCCCTCTAATTACTTGTAAGATGTGCATACTTTGAAGACTTTCTCACTTATAGATCAGCATTGGCCTTAAAAGGGGCAACTCAGCTTAAGTAAAGCTCTATCTTAGGATCTATTAATAGCACAACTGTACTTCAGATCCTCAAATATTTATGGCCACGAGAAAGTTCAACATTTTACCATTATGAGCTATTTTGGAAACACAGATGGTGGCATTTTCTCCCTGGCCTTACACTCAACCCTGGAACATCTGGATATCAAGGATACCTACATCAGGCTCCTACTCATTGACTATAACTCCACCTTCAACACTAATTTCAACCAACTAATTTCCAAACTCTGAAACCTAGGTCTCTGATCTGCCCTCTGCCAATGGATCCTTGACTTCCTGACCCACAGGCCACAATCAGTGAGAATAGGCAACTGCACCTCCTCCATGACCATCCTCAACATAGGCACCCCGCAAGGCTGCATTCTCAGCTCCTCTCTACACTCCCTGTACACTCCTAACTTGTGGCCAAATTTTGTCCTAACTCTGTTTGTAAATTTGCTGATGACACAACCATTGTAGGTCGAATCTCAAACAATGTCAAGACAAAATACAGGAAAGAGATAGAATGCTTGGTAATGTGGTGTAAATCTCTCCCTCAATGTCAGTGAAATGAAAAAGCAGACATTGACTTCAGGAAGCAAGGTGGAGGGCATGTCCTAAGTACATCAATGGAGCTGAGGTAGAGATGGTTGAGAGTTCAAGTTCCTCAGAGTGACAATCACCAACAATCTGTCCTGGTTCACCCATGTTAACGTGACAGTCAAGAAAACACAACAACACCTCTACTTCCTCAGGTGGCTAAGGATATTTGGCATGTCCGTAAAAAATCTTACCAATTTTTATAGATGCTCCATTGAAAGCATTCTATCTGGATGCATCATAGCTTGCTACAGCTTTGCCCAGGACTATAAGAAACTACAGAGAGTTGTGAACACAGCACAGTCCATCACACAAGTCAACCTTCCGTCCATTGACTCCATCTATACTTCTTGCTGCCTCTGAAAGGTAGCCAATATAATCAAAGACCCCTCACACCCCCAGTATAGTCTCTTCCAACCTTTTCCGTCAGGCAGAAGATACAAAAGCTTAAAGACACACATCAACAGACTCAAGAACAGCTTCTGCCCCACTGTTATTAGACTTCTGAATGGATCTCTCAAGTTTCAAATTTAATGTTGATTTTGCTTTTTTGTGCACCTTTTCTGCAGCTATAACATTGTATTCCTCACTTTGTTGTAATGCCCTTAGGCACTTCATATGGAATGATCTGCCTGTACTGCACACCAAACAAAACTTTTCACTGCACCTAGGTACACATGACAATAATAAATCAAATCAAATTTTAAAAAGTCAATGCGCCAACATAATATTTAAGTTATATTTTCCATGTAGTGATTCTTTTTCTATGTTTCAGAGATGGTAGGAGTTGGAAAATCTGAGATAACAAGGTGTAGAGCTGGATGAACACAGCAGGCCAAGAAGCATCAGAGGAGCTGGAAAGCTGACGTTTAGGGCTTAGACCCTTCTTCAGGAGTTTTCTGAAGAAGGGTCTAGGCCCGAAACGTCAGCTTTCCTGCTCCTCTGATGCTGCTTGGCCTGCTGCGTTTATCCAGCTCTACACCTTGTTATCTCTTTTTCTGTGTGTTCATTTTAAGTAGGCACTGTCCCATTTACTTTTGAAAATGCTGTCTGCCACTCAAAATGAATAAGAAATAGGAGAAACACTGTAAACATATTGGGCATCCATCCAGCATGCTCATATTTCTGTGACTGTGCCAGTCCCTACCTCAAACTTTCTTGAATCCCCAGCTCCTTTTTTTTTGTGGCATGATGCTTCTCTTTGGCTTGCTCTGCCATTCCATCCTACTTCATATCTGGTTAGAAAGCTAGAATCATAGTGGAATATTTGTACAGTATCAAAGATATTGCAGACTCTCCAGCATGGTAACCAGTGAGACGTACAAGATGACACAGCAACTCCAAATTCTTATGAAATAGCAGATGTGTTGCATCCAATTATGGGCTGTAATACAATCATTGCATTCAGATGATCTTTGCAAGCTGTTTGAGACATAATACTGCTTTGCTTTATGTCATCTGAATCATTTGATTATGCTGCATTGTCTTATAATGCTGACAACTGCACTATTTATTATTCTGGATTTAATGCAGTTGAGCTTTGGTATATGTGCTTAGCAATATTATTTCCTGAATCCAAAAATGACTGAGCTTTACAGATACAGCAAACTGACTCTGTTTGAATTTCGTTTGCTGTTTTAATCTTGTTTGAAGACTAAACTTTGTCACCCAATGGAATTAACTGAGGTAACCGAGCTCTCATCTCATTCATGATCTGATACCTGCCGTGTCTGCTTGTAAATTGGTCTGTGTGCTGTAACATCACTTCCCTTGAGATGTTTGCAAATTGTACAAGCAAGATATGTGTAAGACATGGAGCTTTACCTGCAATTTCTCACATGACACATTCCAAATCTCAGTTGGGTTGTCAAGGGAAATTTCAAGGCTGAAATTTCCCAGAGAGGGGAAGACTCAAAAATTGGGGTCAGTGAAATACTGCCATATGTAGCCATTCTCATGTGGTTGGTAAATCGGTCCCGTTAAGGAGCCTTTTCAATATTTTTTGTATTTGTCTTAAACTAATATCCATTAATTATAAATAAATCACAGTTTAAATTTATGATTTAAGTCAGTTGCAGTACAGTCGTTGAAAACTTCAACATATGTCGTATTTTGATATAAGATATGAATGCTTCTATTGACCCTTTATTGTCCCACAGTAGAGACATTGAGGAAGATTGTTTTATTTTCAGTTTTAAATTAAAAGGTTTCAGAAAAAGAATAATAGCATAATAACCAAAATGTAGACTGACTGTGAAAAACCTGAAATCTGTGGTCCTTCGAGCTACTGTCACCATAACTTCAGCAAGATTACTCAGGAAATGTTGGTATTTAGGCTGAAACCTACGTATGATATTAGGATTATCACATGTTCTTGGTAAGGATTTTCATAGGAATACAGGCACAGGAGGTGGTCATTCAGACCCCTCAAATTTATCACCATTGAGCTTAGATCATGGTTAAACTGTGCCCCAGTTTTGACTCCTATCTGTAGCCTGCAAACAGATTGTAACAGTCTGGGGAAGCATTGGTGTAGTGTTAATCTCAGTGTATTAGTAATGCAGATCCACAGGCTCATATTCTGGGAACAGGGGTTTGAATCACACTGTGGAAGGTGATGAAGTTTGAAATGAAAAGCTTGTGAAATGGTGGCCGTGCAAGCATTGATGAATATTGTTAAAATCCTTCTGGTTGACTAACAGCCTTTAGGAAATGAAATCTACCATCATTTCCTTGGTCTGGTCCACAGCCATAGCCCACGCAAGAATTAGAAATAATTGGCATTGAAGACACACATTGAAAGCACCTGCATTGGAATGCCTACTGATGTATGTGGGGGCCACTTGAGGCTTGGGTTACACGCAAAGTGTCATTTGCTTAATACAAGGAACCTTCTTGTAGACTTTGTTAGCCTACCTACAAAGAGGACCAATGAGGCACGAGTATTGTTCTCGGCAGTGAACAATATATCTATTGGTTTTTAAGGATCTCAATATCAGATGCCCTGAGGCAGGCAGATGCCTTGGTCGGTCATCTGCCACTTGAGTGTAATTGAAGGCAAAGGACTGAATAATATTTATTTTTGGCTAAATCCATGTTGTATTGAATTTCTTGGAGAGTTTTACACAGTAAGGCCTAGGATGTTTTACTGCCCCGCCTCAAACTCAGCACATTAATTACCAGTCCCCACCTCTTGTATGTCTCTCATGTCTAATTTCTGCCCTATCTTGTGCACCATTCCCGCAATGACTCACCACTCAGTGGATATCCACCCAAAGGCTGGAATCCCTTGCACACACGCCATTTTGAAAGACCACTATGCACTCGGCCAAGCTTCCTCAGTGAGGGGAAACAGATGATTGCCAATGTAATTGCACAGCAGCTGCAAAGCAATGCTGCTCACGGCACATTGTTGACAGTCTCTCGCATATAGAACCCCATTCTCTCACCTAGTCATTATTTCATCAATATGCTACACACTAAGTGTTGCTAAATACCTAGTCTAAACACCCTCCATGCTAGTGCTGCTCTGTCCCTACAGTACGCTATAGATGCGCAAATTGTCGTTGTTCGGGGAACATTACATAAAGGCAGGAAATGAAACAATTCCAAACCCAAGTATGAGGTTTTATTTCCAGACAGGTAAAGGGAATAGAAGCAAAGCTAAAAGAGGCTGAACTGCATGCCCACAATGCCAAACAGATTTCAGCTTCATGATCAAGGAGTGTTATAGTCAATTATTTCCTGCTGCACCCAGTTTGTCTTCGATTGGAAGCGAGTGTCAATGAGGTCCTATCTGGCTTGTAGCACTTGATGCAGCTGAGCTGTGTGATGGACAATGTTTGCTTCCTCCATCCCAATGTCCTTATCTTCATATATGGAAGACTGCTCCCCTTCCCTCAGTTCCTTTACTTCACGATATTGCCTATTGCCTGCTGTGACTGTGCAGAGCATAGCATACCAGGATGACATGACACACTGTGTTCAGGCTATTTTGGAGGCCCCTCCCCCACCTCCACCCTGGCTCCATGAGATGAGTCCAAGCAACAGAACTACATCTTCAGTAGCCCGTGAGTGTGCTCCACCAAGGGTCGAGTTGAATCAATGGCAGCATTGTATCTGGGCTCCTTATCAATCAAGAGATTGCGCAATGATCAGCTATGGTCACACCTTATCTATCAGATACCAGCCTTGTAATGTACCTGGACCCTCGAAACTCACCAGCTACGGGAGGGTGCTCTGGAAAGGAGGAGACATGGTAGCTGCCAGGATAACAGGTATACACCACCTGGAAGTGGTCAATGATGACAGATCAGCTGAACATTAATGGAATGGAACCCCATCATGTTGATGAATTCTGCAGCATTGTGAAACAGCCCTCTCAGTGCCATGTATGTACAATTGATGGCACCCTACACCTGGAGGAAACCAGCTATCCCGCACAGGTTAGCTATCATTCCCTGGAAGGAGCCAGCAGTATAGACATTTAGCACTGTAGTGACCTTCACAGCCACTGGTAGAGGATGGCCTCCCATTTCTGCAACTCTCTGGTCCCACTCCTATATCCAGCACAGTTCCATCACGTGTCCTGGGATATGTGGCTCCTGCACTGGCATGACACCTCACTCATGTCCAGTAAATCGAGCTGGGATGAGAAAACTCTGTGCCTCTTGTGACCCTATGAATCTTGATGGGTCCCATGGTAGCAATCTCTCCTTGAGCTGGTAGTCCTCAGCTTTTGTGGAGGCTACTGCCTCCCATCAGTCCCACTCTTTCTGCATCCATTTTTACCTTCTGAGGTAGGCAGCTACAGTGAGCATAACCCATCAGCAACAGGGCCTATCACTGTTGCTGGAAAGCACCTAGATAGTGAGCAGGAGGGAAAGGGTTTCTTAAATCTCAGAAAAGCCATTGGTATATGAGGGATGAGCTCACTTCACCATACAGTGAGACATGCTGGTTATGGATAATGAGGGACATGTCAGCAGCATGCATCCATGTGCTGTAACTTGCTAAAAGTAACACACTAGCTGAGTGACCACCATAGTCAGCAAAAAGGGACTGCTTACAGTACAACACCATCCTTTAAACCCGACTCCCACCTCAAATGCTGGACCTGACATTACATTCTACACAGGCAATCTTAACACTTACATGATAGATAAAAACTGTAACTTGGGTGGCTCACACAGAACCCTTGGAAGTGAACACTCATTTCCCATCAGCCATCACTGGGCTTTTTTACTGTTGTTGCTGCTGATACATATATTGAGATAGGTGGGTTCAATTTACAAGCACCAATGGAATGTAGCAAATCGCCTTTGACCGGCATCTGACTCATCCTCATATAAATGCATCTGAAGGCATATAAAATGGGCAATGCAATGATTTGCAAATCCAGTGTAGCTGGGCTTTGCGAATGGCTGTTTCATGCCTTTTTTTCTTGTCCAGCAAACATGGATCCCATAATTTTGGCCATCAAATTGATGCACACTCATCCCACCTGGGTTTTGTTTCAGCCATTTTCTAAGAGTACTTTGCGTCCAGAGAAGGGAAAGTTCAAGCTGGTGTTGCGAAGTTGGGTAGAGTACTTGTGAATTGGGAAGTAGGAAATTAGAATTTTGTGTTTGTAAAATGCTAGGGGGAAAGGCATTGTATGGTCCCTTTAAAGGATGATGTGCTTTTTCTATGCTTAGAGATTTAAAATGGATGTCTGTGAGCAGCAGCTTGAAAGTTTATGAGTACACAGAGTACCTGAATTGAAACATTTGTCTCGAGGCCGTATATTTAGCAGGCCAAGCAGCAATTTTTACCAAGACAACAAGTCTTTAAATTGAGCCAATCAATTTGAATCAGGCACTTAGATACCAAAAACCAGTTAAATTTAAATCTGATGATTTTGACAAAACAGGACCAATCCTATTGTAAGAAATTGATATGGCATCAAGGGTATAAAATAAGGTGTCGGTTGGATAAGGACAGGAGAGCTAACTGCCATTCACAAGAGTTAACAGCCTTCAGCTCTCAAGAGAGAATTGCTGGCTCCCACAGACTCCTCTAATTTTTAGAGGAAGCACCATTTAAATCAATGGTACCAACAGCACTAGTTAATATTCCTGATAGAAGAATCAATGGAGAAGGCACAGAGCATTCCGGAGAACACATAATCTGCCTAAATTCTATTTTAATTTTATATAAGTGGGACTTGTATTTATTGGAACAGCATACCGTTAGAATCTTACTTTATTCGGGAATAGTTAGTAGTTAGAAGGGATTTGTTCAGTTTGTTAATAGTTTAGTTAATTTGTCCACTGTTAGAGTCAGATAAATACATTGTTATTTGTTGATTGTAAAGTGAGTGTCAAGAGTTATTTTATTTAACCACTAGAAGTTGTTGAAAGGCAAGTTACACCACTTTTCACACTCCTTTTACAGATTGAGGCAAGGTGCCTTGGTATTTCAGTTTTAGTTCTCAGAGGGAGGTCAATCTTCGCTTTATAACACTGGCGAAGCAGACCCCACTGAGTTGATAGGTACCCTGACTCCCAGGGCCTGCGTGTCCCCTATTACATACGTCAACCTCAACAACCTCTTCTCAACCTTCCCTGCCCACCCCCCTCACAATCTTGAGACACGCAACATTGAATTTGAAGTAAAATTGTCCTCCCTGCCCTCTGAATCCCAGTATTATATCTTACTAATGCTCACTCTGCTCTCCTTATACTCTCCCTTTCAGACGCCATGATGATGGTCACAGTCAATACACTCCCAAAAATGTACTGGGATATATCTCCTGACATTCAGTCATCTAAATAGATGACTGAATGTCAGGAGATATATCCCAGTACATCTAAATAGATGACTGATGGTGTCGAAGATCCTGTACTGTGTGCAGACTGTTTTTCCCTGACTGATGGTAGCTGGATCTCCTGAAAACTCCCTCACCTTTCTTGAGTGTACTGAGGGCTATCCCCCGACCAGTTTCCAACATGGTCATTTGGTTGGATTAACCTGCAGTGTGTTTGCCTTGCAGGCAACTTGCATATACTTAGGTTTTATATTTCTGTCTCTGTGCCATCCCTCAGTCTGAAACTTAGACCCTACTGATTGCAGTCACTCACTGTTTGAAGTCATAAGCTTCAGCTCACTGCTAGCTAGCAGAATTCACCTAATGTTGATTTACTAATCCCAAAAATGAGTTGGGTTTGGACCTCTGAGAGATTGGGAAATGAACAAATATCTGCTGTAGTCTAATGCAAACACATTTGGCATCAAAATGTGTACACAAGATTTAATTAGGCTATTTAGTGATTGGTTGTTTTTGGTAAAATTATGAATCTGTTTTGTATTTCCTGGGGACCGTGCACTCTAATTAACATGGTGTGCCTGATGGTAGTTGGTGGTGACAGGAGTGATTTATTGTGGCCAGGTTGTGAAACCTCCTGCCTGTCTTCAAAGACAGTGCCGGTGTGCAAAAAATAAATTGATGCTGTTACTGTTGCCATGCAACCAATATTATGGGACTATCATCTTTCATTTCACTGATCAACTTGACCCAGTAAAATTCTTTCGTTAGAGTAGCTCAGCGGTGCCATTGTGAAGGCGAGAATGTTGAAAAAGAAGGATGAATAAAGTCAGGGCAGCATACTGAAAGTTTTGGGTTTAATGCTGCTGCTTGCAATCGGAAGCAGTGTGGCTGGTTTCATTTAATCATGGGAGTGCTGCTGCGTCAAATCTCCCAGTAGTGGCCAACGCTCCCGTCATGATTAAATCAAGAGGGTAGTAACGGGCTGACAAGGAATTCAATTTGGCTTATTCGTGAGACAGTTGACATCCATTATCCTTGTGGCCTCACTGGTGGTGCCACAGAGATTTAATGCTTTATCTTTATTAGCTTTATTGTCACGTGTACTCAAATGAGTACAGTGAAAAGTTTGTAAGTCGCCACTTACAGCACCGTCTAAAGTACAAAGGTACTTAGGTACAATCCTTAGTTACAGAATAGAGAAATGAAGGGAAAAAGTTAAATTACAGCTCTATACAGTATGACCATAGGTGTGAAAAACAAGAAGCAAAGGTTAAAAAGACAAACATCAGTCTCTCTCCAAAAGGCTGTCCATAGCAGACCAACACAGGGGCCCTCCATGTGGTCTGACTGCTGGCTGCTATCATGCTCCGCACTGGGCTGCTATCCCCGCTCCTGCACCATGCCACTAGCCTCCCCTCTGTGCTATGTCACTCTGGGCACTGACGTCTCCACCGACCCCACTTCAGAGGCAGGGAGACTGAGGCTGGGGCCGAATGTGTGAGGCCAAGAGAAGGGATGAGAGGGAGGAGCTCCGACCGGAGCATCCTACGCTGCTGCCATCCTACCGAAAGTTGGACACAATTGAGAAGGTTTCTCATACTTTTGGGAAAAGTGCCCAGCAATTCTTGTCACGTTTCCAAGCCCTGCAGATGGGTCAGTCATTCAGGCACTCAGTGCCCAATGGAAGGACCTGTCATCAGGAAGGGGGTGGGTCACTGAAAGTCAACCACTTCCCTGTGTCTTTGAGTCCCATCCTGCCCTCGCTTTCGCTGTTGTTCAGATGGTGCTCCCAGGCCTCAGGTGGGTGCAGTGCCTGTGATTAACTGGAATCTCATGGTGGGAAGGATTCCTGCCACTGGATTTCTCAATGATGGGGAGGTCTGATCATGGCCACTCCAGCACATTGGATTGTGTCAGGCCTCCTGCCCAGGACTGACAGGAATTCCCTACTAGTTCTCCAAACGATGTATGTGACTCCTGTTGGCCTCTTAAAATTCAGCTCAAAATGTGCCAGGAATATTCATCTCCATGTAGAGACAATCCAATGACTCCTTACAGTGTTTTTCCCCAAATATTCTCCATTTGCCATCCATCATTCATAGATTATTTGGAATCAGTCAGCATTATTGTATATTTGATGCTCAACTAACACACAATCTAAGTTTAAAAACCGAAAGAACTGCGGATGCTGTAAATCGGGAACAAAAACAGAAGTTGCTGGAAAACCTCAGCAGGTCTGACAGCATCTGTGAAGAAGAGTCAGAGTTAACGTTTCGGGTCCAAACCCTGAGTTTTGAGGAAGGGCCATTGGACCCAAAACGTTAACTCTGATCTTTTTCTTCACAGATGCCGCCAGAAGTGCAATCTAAGTTGCTGACTCGTTGAGTTTCATCTGGAGCAAAGGAATACACACTGCAGTTAGTGTGCAGTGTAGAGAATGAAATAGTGCTGCTTGAAATTCTCCTGCATTATTCATAAGACATTGCAGAATTAGACCATTCGGTCCATTGAGTCTGCTCTGCTATTCCGTCAGATCATGATTAATCTGATCATTCTCAACTCCGCTTTCCTGTCTATTCCACATAAACCTTGATTCCCTTACTGATTAAAAATCTATCGCAGCCTTGGATATACCTAATGACCCAGCCTCTACAGCTCTCTGCTGCAAAGAATTCCACAGATTCACTATCCTCAGAGAAAATTCTTCCTTGTCTCTGCAGTAAATGGACAACCCATTACTCTGAGATTATACCCTCTGGTCTTAAATTCTCCCACAAGGGGGAAACAATCTCTCCACATCTACCCTGTCAAGACCCGTAAGAATTCATTGCGATATATCCGATAATATTATAAACAGGATGAAGGAATGCTTGCCGGTTTTTGTTTTGTTTTGCTGAATTGTGCGAAGTAAGGACTAAGAGGTCCAACTTAACTTGCTCAGGAGAGAATGCATAATATGTTTTTTTGGAATCAGTTGATTGTTTTGGTTGAATATTGGCTGAAATTCTCGCTTCCATTCATAACCATAGTAACCTGTCCAAATTGCATCAATGAACATTTGTTGTGCAACCCTAGTTTTCTAAATAACCCAGTCAAAAGGCGAGTCTTGAATCGTGAAACAAAATTTTTAATTTATTTGGATTTCTAAAATTACCTTCAATGCAAGTTCAACCCAGGAATCATATTGACAAATGTTTTCATTTTAAACTTCTGGTTAAAAGGTTTATTGAAATTTATGCATGGTGACATGACATTGTTGCACACCTGTATTCTTTTAAAATCAGAGAACTGTCTGCCTGCCTATCTGTTCGACTTTTGTTTGTATTTGTACTGAGGAATCTGAACAAGCGGTCATAGCAATTATATCATAAAATACATGATTTCTGGTTGTCTGTATAATAAACAGCAAAATGATATGTTCCGTTTTCTTTAACAGCATCTAAATCTTGGCATCAGTGATTGGATATTCTTGTGGAATTGATTAGCTGCTAGCTGGTTATTATTTTGGCCGTTGCTTGCAAGCTAAGTGATTACACACTTTGGATTTGAGGTCTCTGGTAGCATATGCTGCTGAAAGAGTATCTTATTATTCAGAAACATGCACACTAACATTCTATTCCCAGCAAAATGCTTTGAACAGTTTTGCAATGTTCATGTAAGTTTGAAGGAAGGCTTTTATCTCGATTTTATGCCTAGCAAATACCTTTATGGAAAATACTCTGATGTTTTGTACAGTGCAGTTCTTCATTACAATCCAAAAATGACTAAAGGTTTTAGGTTTACAAAGGGATTCTCATTACTGTCAGTCACATTGCATTTCTAGGTCTGAGAAGGATGCCAACTGCATTTTTTAGCAATGCAGAATGAATGCAACTTGAAATGATCATTAGTAGTGCATAATAAATGAGCTATTGAATAACTCATTTTGTAAGATTGATCTCTTCAGAATCAATGCTGAGTAGAGATATTCTGTCGAACACTTCGTGGAAGTTTAGTATTAAAATAAGTGGCCAATACTTCACTATATTTTAAATCCCTTCTAAATTAGTACAAGTATATATCTTAATAAATCCTTGAAATCCTGGATGTGAGAAGGAACACCATTTAACCTGACAAAAATTGTTCACTGAGCACACTTATAATAATTATTCTGTCACAATAAACAAAAGTAAGGTCAATGGATATTAATCACTGTGCGTAGGCAATCAGAATGCTATTATGGGAAAGAAAACAATTTAGATTGACTTCTGCCTTTTAGGAGTGATTTATCATCATGTGGAACAATTAAGGGTCTCACTAATCCATTGATATTCTACTTTAGTGATAGAAATGCTACTTTTCACATTTCCAAATTTATGCTGGAGAGAAAGAACATTACGCATACCTGTATAACCATCTTGAACTTATCGGATCTACTGGAGTTAGCTTACTATTAATACCCTAGGGAATGGATGGAACATCAGTGTCGTACCGAGTTCTGAAACTTCTCCAGTAATGCTTTTAAACATTTTGCTGATGTCCATTGCCCAGCATAGTCAGTTTGCTCTGAGATTGATTGGATTGAATTTCAGAACTTGCCCACCCTCAAAGATCCAGCAGTGCTTGAAGCCAAAAGCCACGTTAATGATGTAAATGCAGATAAAAGATACAAAGACAGCATACTAAGCATTATGCTTTTGTGTGATGAGTCATGGTATGGAATCCAACTGACAAAAAGATCCCTGAAGAAGGTAATACCCAAAACATTGACTTCTCCTTTCCTCCAGATGCTGCTGGCTTGCTGTGTTCGTCCAGCTTCATGTTTGTTTACCTTGGATTCCAGCATCTGCAGTTCTTCTGTCTCTGACAAAAACAGTTGAATGGATTTGAATTCTACACCAAGTTTAGTCCCCTTTAGGAGAACTGCCACTAATACAGCCCTTCTTAGCCTCAGAAAGTTTGAAGTTCAATCTCTGATACAATGGACAGAATCTGCCTCTGCTGGAAAGCAGCTGGAAAGTTGGTGGGTTGACGTTGGGGTTAATTCTGGATAGGAAGGCTCATGTCTCTTCTTCCATCGGAGATGGCAAGAACTGCAGATGCTGGAGTCACAGTCAATACAGTCTGGAACTGTACAGGTATACACCCTTCTTCGGAAACGTCGATTTTCCTGCTCCTGTGAGGCTGCCTGATCTGCTGTGTTCCTCCAGCTCCACACTGTTTTGACTCTCCTTCTTCCATCTCCTGGAAGTTAAGTTCTTTTTTAATAGAATCCCAGTAGTGCCACGAGAGGCCATTCGTCCCATGAAATCCCCACTGACTCTCTGAAAAGCACCCCCACCCAGATCCAGACACCACCCTATCCCTGCAATCACGCATTTACCATGGCTAACCCACTTAGCCTGCACATACCTGGACATTATTTGCAATTTAACATGGCCAATCCACCTAACCACATCTTTGAACTGTGGGAGGAGACCGAGCCCCCTGTGGAAACCACGTAGACACGGGGAGAAATGTGCAAACTGCACACAGGCAGTCGGCCAAAGCTTGGATCGAACCTGGGACCCTGGGCTGTGAGAGAGCAGTGCTGACCGCTGAGCCCCCATGATACCCCCCTCCGTGACTTTAAATAGTCATTTAAGGGCCTTGTGGTACCTGGGCTACAATTTGTTCAGCTCCAGGGAGGGCAAGAGAGCGTTGGCCAGCCAGTGTGAGCAGGCAGTCAGCTTTGGGGGTCAGGTCTGTCCTTACATCTGCATTAATTTGTGAATGACTGAAGGATTAGACCTGAGGAAGAATGACAGAAGCTGAGAACAGCAGTGATGACCTCCTACTATGGTGCTGTTGAGCTTTGGAAATGCTGTACTCCATGGCAAGAGTGATTTCCTGCTCTGGGGACCTCATTCTGTCAGCCGCCAAGAAATCTCATGGGCTTTCTTAGATCCTGGCAGGATTCCATCCTGGAAACTCTCCTGCTTTCAAACACATCCTGAAAACTGAGAGATACTGAGGTAGAAAGAATCTTCAAATATGTCTGCAGTAGAAAAAAATGAATAAATAGAAAGTTGAGATGTTATATTAGCTCAAACTATGCATTGTGTTATATACTGGGAGCATCAGTATTTTGTTGCTTTTCGATTTCTAATGCAGAATTTGTTAATTTTCTGGCCTTGTATGATATTATTTTTCAGGTAATAACTGACAGGCAAGACGGCATAAAATTTCAACTTCATGGTAAGGGCGTGGACGAGGAACCAAAAGGTGTTTTCAAAATCAATGACCAATCTGGAGAAATCATTGTCACCCGTTCCCTGGATCGCGAGGAGATGGACATGTATATTGTAAGTACTAACCATGGTTTATATTTTCTTTTTTAAAACAGAGCACTTTCTTCCAGTTACATTTAAAAATTCGCACCAAACTAAATCCATTGAGTGGAAGGGTTTAGCAAACAATGGTCCAATCGTTAATATCCATGCCATGATATTTTTAGCATAACTTCAATTACACAGGAGCTTACAAGAGGAGCTGTCTGTCTAACATGTGAATGATGAAAAGCTCTTGTGAATAGGCAGACTGTAGTTTGACACATACTTGAGCCAATTTTAACTTAGCTTACCCAGTTAAGATGCAAGAGTTGGGTTGAGATGGTAGGAACTCACGTTGTATTCCTGATGCTTTCTATCCCCTACCATTTTAAGTTGCCTGAGTTCAGTCAAGACGTCACTGAACTTAGAGGAGTGGAAAAGTAATTTCAGCAACAGAGCGGTGTTCCAATTATAATCATGATAACATTTACACTAAGTTAGTCATGGGCTTGACCAAGTATTAAACCAGCAGGCATCAGTCAGGACTCTGATAACAAGAGGCCTAATACGTTGAGTTTTGAAGAAGTTCTCCTCTTGGCTTATCTTGGAACTTTAACATTTCCACGCACCCCTGCACCCGGCTCCTCCTGCATATCCAATCATGTGCTTATCAATTTTCTTACACTTGGTCCCTGTACTCTTCCTGTGGTTGCAATCTTCCTTGGTGCCCACGACACTTGCCTCCCACTTGTCAAGAGAATCTTGGTCAAGGTGTTGCAAATGGGTCCTGAGAGTTAACATTTCCTGCACTTGATGCTTTGAGGGGCTCAAACATTCAGGGTCCACTTTAAGACCATGATTGGGAGATTGTGGGGATGGGGGTGGGCAGATGTCAGCAATTGGGGTACTGAGGTGAGGTTGAGGGGCCCTGTGAAGAGTACTTCACCTTCCCCTGACCTAATAGGAGCGCTAAAAGAGCTGCAACTTTGGTACATGAATGAGGAACCAGTCTGCCTTATGCAGAAAACCTGTCTGTGGAAATCAATGGAAATTGCTATGGCTGTGTGCTTTGGGGAAATTGTGGACCAATGTGCAGACACACAGATGCGCAGAAAAGCACGCGCACATATGCACACGCGCGCACATGCACAGAAACATGCATGCGTGAACACGTGCAGCAAAGTGACAAGAAATAGGAAATCTTTTAACAAAAGAGCGATCAAAAGAGAAAGCGTTGAATTAAAAATGTTTCCTATATCAGTTAAATGGTGAAACTACATAGCAGTTCTCAGAACTTGTATTCCTACACTCTTAAAGTTTTTTTTACCTCTATACCATACATTAATCCAGGCCCTGCCATTTTTCTCCCCCATTCCTCATCCCAAACCAAGTCTTTATGTTTCAAGAAAATGTTTTATTGGTGAGTATTACAAGTGTTGAAATGCCTTTTATTATCTTGTCTCTCATTGACCAATCTTTTAGGGCCTCTGCCTCCCTCTATCTTGCCTCAGCTTTTCTGTCATGTATATCTGCATCCCTAGGAGCTCCACTCAGGTTGATAGGGAAAGGCGGTAGACATTATTCAGCCTACTGTGTATGGTTTTGTGCCCTGACATTAGAGAGCTTCCTGGCTTTGCATAAACTTACATTCAGCTCTTAACTGTGACAAATTACTGTCTCCCACAGTGATGAATGGAACTGCCCCAGCAAGCAAGTACTTTGTCAAAAATTTCAAAAATATTACTGGGATTTACATGTGAAATATTCAAAGTCAGGAATCTGATGGATACTATGACCATTGAATCCTTTTGTTTTGATACCTGTTGGGTCTCAATTTGAGAGACAACTTGAAAGTAATCAATCTGACAGCATTGGCAGAGATTTTTTAACAGTCTCCAAGTGTGGGCTTAATGTATTCATGAATACCATTTCCCAACTCCCCCAGAACAATAAAAGCGACAAATTTGAGTTTAATGTTTTCAGGGTGAAAAGTTCTATTGACGCGATTATCATGTATTTGCATGAAAGTGAGCTGGAGCATTTAGAACAGTAGGGTGCCACTCGTGTCACATCACTATCAAGCAACAGAATCGCTATTAGTCCCAGTGCAGCAAGAGTCACTTTATTGATTACTATCCCTCAGATTCTCTTTATTGCTGTGCACAATTCTGGGTAAACATCTGACTGTTTTAGCTGATAACTGTGTGCGCGTATACGTTACTGAATATAGAAGATGACATGACATTTCAAAGTAAGGCATTATATGTAATCTAACACAACTTAGTGGAAGTACCCAAAGGATTAGACAGCATTTGTAGACAGAGAAATATTGTTTTAGGTTAATAACCATCAGAACTAAAAAAATGTGTCTGGTTTTAAGTGGGTCCAGAGTGAAGGACAAGAGAGCATTAAAGGAAGGTTACAATTGAGTGGAATACAGGATGGTTTAAGTAAGAAAAATGATGGGTGTGAATCATAAAAGCAATGTGAGAAATCAAGACACAAGTAAAATATTATAGGTTTTGAAATCTGAGGTGAAAATATAACCTGCTGAAGATACTCAAGAGGCCATGCAGCATCTGTGGAGATCAAAGTTGAGGAAAGGTCAATTTTTTTCTGAATATATCCCTCAGTTTCTGTCTTTGTTAATTAAACAAGGAACGTGTTTAGAAAAGATGTAAATGGGGGAAACAAATGGAGTCATCGCTAATTGCTGCCATGCGAATTAATGGACAGATGCTATGACCTGAAATTATTGAACTCGGTGTTGAGGACACAACGTTGTGAAGTGCCTAATTGAAAAATGAGATTCTGTTCCATAAGGTTAGGTTGGAATAGTGTAGAAGGCTGAGGTACAGAGTGGGAGTGGTGTGGAGACTTAAACTGATGAGCAATCCAGAATCTTAGGATCATGCTCGTGGAGTGAGTGGAAGTATTCTGCAAAGCGATTACTTAGTTTGCATTTGATCTCCAACATATAGAAGAGACCGAATTGTGAGCAAAAAAAAATGCTGTATACTAAAGGGGGAGCAGTAGGACAAGAAGATGTAAAAAAGACCATGTTGCATCTCCTACCCTAGCATGAGAATGTGTTGACGATGAGATAGGTATTGCATAGGAAATGGCCCATTCAGAGTGCAGCCACTGAAGGAGCAGATCGGTTTGTTCGTTACTGAGTTTGGAGGCTAATGGGGTACAGGGTAAGTTCAAGGTTGCTATGGGATGGAAGGGAAGGAGAGGGGAGAAAAGAAGTGCAGAAAATTGTACGGCTTTGTTTGCTGTTAATTAGCATAACAGGAATTTTCAGTTGAGGAATTGGAATGGACTATTGCAAGCATTGGTGTTGAAACTGGCATCTTCAGAAAATGTAATAGAAACAGAAACCAGAAGAAATGGAGGAACTTGCTTGTCCTTCATTCAGTTTCATATAGTATATTCATTAGTCACAATGTGTCTCCTTTAAATTGGGGAATTAAATATAGATTGAATAGCAGCTTTGCAAGTTTAATCTGCAAGCATAACCCTGAGCTTCTGTTAGCCTATCATTTTCATTCCCACTCCAATTCTAATGACGCTCAGCAACAACTTGAAGAGCGACATCTCGTCTTTTGATTGACCACCTTACAGCTTCTTGTGTTCAAATTTCTGAGGTCAAAATTTCAGATTGTGATCCCTCTGCCTACTTTTTAAGACAACAGTTGTTAACCTTTCTGCTGTTCTGATTCAGGCATAGCTTTATACCATGTGATAACATGTCCAAGGGCCATGGAGAATCACAAATGAATCACCCTGTGGAGCTCATTGAAAATGAGCTCTTTTGGTAACAGGTGGCTTTCCAGCTGGAACTCATCACCTGCGTTGTTTATAAAGCAGACTTATTACCCTCCAACTCCATTTTGATTTGATCGTGTCTCTCTCTCCCTATGCCCACAGCCCCACCTCAATTTTTGATGTTACAATTGCCCTTAACAGGCTTTGCTTATAAATATTCAATTAGCCACATGGGTGTTTTCTTGTTGGTGAAGAAAAACAAAATATGTATAGTAAACAACTCTATTCACAACGGTTTTTTCATTTTCACTCTCACTATAAAAAGTTTTAAAAATGAAAAAGAAATAAATATAACCATGGGTGAGTTGAGAAAAATAGAAAAATAATTCAATTAGCCACAAAGGTGTTTACTGTTGGTGGAAGAAGAAAAAATAATTTTTAAAAATACAGACTCATGGGGCCCTCTTGTGGCACAGTGGTAGTGTCCCTACCGCTGGACCGGGAGGCCAGGGTTCAAGTACTAACTGCTTCAGAGGTGTATAATAATATCCCTGAACAAGTTGATTAGAAGAAAATAGGTTTTTTTTAAAAGTAAACCCAGTAGTGTTTAGCAATTCCTTTTTGAAAAAAAAGCTGTGGAGCTCTGGTGGTGCTCTGTTTTGTTTGATAGCACTTCTGTGTATTAAAAAGATAAAGCTGTAGCACAGTGGTAGTGTTCCTACCTCTGGTCTATGGAAGTCTACCTGCTCCAGAAGAGGGTAATAACATCTCTGGACAGGCTGATTTGAAAATAAATAAAGCAGGCCGAGGGATACAGTGCTTTATCTCCATCTCCAACTCCATTTTGATTTAACCACTTCCCTCTTTCCCTAAAACAAAAAGCAAAAATAAAACAGTCACCATGATTTTGGTGGTGGGAAAGTCGCTCAGTTGTGGATATGGTAATAAGAAGAGAAGATAAAGCAGACCCTGGGATGGATTTGCAGAACTGTCTGACCTGGGCTGGGACTAGCTTCTTATACCATGAGTAGTGGCTCTAATTTGGTTTTCAACAATGAATGATGTTTTTTTTCAAGTCTGGCTTGTTGAGTTATTACATACCGTCATCTCTTCTATAATTTAAACTCTCCTGCTTTCCAGCCTATTACAGGCCTTCAATTTATTGTTCTCCCATCTCCCCACTCCATTTTCTCTATATTTGCTTAATTCTTGTATAATCTCTAAATTTCTCTTTGCTTTGAGGAAAGGTTATCAACTGTGGCATCCGAGAATGTAATATATTCTAGGCTTGTGGTAAAATTGTGAAATATTACCTGAAAAATGTGCCAGAATGCATGTGCCCATAATGTCAATGTTAGAGTGTATTCACCACAAGGATTTATTTTAATACTGTGAGCAGAACCTACCAAGAACAGGGGAATCTGCCAGTGCACATTAACATGAGATGCTGTTTTAAAATATACAATTTACATCTTAATTCCAATCCCTTGTTTTCTTTCTTCAATACAGGAGAAACATTTATGTTTCAGTGACTATAGCAATAAATAACCGCCCCTTTCCAACCCCTGTGTTTAGTTCGCTCATTGTTCAGAAGACTATAATTGTCATTTGTCCTTCTGCTTTCATAATCAAAATGACATCTGGTGTGTGTCTGAGGATAATTTAGGTTCAGACATGTCAAATCAGACAGGACTCTGTATCTATAATTTATTTTTATAAAGCCTTTTGTTTTTGCTGCACTTTAAGTATCAGCAAAGCAACGCCATACAGTACGAAGAGGATGCTGCAATACAGCTCCAATCAGGAAACTTCAGTAATGAAACACAGCGATAACATCTGTTCCTGAAACTACAGCAATATTTTGTTGTCTTACTGTAGTTGTCTTTCTGCACATTCTTACCACTGTCAGGTTAGAGCTGCTGTAGCACCATTTTATTTCTCACCTTTCGCACGAACATTGTTACACTTGTCTGCTTCCTTGCTATTTGTACCGTCTGTTTAAATGCTTTATCTCACTGTCTTAGTGAAGGGTTTCTTCTATAGCACCATTATTGCCTGATAGTAGGCATTCTTGCAGCATAGCTGCTGTTGCTTCTTATCAATCGAACATGGAGCAGTCTAAAGTTTACAGGCAATGTCAGGCAGCCCTAAAGATCTGGCTGAGAGTCGGGCATTTAATCATATGGACTACTGCCCTGGCTTACATTATGCTTGACTGTAATTTTATTTGATTAAATTGATGAAAACACAAGTCCAATATGAAGTGCAGCAAAAATTTCATGGCCTATTGTAATGAAGCTATGAATTACTAGAAATGAAGTCTGTGACCCAGAATTGACTGGGAACATAATGATAAATTCATTGCCACACGCTGTTGTCTGTTTATTTAAAGTGTTGTGGTGAGGAAGAGATATAGAGCTGAATTTATGACCCATGAGAGGTTGTTAGGCAAGAGAAAGGTTAATGTACTGTTATTGGCCGCCATTTCAGGGATACCATACTTGGTGTCAAATTGCCATTCTCTACCATGGTTTTATTTGTGGTTTTCGATTGTAGCCATGAGGTAGGAAGGGGAGGCCTTAAGCAACCGTTAACTGATCATTTAAGAGCTCCAGCTGGACCACCAAAGGGCAGGCCTCCAGAGACATCTAATTCCACGGGTGGAATAAAATCAAGTCAGAATTCACACGACACCAGAGTCACTGCCCACAGGTTTATGTGAAATCACAAGCTTTAGGAGCACAGCCCCTTTGTCAGGTGAAGTGACTATGACCTAGTGTCGTGTGACTTCTGATTATAGTCACTTCACCTGACAAAGGGGCTGTGCTCCTAAAGCTTGTGAT
>NC_063346.1:19176446-19208853 GCF_021869965.1 Rhincodon typus | reverse complement strand
AGCAGAAAGGCCTTTCTGCTCCTATGATGCTGCTTGGCCTGCTGTGTTCATCCAGCTCTGCATCTTGTTGTCTCAGATTCTCCAGCATCTGCAGTTCCTGCTATCTCTGACAGGTTTACATTTTCTTTGAGAACATTAATATGGATTAGAAAGAGCAGGGTCCAGACATCGCCCCTGATGGACTCCAATCAACACTTCCCCAGTCTGAAATTACACCTCTCTAGAAGTATTCTTTGTTTCCTATTACTATTCGAACTAACATAACATTCCTTGATAAAATAATTGGCTACATTTTGAGAGATCTGAGTCATCCTCATTCTAATGCATGCTTGAGCAAAAGTAATATAAAGAACCAGAATAAATCTCCAAATTGTTCAGTATATTTTTACGGAAAGCTTGCACTTAACACTAACGACAGCAAACTCAGTACAAGGTGTCATGGTGATAAAATCATATTTTCTTGGAATTTGAGTTAAATACAAGCAAATGAATATTCAAACTTGGTTGAAATATTTTTCTGACATATGCCTGTGACTCTGTTGCAAAATTTTACATGAAAAGCCAGTTTGGAATATTTATAAATAAGGCTAGGGTTAAAGTGCCTCTTCATCTCCTCCACCTTTTCATCTCCATATTATAGATTTATACAAAAGAAATATGCTGGCAAATGACCAAAGGCATTCTATTGTCACTTGCAGTTCGTAAATTTCATTCTTATCACAAACTGCCAGTTCTTTCTGGCAGTTATCTGACAGAAAGATCTGCCTGGATCTTATTAACATGCATTTTCTGGTGCAACCTACACAGTGGGACGGTATGACTTTGAATTCAACTGTTAATTAGGTAAAAAGGGAATGCAGTGTACTCTATTTATAATAACTGTTTATTCATCTCTTGTTTGCTAGCATGAAATGGAATGGTGCAAGATGTGCAAAACGTTGGGCCAGATTTTTCTGTCAGAAAAGCAGTAATGCTGTTAGTGTTCACTGATTTTTTTATATGTAAATACTTGCAGCAAGTTCAGGTGAGCGGTATGGCTAAAAGTGAATATTGAAAAGCTGCCATTGAAGTTGTATCACTTCACAGTTATATAGTTTCATGACTGTGCACCATCCCTCCATTTTGTTTGAGGAATTTGGTGCATTTACCATTTGTTGTCCTTTTAAAATCATTACAGGATGATTTGTCGTCACAGGGATTAATTTCTCTTTTCAATTATATTTTAATTAATTAAATCAACATTACTACTGAAATCTTCGCAATTTTAAGCGTGGAATTTCATTGCCTAAATTGTTAAACATTTTGGGGAGATTTTTAAAAACAAACAAAAAATTCTCCTCTTTCTCTGTCTTTGTTTTCTCTCTTAATCTGGTGCGCTCTCCCTCTTTTTTTTGTATTTGTTCTGTTATTGAATTCGCCCTTTATTCCACTCTTCCCATGTCTGTTTACAGCTCTTCAGTCTTGTTGATTAAGCAGGTACTCTGTCATTTGTCCTGGTCTCTCAAGTCCTAGATGCATGGTTTCTTCACTGCACTGCTGTAATAATACAATACAATACAACACAACACAGGCACAGGAACAGGCCCTTAGGCCCACTAAGCCTGTGCCAATTCCTAATCTTTATTTAGACCTGCTACTTACTGCCCTTACACAATTTCTATCTCTCTTCTCACCTCCTGTTCATATATATCAAGATATGCCTTACAACATTGCTAAAATGCCTGCTTCCACCACCTCCACTAGTAGTGCATTCAGGCTCCCACCACCCTCTGTGAGAAAGATTTTCCCCACATTTCTCCCCTAAACCTTCGCTCTCTCACCTTGACCCTGTGCTATCTTGTAGTTGACCTTCCACCCTAGGAAAATGTCTCTGACTATCCACCCTGTCTATGCCTCTCATAATTTTGTAGACCTCTATCAGGTCACTCCTCAGCCCCCATCTTTCCAGTGAAAACAATCAGAGTTTATCCACCCACTTCTCATAACTAAAAGCCTCCAGACCAGGCAACATCCTGTTAAACCTTCTCTGCACCCTCTCCAAAGTATCCATGTTTTTCTGGTAGTGTGGCGACCAGAACTGCGATCTCATACACCTGGCACTAATCTCAAAGGGCATGCTTAATGGGCAGCAACTATACATATCCCAGCCATCTACAGGCATGGTGAAAGGGAACTGTACCTGCCAACTCTTGACCGGGTATACGGCTGAGATTCATTGATATCCCAGGATACCTGTGGATTGAACTTGCAAAAAGTTCAACCCATCACAGTTTGGAGAAGACAATAAGTAAGACACATAGGGGCATGGTGCCAAGTCAATGTGGTGATTTTGGAATGATAGTGTGAGAAAACTGCACTATGTTACAGAGTGAAACCCTCTTGTGAGACTCGATGAAAATTATGCTCGGTTGATTTCTCGATTCAGTAAGTAAAATAAGATTCAGCTCAGTTTGCTGGATTTTTTTCCGGCTTTTGACATTGTGGAGCACTTATGATTTTTGTAATGCCTTTGAAGCATTCTCTTCAGATCTATCTCCCTTAGCACTGGGCGATCAAAACAGAATGGATCAAAGTCCCAAAAGCCTTACACAACACTGAAGGTGAATGATTCTTCTAAAAGCCTAAGTATAACCCCCTCAGTGCCTAAGGGAGCATTACTTTTAATGATATTTAGATATATTCCAAAGTTATACAGCACTAAGCATTAGAAATCAGGTGGGCTATTTTCAAGGCCTGATCTGTAGTGACTTAGCCAATGTCAGGTGGGATGATAGCAAATTATTAATTGAACTACCCAGTGAGGCAACTAAAATAATGACCGAGGCTTCCTTTTGAATGTCCTTAGATGCTGAGTGAGTGTAGGATCAGGTTTGAAAGTGATAAATGTTTGATCCACGAGCACTCACTGCCTGGACAGTGGGAAGCGAGAAAGGTAAGGAAGAATGGATAGCCACAACGTCAGCTTTGACTCATTAGTAGCCATGTTGGCTATGAATTAGAAGGCCATGCATCCATGCCTCACTCCAAAGACTTAAATGCGTAATCTTAGCTGGTGATTCACATAGAAGATAGAACTGCATAACTTGCCTGTGTTTGAATTCCATCCACTCTTCTTAATCATTTGTTTCCCTTCAGAAGTGATTGAATTGAGAATCTTATACTTCAATTGCTTTTGTGCTCTTTCGGAATACCAAATAGTTCACTACTTGAATGATTTTAAATTTCAGAAATTAGCTTAAGGTTAAACAGTATTGGGAGAAAGGATCTTCTTGCATTCAAGGCTTCTTTAATGATATAATAAGTTAGTCTTCTGACATCGCTAAGAAATTTTCTATGTTGCCATACATCCCAAGGATCATCTTGTCAGTCTTGAAAATTGAAAATACCCAAACCAGCATGTTAAGTCGACAGATTTAGTTTGTGAATGATTAATTTCGACCCAATATCATAAGCCCCCATAAGAACTGTAAAGGGATGCAATAGAATTTGAATATTATTGTATCATGGTCATAATCTTTCTATTATTCTGAAATAATTCCACACTGCAATTTCCCATTCAACTTAATTTATCACATTTAATCTAAAAAAAGGTCCTGTCAACAAATCAAGTTTAATTTAAAGGAAGCAATCCTTTCTTCCTGGTTCAATAAGGAGTGCACGTTGATAATACATACTATTGTATGCAATGTACTCTGCTTAGGGTTTGTGGCAATTGATTTTGAAGAGTGAAAGAGCATCATCACAATAACTTTAGCCTGAAATGCAGAAGGAACAGAATATTATTGATAGCTAAATATCTGAGAATAGAGTGGTAGCAGAAAATCATATGACAAGAAAGAGAAACTAGGGCAAGAACTAAAGCTGAGCTGAAATGCGATAGTCATAGTTCCATTGGGAGCATATTTGCATCTGACTTGGAAGATTCTAAGTTCAAGTCTCGCTCAAGGTTCTGGGATGTGATGAACCTTTGAAAGAGCTTCCTTTTAAGTGAAATGGATGAATTTTACTGGAAGAGGGGTGGGGTTGGGGATAGCGGGGCTTGGGGGAGAAAGTTGGAAATGTAGACAGATAAAACCGGAAAACCCAGCAGGTCTGGCAGCATATGTGGAGAGAGAAACAGTTAATGTTTCGATTCAGATATGTCTCCGCTTCAGAACGGAGAGACTTGGTATTGCTTGTCCCCTGAAAGAAGGACAGTCACAGGCTGATCAGATTTTGCAAAGCCGCTTTAAGCATCTTTAACAAGCTGGTGGTTGGACTTCTGATTGGCTGGCAGCTCCTGCAGTCTCAACAGCACCCAATGAGTGAGCTAGCACTCCCAGGAAGATCCCTGAGATCAATAAGTCATGCTTTTGAGGGAGGGAAGGACTGTGTACCTTTAGGGAGGAGAGTGAGGGCTTTAGGGGTTGGAATTTGGTGACCAGATATCAGGAACAAAAGCGTAGTGGGGCTGCAAATATAAGAGAGGGTGGCCCCTGTGCACCCCTTCCAAAAGAGGTAAGATCTTTTGTTTCCACCCTTTTACCAACTGAAAAATCTGTTTGGCCACTCTTCTGCCAGTGATAAGGTACAGGTGAAAGTGGAATGAGGCTGTTAATTGCTGCTTAACTGCGCAGGTAAGTGCCTGAATAGGCCTAAGGATGGGTGAGCCAGCTGTTGCCTTACCATCCACCACATTCTGGGAATGGCTTAGGGTTGGGTGGTAACACCAGTGGGTTAGCCATTCCATGCTATTTCACATTCCCATCAGCCCCAAACGCACCTATTGGCTAGGTCATAAAATGCACCCTCACCAAACCCCAGGACCAGTCATAGCTGGTCCATTCCACCTTCTTGTGTAAATGCAGAAGATCTTATGGCATGATTTTGAATATTTATCTCTCAATAAATAGTTTATCAGTTCATTATTAGACTGCTGTTTTCTACTCATTTAAAGTGAACATATTGGTACATCATTTCCCACATCACATATACAATTTGAAAAAAAGTACTTTATTGGCTATAAAATGCTTTGAGATGTCCAAAAACAAAGTTGCTGGAAAAAACTCAGCAGGTCTGGCAGCATCTGTGAAGAAAAAAAATCAGAGTTAATGTTTCGGGTCTGGTGACCCTTCCTTAAAACTCTGAAGAAGGGTCACCGGACTCGAAACGTTAACTCTGATTTTTTTCTTCACAGATGCTGCCAGACAAGCTGAGCTTTTCCAGCAACTTCTGTTTTTGTTCCTGATTTACAGCATCTGCAGTTCTTTCAGCCTTGTGATGTCCAGAGGTTTTGAAAAGCAATATATAATTAATTCTTTCTCTCTTTTTTTTTCCTCAAGATTCACAGCACAAAGAACATCTGATTGATAGTTCTGTGGTTAACTTTATATCAGCCAATTGTGCAATTTTACTGCTCTTAGAGCATTGACTAAATTTCTAATAAGGTGACTCCAGGCACATTCTCATTGCTCTGTAGCTGGGCTTTGCACTTCCCATTGGTCTGTTGCATCAGACTTCCTGACCAACCCATACTCTCCACTGATCTTTATTTTATTTCAACAAATAAATTCCAAACTGCAATTTTTTTCTATCTTTTTAAATTGTGTTATATCTGATATTGAGTCTCTCGATCTGTCATTATTTCCGATGACAAGACTCCCCTTCCTCATACAGCTTCAATATTGAACCTTCAGGCAAGTCTCCATTACCCAATGACCTAGTTATATATATATTCAGTCCTCAATTTCTTTGGAGTTTTAGATCACTTTTATACTTCATAATTTCAGAAGGAAACTGATTGAATGCGGTGAATATATAAGACCCAGGCTAAATGTGATTCTCAGAATAAGTGACAAGCAATGAGAAAGAAAGAATCTTAACATTTGTACATGGCCCTTCGTAACCACCTGGATGTCCCAAAATGTTGTCCAGCCAACTCATTACCTCTTCAGTGTAGTTTTTGTTTTAATGTAAGAAATATGCTGGCCATTTTGTGCATAGCGAGGTGTGATAAACAACAATATGCTAATGATCAGACTGGTTTAACTGATGTTGGATGAGCACAGGCTTTGGCTAGGCTAACTACCAAGATCTCCCCTTCTCCTGATCAAAATATTGACATGGGATCTTTGGTCCTCAGTTAATGAATCTTTCATCTGAAAGGCAGCACCTTCTTTAATGCCTCAATCCTTCACTTCCGAACCAGAGTGTCAACCTAGATTTTGTTTCTCTTGAGTGGGAGTCGAACCCAGAACTCTATGTCCTAGAGACAAGCATGCTACCAACTGGACCATGGCTGGAATTGGGAAGTATTTGGGGATTTCTAAGGTTTTGGAGTAGATTTGTAGCTCGGGTTGTGGGTGTTGAGGTTGGTTGGCTTGCCGAGCTGGTTTGTTGTTCCGCAGACGTTTCGTTACCGTGCTTGGTAACATCCTCAGTGCAGCCTCTGAAGAAGCGTCGGTGTGTTTTCCTGCCTGGCTTTTAAACTCTGGGGTCCGTTGTGATGGATTGCCTCACTTCCAGGTTTCCTCCGTAGTGGAATGTATATGGGGTCGAGTTCAATGTGTTTATTAATAGCCTGCTTCGGCGGACAAACAGGAAGGAAACTAACAACAAGAGTACATGAACACCAACTGGCTACAAAAAGACACGACCAATACTCACTCATCTCAATCCACATGGACAAGGAGAACCACAACTTCGACTGGGACAACACCAAGATCCTGGGATAGGCTAGGCAGAGACAAGCACGAGAATTCCTGGAAGCATGGCACTCCACGAAGCAGGCTATTAATAAGCACATTGAACTCGACCCCATATACGTTCCACTACGGAGGAAACACGGAAGTGAAGCAATCCATCGCAACGGACCCCAGCGTTTAAAAGCCAGGTGGGAAAACACACTGACGCTTCATCAGAGGCTACACTGAGGATGTTACTAAGCACGGTAACGAAACGTCTGCAGAACAACAAACCAGCTCGGCGAGCCAACCAACCTCTATTTGGGGATTTATTCCGATAAAATAGAATTCCACCAGGCCTAAATACGAAATGTACCTCATTATTTTTTAATTTATGTATTAATACAGTATTAATAGTAATATGGTGTAGAGGTCTTGCAGTACAACTACGCAGTGTTTAGTGCTGCACTGGTGATCAAACACAGTGTAATGGTCGCTTTAGATGAACACAACTTTATCCTTCATTTTGAGTCCATGTGGAAATAAATATTCTCTTTGTAACAACTGCCTACATTTGAAAAGAAGAATACCTCTTCATGTGTATTATTGATATGTGCACAGCCCTGTCATTTATGCATACATGAATTGGTCAACTTCTTCAACAGGAATTCTCAAACTACGAATGCAATCCCCAGTGAGGTCAGCAGCAAAGATGTTGGACTCATGTGTTCCAAAGCAGCAATGGCTCCAACCAAGTTGTAACAGCTCGAGGTCCTTTTAAATCATACAGATTTGCTCTCCTTAGTCTGTGTGGGCTAACTGCCACATCTTGCTCTGAATTTTGCATTAAAAATGTAAGTAGATGCCTTACTTACAAACCCTTTGAATGAAACCACTCTGCCGCCTCTTGCTCTTGCTCCTGCAACCCACCAATCCTACACGGCCACCCACCATTCCCTCAGGTCTGGGGTCTCATGCGCCAAAGTACAGTCATAATGGATGCAATGTTTCAAGAATTTTGAGCAAACATTTTCAGGTGCAGAAACAAACGTGTCAACATGATCTTTCCCTTTATTTCCTTCCAATACATGTTTTCTTTATTGTATGCCTAGAGGGGTGAAAACAGTAAGAAAAATCTTGGAAATTAATGCACTGGTTTTATTGGAGCACAGTTCTGCAATATACAAGATAGACCAGTATGTGCCATTCACAAGTTTTACTGGTTTTTCCTTACTTGATTTCCATCTTACCGTATGTCCTTGCTATTACAAACATTTCATCAATTGAAATGCTTCATTGGTTTTATTGCAATCATTATTGTGAGTGTGATTCCAAAAGTGAGGATAGTCAGACAACAACTTAGTTTTAGATCTGAAATAGAGGCGTACAACCATGGAGATATTCAGTAGGTCTGTGAAGGGAGAAACAGAGTTAACATTTCAGGTTACAGGCCTGAGGCCAGTATTTTTCAGAGTGAGGTCAGCTTATGATTTCTTCTGTACATTCTAGTGATCTGTTAGGGAACAAAATTAGTAGAATCCTTTCACTCTGCTGAAAATTAGTGTATGACACCAGGGGAAAGAGCATCAATAATAAAAATAAATATATTAATTTTGTTAAAAAGGTTTGCTGAATGCCAATCTTATTGTTCATATATTTTGGTTAGCTCAGTTGGCCGTAAAGTTAGCGTGCAATGCAGAGTGATGCCAGAAGTATGGCTTCCTGCACTAACCGAGGTTCATAGAATCATAGAATCCCTACTTTGCAGATAGAGGCCATTCAGTCCATCTAGTCTACACCAACCTTCTGAAGAGCATCCTACCCATGCCCAGCCCCCTATCTTGTCCATGCAACTCTGCAATTGCCATGCTAACCCTCCTACCCTGCACACTACAGGGCAATTTAGCATGGCCAATCCACCTAATCTGCATATTTTTGGTCTATAGGAGGAAACCAGAGCACCTGGTGGAAACCCACACAGAAACAGGGAGAATGTGCAGACTACACACAGACAGCCACACGAGGTTATGATCAAACGCAGGCCCATAATGTTTTGATGCAACAATGCTAACCCTAAGTCTGAAGCTCCACTGACTGAGTTATCCAGGCTCATGGCTTTATATAATGAACAACCGTCCTTCTCAACCTCTCCCATCACCTGGGGCGTGGGGACCTTCAGTTTAAGCCAACACCAGTCATTTCTCTTTAATGAGAGAGCAGCCCTAAGCCCACTGGAACTATGGCAACTTTTTGTATTTTTCGATCAAATGTGAAACAACTTTCAGTACCTGTTTTATCTGCCCAGTTCCTAATAACTATGTAGCATGCAGCAATTAGAAAAATGGAGGATAAATATTTTGAATAAAATGTTCCATTAGGGCTAATGTCCCAAATCCTCTCCAGTAATTGGATCTACATTCCTATCTTAAAAACTGGAGTTCCTTTAACAGCCTCCAGAAGGATTCTCTACCACATTTGTTTGGAGTCTGGGAGCATAGTTTACCTCTGCATAAATTTAATATTGTGCTGTTGCGCATTTTAAAAAGGGAGTTTACCTATTCTAGATTAGCACAATTTGATTGTGCAGACCAAATTAAAAGTTTCAGATTGAATCTTCAAACTACATTTTAAATGCTTCATGTTCAGCAGAGAGATACCATAGGACAAAACTAGGTTGCTTAGTTACTAAATATTATAACACTTTATCGAATATAAATTGACTAAAATCATGTTTAAAAACCAAAGCCCCTATAAGTACCAAACAAAAAAAAAGTACTTTCAAGAGATACAAGATTGACTCCAGATAAAACAGGAGACACAAAAGATACACTCGTTAGATACTTCACATTGAATCTGGATCGCTATTCATGAACAGTCCTGAGCTGCTAAGTTTTCATGCCAAAATAAATTGTCCCTGAGCAGTCTTTGAAAACTGCTAAATCTTGGAAATAATCCTTGACTAACTTTCTCTGAAACCTGGCTGTCGGACAGGAAATCTTTTCTTTCCCCAAGACAAAAATCTCAAGTTTTGATAATGGCAGAAAATAAATGACACCACTGTTAGATCTGTTTGATCTCCAGCTGATGTGAGCAAGACAGTGAACAGAGGGTCTGGAGAGAGCAGAGCATGGTGCCCAGATGTGCAGAATCCTTACTTTCTAGTCCCTTTAGAATTAAACCCCTTCATTAAAAATGGTTGAATCCCAATTTGCTAATAATGTAGTATTCGTTAATTCAATTGGATTTTTCTATGAATTCTTACTCCAAGTCAATAGAGTGTCATGTAGTATTCAGCTTATACCAAGAGTAGACAGTATCCCATTTACTACAAGTCTGTGGTCTCTGTGCAAAGACAGTCCAGGTGAATGAGAAGTTGAAGGTCCCCTGTTCTACTTTTTCCCACAATGTGTCGTGATCATGCAATTTTAAAATAATCCAAGCAGTTAATAATGTTAAGAAATGTAATAAACAAGCCTTCATTTACTCCTAATTATTAATCACATATTCTTCAATTAAGATATAATTGAAGTGCTTCTTTTAGTCAATCATATGTTGTTGACTGTGACTCATAATAGAGTTTGTCAGCGTTCTGGGATTGTTAACTGTGCCTGTCTGACAGCACAAGATGTCACCTTACAAAGACAGTGGCCTGAATCTTCGATTTTTTTTTTGGCTATGTGCAAGTTGTGTCCAGTTCTTTGGAGGATTTTTTTGTTGCAAGGCCTCACGAGATTTCTTGCTGTATCTTAACGACGTCAGCTCATAACTATCTGTCTTGCCCCAAGGCATTTCTTGAGTTTGATTCTAGCTTGATCTTACCACTTGTGGTTGGAGTCATAGAGTCATACAGCACAGAAACAGACCTTTCAGACCAACACGGCTGCGCTGACCAGACATCCCAATCTGACCTAATTCCATTTGTCAGCATTTGGCCGTATCCCTCTATCCCCTTCCTACTCATTAACCCATCCAGATGCACTTTAAATGTTCTAATTGGAGGTAGGTACAATTACAACAGCCCTGAAATTCACTTTCATCTCCTTTAATACCTGCCTCTCTCTCATTCCAGAAGGAAGACAGCCCACAATCAGGCAGAAATAGTCTAGGTGAGTGGTGGGCTGCCTGACATTCATTTCCTTGCCCCTTATGTTGCAAATGTCCATACTCTGGCCAGCTAAAGCAGTTGACTGTCTGCGTCAAAGCCCTTAGACTAGTATCAGATTTTGCCTTTGACTTACTGTGCTGGAACCAGCTGCCTGAAGGCAAATTCCCCTCACTTGACTTGGTGCTGAAGATCATGCAATCATCTGGGAACATCCCACTTCCTGTCTTACAGTGGAGAACAGGTCATTGATGAAGTAGCTAAGATGGTCAAGTCAAGAACACTGTGCCAAGGAACAGGTCTCCTGTGGTGCAGTGGTATTATCCCTACCCGTGAGCCAGGAGGCCCAGATTCAATTCCCACCTTATTTAGAGGTTTGTAGTAAAATCTTTAAGCAGGTTGAGTAAAATAGATATGCTGAGGAACTCCTGCAGTCCTGACCTGAGACTAAGTTAACTGACCTCCAACAGCCACAACCATTTTTGTTTGTGATTGATATGATTCTAACAAGCAGAGAATTTATCCTGGTTTTCCATTGATTTCAGCTTTCCTAGGGCTGTCCGATTCCTTGTCCTGTTGAATGCTCCTTGAAACCAAAGACGTTCTCTCTCATCTCACCTGTAGGGTCTGGCTGTTTTTGTCCATGTTTTGACCGAAGTTGTAATGAGGGCAGGAGCTGAATAGCCTTGGCAGAGACCAAATTTTGGCATCAGCAAGTAGGCTATTGCTGAGCAATAGCAACTTAATAGCGCTCTTGTGACCCCTTCTATCATTTTGCTTGTAACTTGGATAATGATTGGAACTGTCAAAGCTGTCAAGGGTCCACTGCTTTTTGTTATTTATATGAATGGTTTGGATGTGAACATAGGAGGCATAGTTAGTAAGTTTGCAGATGATGCCAAAATTGGAGGTGTGGTGGACAGTGAAGAAAGTTAGCTCAGAGTACAATGGCATCTTGATCAGATGGGCCAATGGGCCGAGGAGTGGCAGATTGAGTTTAATTTAGATAAATGTGAGGTGTTGCATTTTGGAAAGGCAAATCAGGGCAGGTCTTATACATTTGATGGTAAGATCCTGGGGAGTACTGACTTGTCATCAAGGCTGTAAAGGACCATGGGTATGGTTGGTTGCATTGGGCATTAGAGATGAGTAGATTGGCCTAAGGTGACAGGAGGGTATCAGGTGGGATGGATAGAGTGCCAAAGGAATGCCTAGTTGTGTGAAGAGCAATGTGAGATGGACAAATGGGCATAGGTTGGCACAGGAAATATGAAGTCATGGGAGATGGGTACATGTATAGGTTTGCACATGGCATATGATCTTTGCATTCAAACTTTGAACTTAGTACACATCTACACAATCTGATTTGTCAACTCTCAGCCTCCTCCGGTCTTTCTGGATTGCTCAGCTCAACTTCCAAAGCAACTCCTTAGCACCCCTTCCCAAAAACAAAACAGAAATGGAACATACAGATGGCCATTTTAAAGATCAAATTCACAAGAACAAGATTTCCCCCACCCCTGTAAAGCCAACTTGAGTCAATCGGGGCTAAGGTATAAACATTTTCAAAATGTTTGTTACATTGCAGTTCTTTGCTTTATGAAAAAAAAGGATCCATGCTCACACAGCTCAAAAGACATGTTAACTAGATCATCTTGCTGTTTGCTGTGTGGACTGATATTTGCATCTACATCGATCTTCCCGTCATGAAATTATGATGTTAATACCAAACCAAATGATACACAAGGAGAGAGCACAAAGGTGTGAGTTAATCTACTCAAAATAGGTAGATTGTTTTAATGAACTTCACTTTATTTTACAGCCATACAAAGGATCCTTTGCCATCATCTTAAGCTTTTGATGGTTAAATAAAGCTTTTGACATACTTGGTCTCAAATATGCATTAATGAAAGCAGTTTTAGATGGAAGAAAATATATCTCGTGATTGATCGATTTTTCTGTGCTTACTTTTTAAATCAAATTTTTACTTGTAAATGAATTGCATTCCCTTCCAAATTAATCTTGTGCATAATCCATAACAGAAGAATAATAAAGCATATTTTTACTAGTATGCTTATGTGTGGCATAAACTGCTCAATAAAAGTTGTCAGTTATCTTGATGTACTGTTTGCATAATAATTCAAAAGCTATGAAAAGCTATATAAAGGCTCCTTAATTCAGAAGGAATTATTCTTTACATTACTAGTGTGTTGGGGTGTCAAGACTGATTAATGTTCTGCTTAAATTACTATCACCAAGGGTCATTTAATAATTCAGGTAACCTTTTGAAATTGTCAACAAATACCTTGCATGGTTTAATAATTGACCTATTCATATCACATTCATAAAATGAAAATATAATAAAACATTTTTGTTTAAAAATGAATCTCATACTGAATTACCCATTCAGACTGAATTCATTACTAAAATAGAACATAGTTCATTGAGTTCTTTGGACAAAACGTCATTTAACTTTTTATTCACTCATTGAGGGGAAATGGCCTTCGTTGGCTGGGCTTGCATTTCGTGCCCATCCCTAAGTGTCCCTGAGCTACCATGATATATATGTTATGATCACAACCACAGGAGTGTTCATTCTGAAATGCACAAAGGATTTCTTGCAATCTGCAATGAAGAGGAGCATTGGCACTCCGCCGCCATTTATCATTCACACAGTCACAATTGAAAGGTTTATTCACTGATGTTGATGCTTCTTGAGATCTTCTTAGCTATTTCAGCCCAACTTTTCTATCAACCAGCAGCATGTAACTTTCTGAAAGTGATGAGGCAGTAAGTTATGTTTTACGGCCATAGACTTTTCAACATTTAGCCAAGCCACAGTGGTGCACACTGTGCTGCAATGGGCAGCTCTTGCTCTTCTCTGAAAGCATGAGTTTGGAGTTTTGAAATATGCTCTGGACATTTTGTACGTGAATGGCACTGTTTTATTTCTTCCTTTGTATCCAACTTGGTCCATAACATCAGCATTCACTCTGGTAAGGGGCTAAACACAATTCTGAACAGATTGCAGCAAAATGAGTCGTGAAGAGTCAGGAGGCAGTCTGGCAGCTTTTACTATTGGAACATTGAGCTTATAACCAAATGTAGTGTTAAACTGACAGCCCAATGTTATAATTCAATGTAACTCATTGGTTATCTTATCTTAGTTGGGATTCCAACTGATAGGGCAAGGTAAAACTGTGCTTCAGCTTGAGCAGAGAACTCTCTTTGGATTAGAAATCTTTGTGATCCTCCTTTTAATTATTCAATGGTATTAATGATAACTAAAATGGCTTAGTGGTCTGTATCTTTTATTCTTTGCAGCTGAAGAAGAGTCAGTAAAGGGCAATATTGAAATGGAATTTTCTTTGAAGAAAACATTTCTTGTAGATATTAATTATACAAGAAAATCTGCAATTGACTGATATGATTCTCTTGAGTGACCAGTACAACTGTTGCTCAAAATATCTATAGCATATTCTAAATTTAAAACCTTTCCTTCAACTGGGTCTATTTGGAATTGAAATCAGATTAATCATGTGAAATTTCTGTAAGTAAAAGATGTGGATGATTAGTTGAAAACTGATTCAAAAATATGCTGTAAGTGGCTCGAGAGCATTCTTCAATAATTAGGACATATATTTCACCTCTCCAAATCAAAGCCATAGATGGCTCAGTCAGCAGGAAAAAACTGCTGGATTTGTGCAAAATTCATGTGCTGTTTGCAACGAGTAACAGCTTAATTTGTTTGTTACATTTTGGGAGATGCCTTGGGTAGCTTTATAGGGGACTGGGAATCAGACAGATTAGAAGAGAGTGAAAGGGTAAGAGTAGATAAAATTGCAGTCAAATGAGACACTTGCTTCTAATTAAAACAAGGGGTGCTGACAACGAAATGTTGATGAGACGATTATACATCCCGGAACATCGGGATAGAAATGGATATAGAGACGGGTAGGATCATGAATCGATTTGAAGTGCAGAACAAGGAATCTCAAGTTGAATCTGTAGACATGGAGCTTGTGGAGCTATGTTTGAGGTACAAACATGGGTGGTGGAAGGAATTGGTTAGGTAGTGGATCATTGGAAAAACTGTAAGTGCATAAAAATCTGTGCACTAGAAAAATGTAGCTATTAAAGTTTGAGTCACCCAGAATATTTTGGGGTGGTGGGTGGTGGGGAGGGATCAACATTACCTGCCCCCACCCAAAAAGTTCTGGGCATGTAATATAGGTTGGTTGGCCAGCACACCAACTTTCCAGCTGCTCCCAAGCTCCCCCCACTCCCTCACCCCGCAACAGAGGATTGACAGGTGTCCCTAAAATATGAAGTGTCAATTGAACTCGTTTAAAGCTCACTTCACCCCAGTATTACACCGCCTATGCCATAATATTGTTGAGCAGGAGTGGGATTCGCAACTTATTTTTACAATACTTGAAACATTAGGAAAGAAGTGGGAGTGCTATCATTGAAGGGTGTCACTTCACATTTGGCATACTCTTTGCAGGAGGAAAATACTGGTATAAAACCAGTCATGCTTAGAAAGTAATGTGCTTGTCATACTGGAGCTCTATTTTGAAGTGTACAAGACTGGCTGGACCATTATATCACATCTGCTACTTTTTCCTTCTGGGTGAGGAGATAACACCTTCCTTCCTTCTCATCTATGCAGTCTTTAAAATTCATCCCTCCCTTTGTTTCCTTTGTCCCTCCTGGGATTCTTAAAATAAAACCCTGAAAAAAGCCCCTGCACCTTTTTGGATCTGGAATATATTAAGCCTTCTTATGGGCCTGTCTGCAGTGACCAGTAGCATGGAGGTCTGGCATGGGATGGCTGAGAATTCACAAGGAGGGGGACTTCCATCCAGAGAGGATCCAAAGTCCCATTAGCAGCTTGTAGCCCATTGCCATATTTTACAGATTGGAGTGGTCATCTGATTGGCCAGCCAATTGTTCTCTGACTTCTCATCTGTATGCATGTAGAGCCATCTGCATTCCCTGTAATTTTCCATGCTCAATTATGCCTTCCCTGTGATTAGCTTCTTAACGTTGCAAGACTGCAATAAATTTTTTAGTTTTGTGAGTAAAGAAGATGAACTTTGAGAACAAACCGATAACGTTTCCATATTAGTGATAAAAGACCATCAGAAGGAGGGCCCCTGAGCCTGCTTCGCCATGCAATAGGATCATGGCTGATGCAACATTCCGTGTCCATTTTCTTGCTCTTTCCCCGTAACTCTTGATTCCTTGACTGATCAAGACTCTATCTAATTCAGCCTTAAATCAAGGATTCTGTTCTGACAGCTCTCTGTGGCAATGAGTTCCAAAGTTACTCAACTCTCTGAGAGAAAAAGTTCCTCCTCATCTCAGTCTTAAATTGACACCTATTTATTCTAAGGCTTTGTCCTCTGCATCTATATTGATTTAAGATATCAATAATTGAATATTTTCGTGATGTCATAATCCATTTATTTATCTTTTTGCATGTTACATCATTACTTATAGCAGTTTAGCTAAATCCAGTTTCCTCCAAGAAAAGCGATTTGTATTTTCTCAAGCAACACCACATTAGCAAAGGGATCAAAATCATTCAAAGATTCTTTAATGAGTTCCAACGTAATTATTTTCTCCACTATTCGAGTAAAGGTATAAACCCATTTACTTTCAAAAGGATACTGCATTACCTTTAATGTCTTATGGGTGTGTGACTTTTATTTGAAATAACAAATGGGGAAATTTGGTCCAAACCGATCAGCAATATATTTCCAATCCTCAAAGTTTCTGATGTTTTTTTCCTTCATTTACCACAAGGGTGGCACGGTGGCTCAGTGGTTAGCACTGCTGCCTCACAACAGCTTTGATTCCAGCTTCAGATGACTGTCGGTGTGGAGTTTGCACATTCTCCCCATGTCTGTATGGGTTTCCTCCGAGTGCTCCGGTTTCCTCCCACAGCCCAAAGATGTACAGGCTAGGTGGATTGGCCATGCTAAATTGCCCATAGTGTTTAGGGGTGTGTCAATTAGGTGGGTTATGGGGGCTTTGGTCTGGGCGGGTTGCTCTGAGGGTCAGTTTCCACAATAGGGATTCTATGAAATCATAGAGAATTGTTTTGTAAATGCTTCTTCGTGTACATAATATATCAGACACAAAATGAATACATTCCACCTCTAAAGTCAAAAAGATGCCTTTGGGATAATTTTTCTCTGTAATGATTACTGTTACAATGCTTTCATTTCTCACTTGCCTACATTCTGTAAAACCTATAATGTTTGTATTAAATTTAGTTAATACTCAAAAGCCCAGTATATTTTAGAGCACTACGTTTGAACTTAATTGAAATGGCTGTCGTCTCTGCTGATGTTGTGAACTGTCACTGATTAGAATAGTTTAAAACAAGGTGTTCACTAGAATTAAGAAAATGCCATGGTGGAGCCAATGGTACAGAGTGGTGGTTTCTTTTTAAAGCCATGGTTTCCCATACAAGCCAAAAAAAAAGTCAAAGTTCAATCATGCTGCTTGAACGGTGTTGTTTGATCTCCATAACAGTTCTAGGGTGCAACAACTAACTCCACAAGCACTGGAATGAACAGGAGAAAATTAACCTGAAATTCTTGCCCCTTTTTGCTATTTAGTTACTCCTGTTGAAAGGAACAGTTGCATGGCTGTTGGGTGAGAGTAGGCTGACTCAATAGGAGTGTTTTGTTATTGGCACATAGATGGGCCAAACAGCTTATTTCCATGCTGCAAACTCAATGCAATTGCTCCTTTGCACACAGGATATTCAATCCCACTCCATAGTCAATTACAAATCACCAAAGATTGTTTATAAGCGCTGAGCTCTTTCATGAGGCACAGAGGAACCTGCCTCCTTACAGAATAGCAGGAGTGACTACCTTGAAGAAGATGGGGAGCTAATCAAAATGAAACAAATGTTATGTAACTAGAAGAGAGTCAAATAAATATTGTGTACTAATTTATTAAATTCTTCCCATTGTTAGATTTAATAAGTGTAATTTTCAGACATTTGTAAGATGAGAAGCGCTGCAATACTCAATTTGTTGATTAGAAAAAAATCATTTAAAAAATTATATATTTTGCCTATACATATCAAGCATTCACATAGAAACATAGAAAATAGATGTAGGCCATTCAGCCCATCATGCCCTCTCCTCCTTCAGCATGATTATGGCTGAACCTTTACTTCAATACCATGCTCCCTCCACACACCCCTTGAACTGTTACCTTCCAGAAATCGAGAAATCTACCTACTTGTATATATTCAGTGACTTGGCCTCGTCATCATTCTGTGACCATCATCTGAGCAAAGACATTTCTCCTAATCTCAGTATAAACTGGCCTACTTTGTATCCCGAGACCATGACCCCTTGTTTTGGAATCTTTGATCAGGGAAACATCATTGCTGCATCCAGCCTATCTAGCTCTATCACAATCGTGTACATCACAATGAGAGCTCCGTCTCATTCTCCTAAACTCCAGTAAATATAGGTCTGGTCGACTCAATCTCTCCTCATGTGACAAACTTACCATTTCAGGAATCAGTCCGGTGAACTTTCAGTGCACCCCCTTCATGGAAAGTACATGTTTTCTTGGGTAAAAGACCAAAGTTGCAAAGAGTACTCCAGGTCTCACCAAGACCCTGGTACAGCTGCAATAAGACTTTCTGGAGCTCTCTAGTAGTGAAGGCCAACAGACCATTTGCCTTCCTAACTGCTTGCTGTCCTTCATTATTGCTTTCATTGGCCAGTATACAAGGAATCCCATGTTCCTTTCTGCATCAATCTTTTGTAATCTACCAGCATTTAAATAATACTCTGCTATTCTGTCTTTTTCTACCAAAGTTTTTCTGTTGTCCAGTCAGTGCAGACAGAAAAGACGCCGTGACAAAGAGTGGCTGGGGGCTTGCTTGTGGCATACTTCATTATTCTAGACCCAGGAGATCTGCAGCAGCATGAAATACATTTATTTCAGCTGTATATAAATTCTGTAAGATTTGTTTTGTTTATTGCTAGCTTTGAAGAGTTTCTACACTTTTTTTTTATTCGTTAAGTGAGTTAAAGCTGTTTAAAAGAATTTTGCTAAGTATGTTAAAGATTTCATGTCGTTTTGCATTTAATTTGTAGACTTAGCCGCAGGAATTAATAGAGTTTCCCCTTAGGCCTACGTTTGAACTTGTGTGTTGAGGAAGATCAAGAGACAATGTGAGATAATTACTTAGTTACCAAGCTAAACAAACACAGCAGGTGGCCTGATTCCCTCCCTGATGGTGTGTGCATCCCTTTGTTTGCAAATCTATTCTAGACAGTTCATTGTCAATCACAAAACATTTCCCTCTCATGGCAAAAACTTTGAGTTGCCGAGCGCAGCTCACGAATGGAAGCCTGTAGCTAAAATTCAACTAATACAGTCATGCCATCATGGCTCCCTTCAAGTTAGAAGCTCAACTTAGTCATCTTTTGACACTATCCAGCTCCCTTTTTTTAAAAAAGAAAGATGATTCTGATATTTTATTCCAATATGCCATCATTTTTCTCCAAATCCTTCTGCATATATTGCATTATAGAATGTCATGGCACAGAAGGAGACCATACAGCTCGTGATGTCCATGCCAACTCTTTGGAAGAACAGCTTTTTTTGTCTCACTTTCCTGCCTTCTCAAATATTTTCAAATATTTGAAAATATTGAAGTGCTTCAAATATTTTCACCAGGCAGTTATTCAATCCTCATTCAAAGAACTAGATTGAATCTACCTCTGTATATTTTCAGACAGAGCATTCCTAAATCCTAACACTGTTAGGAACAGTTTCGCTCGGGGAAACAGCAACTTCTGGAGCACATATCTTCAAAACTGTTGCTAGAATTTTGTTAAGACCCATAGTCTTTGCAGTATCTAGCTGTTTCTTGATGTCATGTGGACAAATTGACTGAAGATGGGCACCTGTGATGCTGAGACCACTGGAGGAAGCCAAGATGAATCATCCACTTGGCAATTCTAGCTGGAGATTGTTGCAAATGCTTCAGCCTTATCTTTTGCACTGATGTACTGGGCATCCCCATGATTGAGGATGGGGATAATCGTGGAGCATCCAACTTACTTGATTTGTTTAATTTGATTGGATGTAGCAGGACTGCAGAGTTTAAATCTGATCTGTTGGATGTAAAATACTTAAGCCTATCTCTCATTTGCTGCTTATGGTATTTGGCAAACAATCAATCCTGTGCTGTAGCATCACCAGCTTGACACCTAATTTCTAGGTATGCCTGCTGCTACTTGTACTGATTGTAATAAGGTCAACCAGATGGACCACATAGAATATGAGTTCCCTGATTGGCGCCAATCAGAGAGCCCTGGCTGACAGATACGAACAGGAGTGCGAGATATCCTGTTCACTCTGAGAGCTGGCTCTGAGCCAGTTGGATCAGTGTCAAGGACTCTCCATGTGTAAATAAAGGGTGACTTGGTGATGAATACCAGCCTCTGTTGAATTATTTTGCTGCTGCTGCTAGCATGTCCTTCTGGGCTCTTCTTCCCAAAAGGGTTGATCTTCTGGCTTGATGGTAATGGTAAGGTGGGGAATATGCTGGGCCATGAGGTTGCAGGTTCAGGTGAAGTTTAATTTCACTAATGCAGACACAGTCTAGCAGTTATATCCCTTAAGACACAGTGAGCTCGATTAGTAATGCTGCCACTGAACCATTCTTGCTGATGGATATTGAATCCCCAACCAGAGTACAGTGCATCCTTGAGCAGGTATTTTGTATCGGTCTTCACAGTGGAGGACACTAATAACATGCCAGTAATAGACAAAGAGACGAAGATAGGTGAGGACCTGGAAACAATCATAATTACGGAAGAGGTAGTGTTGGGCAAGCTAATGGAGCTAAGGATTGATAAGTCTCCTGGCCCTGATGGAATGCATCCCAGGGTACTAAAAGAGATGGCGGGAGAAATAGCAGGTGCACTGGCGGTAATTTTCCAAAATTCGCTGGACTCTGGGGCAGTCCCAGCAGATTGGAAAACAGCAAATGTGACGCCACTGTTTAAAAAGGGAAGTAGACAAAAGATGGGGAATTATAGACCAGTTATCTTAACCTCTGTAGTGGGGAAGATGCTTGAGTCTATTATCAAGGAAGAAATAGCAAGGCATCTTGATAGAAATTGTCCCATTGGGCAGACGCAGCATGGGTTCATGAAGGGCAGGCCATGCTTGACAAATCTTTTGGAATTCTATGAAGACATTACGAGCGAGGTGGACAATGGGGACCCAGTGGATGTGGTGTACCTAGATTTCCAAAAGGCCTTTGACAAGGTGCCGCACAAGAGGCTACTGCATAAGATAAGGATGCATGGCATTAAGGGTAAAGTATTAGCATGGATAGAGGATTGGTTGACCAACAGGAAGCAAAGAGTGAGGATAAATGAGTGCTATTCTAGCTGGCAGTCAGTGACTAGTGGTGTGCCTCAGGGATCGGTGTTGGGACCGCAATTATTTACAATTTATATAGATGACTTGGAGCTGGGGACCACATGTAGGGTGTCAAAGTTTTGCAGATGACACTAAGATGAGTGGCAAAGCAAAGTGTGCAGAGGACTGTGAAACTTTGCAGAGGAACATAGATACATTGAGTGAGTGGGCAAAGGTCTGGCAGATGGAATACAATGTAAATAAATGTGAAGTCATACATTTTGGTAGGAGTAATAGGAAAAAGGATTATTACTTGAATGGTAAAAAGTTGCAGCAGGCTGCTATGCAGAGGGACCTGGGTGTCCTTGTGCATGAATCACAGGAGGTAGGTCTGCAGGTACAACAAGTAATTAGGAAGGCAAATGGAATTTTGTCCTTCATTGCTAAAGGGATTGAAATAAAAAGCAGAGAGGTTATGTTGCAGCTGTACAAGGTGCTGGTGAGGCCACACCTAGAGTACTGTGTGCAGTTTTGATCTCCTTACTTGAGAAAGGATGTACTGGCACCAGAGGGGGTGCAAAGGAGGTTCACTAGGTTGATTCCGTAGTTGAGGGGGTTGGCTTATGAGGAGAGACTGAGTAGATTGGGATTATATTCATTGGAATTCAGAAGATTGAGGGGGGTTCTTATAGAAACATATAAAATTATGAAGGGAATAGATAAGATAGAAGTAGAGAGGATGTTTCCACTAGCAGGTGAAGCTGGGACAAGAGGGCATAGCCTCAAGATTAGAGGGAGCAGATTTAGGACTGAACTGAGAAGGAATTTCTTCACCCAGAGGGTTGTTAATCTATGGAATTCCTTGCCCAGTGAAGTAGTTGACGCTACTTCAGTAAACGCTTTTAAAAAAAAGGTAGATTTTTTTTGAACAATAAAGGAATTAAGGGATACGGTGAGAACGCGGGTAAGTGGATCTGAGTCCATGAAAGGATCAGCCATGATCTTATTGAATGGCGGAGCAGGCTCGAAGGGCCAGACGGTCTATTCCTGCTCCTAGTTCTTGTGTTCTTGTGGTCCTCAGTCATATCTCTATGTTGTGTTCAACATGGAGCAGTACTGATTGGTCAGCTGATGGGGACAAGGGGCATTGTAGTTATCAGCACGTGATTTCCTTGCCTCCATTACCTGAAACCATGAGACTTGTAAGTTCCGGAGTCAATGCTGAGGCATCACAGTAACCTCCTTTTTCCTGTATACCTTTGTGCCACCCCTTCTACTGAGTCTGTTCTGGGACATAACCAGGGATGGTGATGGTGTTGCCTGAGAAATAGTATGTAAAACATGAGTTTGTGTTTATGACTGTGTTAGGAAGTTGCTCGAACAGTCTCTGAGAGAGCTCTCCCTGTTTTTGCACTAACCTCCATATATTAACAAGGATGTTAACAAAGGTTTTAACTTTGCAGGTCAACAGGGCAGAAATTGCCACTGCTGTGTCAACTGCCTAAGTCGAAACCAAATGGTTCATCAAGTTTCATTCCTTTTTGAGACTTTCTAGAGGTTTATACAACTGAATGGCTTGCCATTATTTCGGAGAGCATTCAAAAGTCTTTGTGTCTGAAATCTCATGTAGGCCAGATCAGGTATTGATATCTATATGGTGATGGGTTTTTAAGGGCAGTTAGCAATGGTTTAATGATCATTAGAATTTCATGCCAAACTTTTTTTATTGAATTACTTTCCCCTAAACAGTCTTTGGATTGCTGGTCTAGTGACAATACCACTTGTGTCATGACTTCCATCTTGCTTCTGTTGTTTCTTTCATTACGCCTTAGAATGTTCAGCCTGTTTCTCACTTGTCTTATCTACTGAATATCTGTCATGTGTAAGCTTGTTTCTGCTTCATCTTCATCTCTATCTCCTTTGTCATCCACGGAGTTTTCGGTTTATTTCCATGTCTTTTCCATCTGTGTGAATGTACCCCGACTGTATCCTAACTGTTTTTTCCTTTGGAGACAGCCTATTGTTTCATTGCAGTTTTGCTGAGCAATCTTTGATTCTAGATTACCTGGGCAAAATCCATTCTTCCCCATTGAAACTGGCCCTCCCTCAGTGAATTAATTTTCCCCTGGATTGCTTCTTGTTTTTTTTTTCCATGGTTTGCACTGAATCTTTTCAATGATGACTGTCCCTGAAATGTTCCCTTAAGGGTTCTTTGGTTCATTTGACCCACCTTAGAACCACCCTCCTTATTGTACTAGAAATGTACTTGTGTAGAAAACTATTCTGAACACACTGTATAAACTATTAGCCCTCTCTTCCCTTTACATGACCTTCTAAATTCACATCCCAGTCTATATTTGGGTAATTAAATTCCCTCATTACAACTGTTTTCTAATCCTTGCAGCTTTCTGATATTTCTATATAAGTTGATAATTGATCAGTTGTAAATAATTGTAACCATTAAAAATTGGTACCCTTTCCACCAGCTCTAGCCTAAAGAATAGAGCCAGCAATCTAATTATATTAGCTCTTAGCACTAACCAAATAGATTGCACTTTAGACCCCTGTCGGAGATATATTCTCTCTCCAGTACTGTCACTCCACTGTCTTTCTTTCCTGCCCTATCTTTCCTGAACACCTTGTATCCAAGAATATTTAATATCCAATTCTGCACCTTTCTGAGCCAGGTCTCCAAACTCCTCAACATGATGGTCCATGTGATTGTCAGCCTTTCCGTGATTAGACATTACACTGACGACAAATCTGGCAATTTCCTCATTTTGCCCATTATTGTGCTCCCCATGGCACCTCCTTGTTCTCACCTTCTTGTTTTTCCTGTCCAGACAATTTGCAGCAGGTGTCTTGGAAAACATGGGGCAGTATTTTTCTGATCTTGAATTGAGATGGACAACATGGCCCTGCAAAGCTGGACATCCAGACAGACGATATCTTAGCTGAACTTAAAATTGGGCTTGCTGTTCTGAAAAATAACCGCCATCAAAAATTACAATGAGCCATTACATAGCAGGCTTAAACTTGCTGCTCCAGTCCTTTTAGCTGGTGCAGGAGTATTGGCTTTCTATGCCTCCTCCCAGAGACAGATTGCTTTGAAATGTTGGGAATCTGACGTTATCTGTAATGAAGGTGCACCACGGCAGATTTGACTGGTTTTAGGATATATGGTGCTGTCTTGCTAAATACAGTTTTGGTGAATGTTGCGCTAATAAATTCAGAATAATGCAAAATCTAGGTCATATCTTTTCTTTGATAGCAAGGTCACCAGTCTGTGTAAAGATTTTAAAACAGATTTATCTTCATGTGACTCCCAAGAGGGGTGAGTTCCTGAGTTCAACCCTGGATTTTGCAGAGAAATTGGGTCAAAATGAGATGTCATTACTTCTTTGGAAAAGAATGAAAACTGGAGAGCACACAAACTGCCCTCCTCATATACCAGTATTCTGGTTGGTTGTATAAATATTTGTAGGAAGAAGCCTATAAATGTCACGGTGTGTTATGTCAGGTCATAAATTCTTTGAAGGCACATGAAGGAAGTAAACACAGAATGGGCAGAAGGATGCAAAAATTGTTTTGTCCCATTTTAAAGATCTACCATAATATTTACACAGAGCACCACTTGTGTGTATGCCTGGAATCATTTAACATGTTCAAGAGAATTATACCGGAATTGTATCTGAAATGGGGCACATGTCAGAAAATGAGAATTAGCGTTCTTTATATGCATCAGATTCATGCTCCTTTCAAGTGCGCCCTAACTCTCGGAGACCAAATTAGCCTGAGATCCAAAGTTTATTCCTAGGCTATTGCCAATTGTTAAATCTCCCACGGGAGGTGCTTTTATATCTGCTTGTTTGTAAATTTGGTGCTGATTTAAGGAGTCTTTAGATTGGTTTCAGTATTTTGCTTATATTTATGTTGCAGTCTCTGCGGTGATTCTTGTTACAATGTATGAGCTAAAATGCCTTCCATGTTCTGTAAATGAGATTTTAAGCTGCGTCATTGGTTTAGCCTACATTTCAGGCAAGGCATCAACTGGGTACGGGAGTTGGGTTTATGTGCCAGAAATAGCTGCTTGGAGCATGCCAAGAGGTTAAATGGCAATTAATTTTGCTTGGTAATATTCATTAAAGAGGATGTGCATCATTTGCAGGGTAATGCTTCACTTAAGGAGCCCTCTTAGTATTAACGAGCTCAATAGGAGTCTCTTAGATCATAGAATCCCTACAGAGTGGAAACAGGCCCTTCAGCTCAACAAGTCCATACCAACCCGCAGCGCATTCCACCCAGACCCATCCCTGTATAACCCACCTAATCTACACACCCCTGAACACTACAGGTAATTTAGCATGGCCAATCAACCTAGCCTGCCCATCTTTGGATCATGGGAGGAAACCGGAGCACCCAGAGGAAACCCACACAGACACGGGAAGAACATGTAGATTCCATACTGATAGTTACCCAAGGGTGGAATCGATCCCGGGTGCCTGGTGCTGTGCTGCTAACCTCAGAGCCACCGTGCCACCTTCTCCCTCCTTCTGAGACAGTGTCTTGGGACGGAAGATAACTCGCTTCCACTCTGGCCCATTGAGTTTCAAAATGGCTAATACACGCAGTGTGTGATCAGTCGTCTCTGCCACGCTTGGGACAGGTGGTTGAATTGTCGACTACATGATTTGTTTCGGGGTCAGAATTTCATAAGTGCAGTTATTTTGGTCAAGAGATTGGAGGGTAAGGCCCTGGTGCCATTTGAAATTAAGGATGAGAATTTTCAAATCAAGATGGTGTTTAACTGGAAACAAATATTGGTCAGCAAGACAGGCATAATGGAGAATGGGGCTCAGTGTGAGTTAAGAAATGGGTCATTGATGCTCTGAATTTTCCTTTCACTTCTCATTCCCTTCTTCTGGGTTGAGTGGTGGGTAGTGGCCGTGTAGGTGGCTATTGTTCACTTTGGCCTTGCTTTGTGGGAGAACAGGAATTCTTAGCCAGGAGATATATCAGTAGATAAACAGTGGCAAACACTTAAAAGGACATTACGGTAGAAATAGTGGTATTCTATAGAGAAAATTTCCATGAGGAAGGACCTACCATCTGTTGTTTAGTAACAAAGTTAATGAAAATATCGTGTTTTTTTTTGAAACGTGCGTATAATTGTGCAGAGATAAATATCAGGTCAAATGACTCTTTAGAATATGAAGAATGGTGGAGAATTTCTAAAAGGTTAATAGAGACAGATAAATTACAGCATAAGATGACGTTCCCTAGAAACATGTAAAAAAAGATTTCTAAGGGTATCTAAGGAGGAAAAGAGGAAGTGATTGTTGGCCCTCTTGAAGAGGAGGAGGGAGAGTTACTAGTAGATAATGAAGTAATGATGGTTGTAATTAGTAAATAATTTGCTTCTATCTTCACTTCAGAAGATACCAAAAAACTCTAATAATAACAATAAATTTTGGGGATAAAGAAGGAGAGAAATTTGATGAATTGCTACCTCTTTTATGACTCTAGGATGAAGTCCATCAGTTCCCACTGACATTTCAACCCACAGCTCCATTAGTTTGGTCAGTACTGCTTCCCAAGTGATTAGAATTTTAGTAGATGTGTTGGTGTTAGATTCTGGAAAGGTTCCATCAGATCAGTAAGTGGCAAATATAATCCCTCTATTCAATGAAGGAAGGCAACAGGAAATAGGAAACTGTAGGTGAGTTGAGTTGATGTCTCTCATGAGAAAAATGTTAGATCTTGAAAATGTTTTTTAACTGACTGCTTGGGAAAAACTCAAAATAATCAAGAGGTTTTGTGGAAGGAAAATCATGTCAAACCAATTAATTAGGTTTTTTTTGAAGGAGTGTCTTGCACTGTGGATAAGTAGGAGCTGTTGATATATTTTTCGTGGATTTCCAGAAGGCATTTGACAAAGTTGTGCAAAGTAGGAGTTCACGTGCACAGGATAACGTACTAGCATGGAAAGAAGATTGGCTGACTGGCAGAAAACGAAGAGGATGCATAAGTGGATCTTTTTCTGATTAGCAGAATGTGGTAGGTGGATTCATGCAAAATTCTGAACTGGACACTCACTTGTTATGATTTATATCAATGATTTAGATGAGGGGAACAAAGGCATATCAGCTAAATTTGCAGATTTCGCAGAGATAGATGGGAAAGTATACTATACGGATGACATAAGGATACAGACTGTTATATATCAGTCCGGTGAATAAGTGAAGCTCTGGCAGATGGAGCATAATGTGGGAAAATGTGAAGTTAGTTAGGAAGAGTAAAAATGCAGAGGATTACTTAAATGGAGAAAGACTCCAGGAATCAAGGGTGCTAAAGGATCTTGGTGTTATAGTGCAAAAGGCAGAAAAAATGTAGTATTCAGGTACAACGAGTGATAGGCAATGGAAAGCAATCCTTTATTAGAAGAGGAATTAAACAAAAATAAAGAGGTTATGTTTCAGTTATACATGGCATTGGTGAGATCACTTTGTGTAGTTTTTATCATTTTATGGAAAGATGTAATGCATTTGATGCAGTTCTGAAGCAGTTTTTTTAGGTTAACACCTAGAAATGGGTGGGTTGTTTCATGGGGCAAAATTACACCAGTTGTACATGTTTTCATTGGAGTTTAAAGATTGGGCTTGACAAAGTGGATGTGGAAATGGATGTCTCTTCTTGAGTGAATACACAACTACGGGACACTGTTTTAAAATTCTAGGTTTCCCTTCTAGGTAATGGATGAGAGGAAATTCTTTGAATGTTGAGTGATTCGGAAAATCAGAAGGTGATGGTGACAAAAAAACTGAGCATCGTTAATGCGAATTTAGCCAATGGAATCAAAGGTTATCAGAGTTAGAAGAGAATGTAGAATCAGAAACATAGGCCTATCAGTCATGATCGTACTGCATGCAGAGTGCAATGGGTAGAATGTCTTACTTCCATTCCTAATTCAAATGCTCCTAAGTGGTTTTCCACAATGACTGTCATGATTAAGTGTGAAGAAGTGAATCAGCATTTGGCCTTTTAATAAAAGAATATGTGACATGAATCTAGATGGATCTTGGGTACAAGGTTTGGTTTGAGTGATTAGGGAACAAGAATAATTGTGTGGGTGTATGGAAACTGGTGTAGTCACATTCCTCTGTTATGTTGACCCAACATCTCCCAATCCCCTCCTGATCATTTTCAACACTCCCTCTTCAATGGAGATGATCTCATGTAAACTCCTCAATCGGGTCATACAGCTGCTTGATGTGTGCTGTTTTTAACTGTATGAGAAACAGTGTGTGATTGTGAATGAGTATATTGACACATTTGTTTGTAAGTGTCTGATGCTTGAAGAGCTGTTAGAAACATCTAAGATGTAAGATGTGCCAGTGAATAATCAGTTGTATGAGTTCCAATATCTAGTTAACGGAATTAACAATAGTTTATTAGGAATGGGGTTTGTTGTGACTATGCTATTAGTAGTAGTGTCCCAAGGCTTACAATGCCAGATTGCTAATGTAGTAACTAGAATATGTGTGTTACATTTTCTGTTCCCAATTACAAGTTCTACTTTGGTTCTAACTAATAGACAATGATGAATTTATCAAAGTCAATTGTAACAAAAATAGCTGAGGACCTTGAAAACAATTATATTAAATTATTTTTTTTCTGAAGAAGGGTCTAGGCCCGAAACATCAGCCTTCCTGCTCCTCTGATGCTGCTTGGCCTGCTGTGTTCATCCAGCTCTGCACCTTGTTATATTAAATTGTTGGTCGTCATAGCTTAGAATTGGCAGATGGCAGTTGTATAGTGAAAATTAAGTGAACAACTGCACTTTTTGTCCTCAGGCAAATGTTTTGTGGAAGATGTAAAGCTGAAGACGCCTGTTCATCGTATACAATAAACTTGTGCAGCTTCTCATTCAGCAGTTCTTTTCATTCTGCTGTATTCAGCATGTTTGTTATTCACATATTCCAGCTTTGAATACATCTTTTAGCAAGTAGGATTGTAGAGGAAGTAATGAAAGCTGCTTTACTTTTCCACTGATTTTCTAAACTAACGATTGAATAGCCTTTTTTCAAATGTCGTTATTAATCAACTTACAATCTTCAAAGGACAAGAACATAAAATAATTCCAAAACATTATTTACAGTGTCATTGTTACTTCTTCCCAGATGTTCCTAACTTTTAAAAATAAAATCTGCTGTGAAATTGCAGAAAGAAAACTAGAAAGCGTGACTTATACCCATTTTAAAATTGAAATTAAGTGGATGTTTGCTCTGCTCTCTCGACATTCAAAGCATGATCGATGGCTTGCAATTTATTTTGAAATAAAAATAGAATTATACACAGTTCAGTGACCTTACCATTTTATATATAATTACGTTCAATTCAGAAATCTTTCAATTTCATCAATCTAGTAAATAGATCTTAATCACAATTTATTCAATAATTATTTGATTTTGAATGTATAATTTTTATGTAAGAAAATATTGCAATGGAAGTCTTAATATTCAGTTAAGTCATTTAAATTGTTTTTTCTCAAAAAGATTGATATAACTCAAATAATGATATATCCAACTAATTTTCAATGATAGTGTTTCCTAAGTTATCAAATACTTTAAGAAATAACGGAAATATTAAAATATTAGTAATGTCTTCACCTTTGTTAAGCAATAGTGTCATCTTGAATATTGTGAATCAATTCACTATTTTTGATTGTTTGCGTTCCATGTCCTGGCTCTCTCTCTTCTGACTGTATGCTTGCAGCATGTAATATTGTTGTTTGTGTTTTCACTCTATCTCTGTCACCTCATTGCTCTTCATTCTACTGACTCAGTCACAAGTAATTGATACAACTGGAGCTAGCTGTAAGGCCCAGAGAACATTAATTTATGGCTGATCATTGACATCATTTTGCTGAGTACACATCGCAAGTTTAAAAACAATCCAAATAGTTTGCAGTAATTAGAAAGGAGGGACTTGGAATGGGAATTACAAGGTGATGTTGGTAATAGATTTCTCAACAAAATATTACAGGCAAAAATGTAGATGGGAAAGCATATTGGGTTGGCATCAATACTTACCCATGCATCTACACGGAAGAAGTTATTCTTGACGTATTACACTCAATTTACTTGCAACAACTTAGCAGTGTCATTTTAACTAATAAGTTGCAAAGTTAAAGTTAATGGTTACATTTAGTTTTCTATTCAAGTGAAAAATTAAGTGGGTGCTTTCTATACAGCAAGAATTTGCACTTTATTTTTATTCAAGCAGCTTTGTGGTGCCTGAGTATTGATCAGGAGGCAGGCATTTTCTCAGCTGTCCAGTACCCTCAGTAGTAACTTGGCTGCATTTGTTGTTTACAAGAAGCTTCCATTAAATTCCCATTACAGACAGGGTGACGTTCCTCAGTTATGCTTGACGAAGAAGTGTCATATTCAAATAATACCCTGTTGTGAGAAATACCACATATCAATATGTGATGTACAAAGCTGAAATAACTAATTATATTTGTGCGATGCATGTTTGCTCTGCTGATGTGTGCAGCAACAAAATAGGATTTTGAATCTTCTCCATTTAATTATCTTCTATTCCTGGGCAACTTAAACAAATAGAGGGCTCCACCCACCACTTCGCAGTGCCCTTCCCTCTACACCAACATAAATTAGTTCATGGAGGCTTAGAATTCCAATACCTGGGCCTCAGAATCTCCATGCAAATAAATCCTCAATGTTGATATTCTTCATGTTTTCTTAGGATACTTATGCTATTATCAGCTTAAATACAAGCATTTAGAGCTATTGAGTTAAAAGCTTAAATCCAAACTAGTAATGTGAGTTAATGAGTAAAGTGGTGTTTTTGAGTTGCAGTGAGCTATTAAATGCTGTTTATGTGAGGATAGTTGAAACCAGATTAAACTGTGCTGCTATTATCATCCAGTGCTGGACTATTGGGAAGCTTAAAACCAATTTATTGAGGAAGTTGGCATTTGAACATTTAATAAATTTACCAGTCAATATTGCAAATGGATATTTTTAGCTTCATGTAACAACAACATATACACCATCCATTTCAAGCATTGACATGCATTTATCAAACTAAAAAGACTCAAGGAAATTGAAAGCCTAAGTAAAATTACTCTGGCGCTGCCAAGAGGAGATTTGTCCCTGATAACAGAGTTTCTTTTCCAAAGGTCTGTCATTATTGAAGTGCTATTTGACTTGATGTCATGCATCTCTTGGAATTAATGAAGTTACTCCATGACTGTTAGGGGCAGATAGATCTTCCCTCAAATATGCGATTTAAAGTGGAGGACTTATAACTTTTGAAATTTACATTCCAAAGTAGTAGCGCATGTGTGTCGCTTAGTTTGTGAAGTATTTTCTTCAAAAAATACAAAATCAAGGATCCTTCTGCAGAAATGACCTAGTATGTGTCAGAGAGCAGCACCTGTGGTGTTGATGGAAAGAGGTTTGTATTGTGTTATTTATGACTGGTAGTGTAACATGTGGGGTCATAGCTTTTATTTTTGGTACAGAAGAATCTTGGGTGCGCAAGATTTTTAAACTTCCATTCAGAAACAAGTCTTCCGTTCAATCCAGAAGACACTAGAGTTGAGTTTAGAACGTTCAACTTTTTGGTTGTATCAATTTGGTTTCGCTCCAGAAGGATGATTCGCTGTAGTTCAGTGAAAATGTAACTTCAACAGAAGGGATAACTTTGTGAAACCTCCAAACTGGGAGAGTTTGTTTTAAAATCTGATTGGAGCTAGGAAATGTTTGCTGTGATGTGTGGAAAAGTTCATGTCAAAAGATTTGGATAAGTTTGAATTGTGTCCACAGGAAAATAACCAAGAAACTGTCAGGAGTCAGTGAAGTAAAACCATGAAGAATTGAGACATGGGATGTGATGCCTCTGAACTTGAATCTCTATTAGATAGTGTTATGAATAGCTTGAAATTTTGTTATGCTGTTCTGAGATCATTCTAACTGTTGAATATAACTAGTCAGATTGTTTGTTTATTTTTTATTTTGTGTAACAAATTTCCATTCTGTTGATTAAATTAATTCTGTAGCCTTGTGGGAAGGTGATGGCTCAGTGGTATTATTGTTAGATATTAATCCAGAGACCCATTTAATGTTTTAGGGATAACAAGGTGTAGAGCTGAATGAACACAGCAGGCCAAGCAGCATCAGAGGAGCAGGAA
>NC_063346.1:19152414-19176046 GCF_021869965.1 Rhincodon typus | reverse complement strand
GCTCCTCTGATGCTGCTTGGCCTGCTGTGTTCATTCAGCTCTACACCTTGTTATCTCAGATTCTCCAGCATCGGCAGTTCCTACTATCGCTGTAATGTTTTAGGGAAGAAAGTTGAAATCCTACAATGGCAGATGGTGCAATTTGAATTCAATTTCTTAAAAAATCTGGAACTAAGAGTTTGATGATAATGAAGCTATTGCCAATTGTCAGAAAAATCCATCTAGTTCACTAATGACCTTTTTGGGAAGAAAGCTGCCATCCTTGCGTGGTCTGGCCTACATGTGACTCTAGACCCATAGTCTTGTAGTTGACTCTTAACTGTCTTCTGGGCAATTAGGAATGGGCAATAAATGCTGGCCTTGCCAGTGACATCCACGTTCCATGAATTAATAAAAGGAAAGTTTCAGTGACTAACCACCACATTCACTCGCTAAATGAAAACATTTATCTATTAAGCTTACATTAAATTTTAGATTTTATTGTGAACTATTGAGATCAAAGAAATATAGCCATTAAAAGTGATGGGAAAAGGAGTGTTTGTCTTTCATGGTGATTTCTTTACTTCGTAATCTTTATGAATTTTAAATATGCTATCAGATTTTAAATGGTGTCCTTAGGCATCGTCAAAACTGCCATGAGACATCTCACCTACTAGAAACCATCCTTTGTCCAATGTTCTTGTACATTATCACCTCACTTTGAGCCTCGTTTTCTTCAGTTAAGTCCTTGAACATGTTGACTGCTAAATTCATGCCCACCTCTCAGAACACCCTATTTGAATCTCTCTAACAGGCTCAACTCCAAGTACAGAACTGAAAGAGGTCTGACCCAACTAATGAATAAAATTCTCTATGAATATTATATATTTTACTACTTGGCTTTTCTGAAAGCTTTGAGATAGTTGACCACAACTACTCTTCTTTAATATATTGCCACTATTGTCTAGACAGACAGTAGTGCCATTGCTTGATTTTACTCTTGCCTTCCAAGGTGGAAGACACCAGTAGCATACCAGAACTTCCCTCTGACTGTCTTGCAGGGGTGAGTGTTGTGGCCATCACTAAGGAGAAAGTGCTAGTGAAGCTGAAAAGTGTGAAGGTGGATAAATCACTCACACCAGATGGACTAAACCTCAGAGTTCTGAAGGAGATTGCTGAGGCTGTACAAGGCTCTGGTCAGACAGCATTTGGAATATTGAGCAGTTTTGGGCCTTGTATGTAAGGAAAGATATGCTGGTGTTGGAGGAGATCCAGAGGAGATTTATAACAGTGAATCCAGGAATGAAGATCTTGTGATATGAGTAGTGATCGAAGAGGTCTCTGTCTGTACTCAATGGAGTTTAGGAGAATGAGGGAGTATCTCATTGAAACTTACAGAATACTGAGAGGCCTGGATGGATAGATGGATGGATGTGAAGAAGATGGTTCCACTCATAGGAGAGACTAGGACCCGAGGTGACAGCCTCAGAGTGAAAGGATAATCCTTTACAACTGAGATAAGGAGGAATTTCTTCAGCCAGAGAGCAGTTAACATGTGGACCTCATTGCCACAGAAAGCTGCGGAGGCTTAGTCATTGTGCGTATTTAAAATGGAGATAGATAAGTTCTTGATTAGTGAAGAGATCAAGGGTTACAGGAAAAAGGCAGGAGAATGGAATTGAGAAACATATCAGCCATGATTGAATGGCAGAACAGACTCGATGGGCAAATGGCCTAATTCTTTTTTTACGGTCTTATGGTCTGTGTCTTGTTGACTGTGCTGTCAGAAGAGCAGACCCATTTTCTCCATTTCGCAATTGTCATCTCTTCTTCATCTTACTATTATTTAAAGCTGCTAATTCTTCTTTCCCTCATTATCAGTACCTTTATCTGTTGCTATGGGCACCCTCGCCATCAGTTTCACTTATTCCTCCTGCTCCTTCTCCACAGTCAACATTTATCAGCCCCTTTCAATTCTGAAGAACATACACTTTGAACTTGAAACATGAACTCTGTTTTTCTCGGTTTCTCCCTCACACAGTGGTTAGCACTGCTGCCTCACAGCACCAGGTTCCTGGGTTGGGTCTGGGTGGGATGCTCTGAGAATTGATGTGGACTTGTTGGGCCTGTTTCCACACTGTAGGGATTCTATGATCTATATGTAGAGTTTCTCCAGCTCTTTCTATTTTTACTTTCTATTTTCACCCACTTTGTGCTATTTGTGTCTTGTGGGAAGCAGCTCCATAACACATCACTAACTCTAAGGTTTTACAGTAGATTTGTAGCTCGGGTTGTGAATGTTGTGGTTGGCTGGCTGTCCGAGCTGGTTCGTTGTTTTGCAGCTGGTTCATTACCCTGCTGGGTAACATCATCAGTGCCCTGATGTTGATGATGATGCCCTGAAGTGCACTGATGATGGCAGGGTAATGTGATGTCTGCAAAACAATGAACCAGTTCGGCGAGCCAACCAACCACGACACAACAGTAAATTTAGCTCTAGGGTCCTTAGCCTTACACAACAGTTTGTTTATTCCAAAGCTTTCCCATTTCACTTCCCATTTGTCTTCTATAAAATTTTACTTAGGCAAAATACTACCGCCAGTGTCCTGTCCCATATTTTGTCCTGCTTGTTTGTTTGATGAGTGATATTGATTCCTTCCTCAATGCTTCAAATTGAGAGTGATAGTCCTCATATTTAAATCTTCTCATGATCTCCAGCCTGGCAACCCCCATCTCCAAAATCTCTAATCTGTTCTACTGTCTCCAGCATCTTGTATACTTCTCCATCCCTTTTTACCCTATTATCAGTGCTGTTCTGTCAGTCATCTCAATCTTGTAATCTGAAATTCCTTTCTTTGGTCTATCTGCAACACAACAACCCCATCCTCATCAGGTATCTTCTTCTTCGGCTTCACTTCCATTCTCTTGATTTTGATTCTATGATACACTTTGCTTTATCTTTTAACATTAAAAACTCATGGATATGCAAGTCATTCAGATTATTTGCTCTTGTGTATCTGTCAGTGCAGCCTGAAACATGTAGAAATACAATGCATTATCTCACAATATATTGCTACGTGCCATGAACTTAATTTGTATAATTGCAAGTTTCTAAGTGCAGTAGAGCTCTGTGCTCCCATTCTCACATTTCAATCATGTGTGAGAAGTGTTGTGAATAACAGAAGCGCAGTAAAGTTATGGCTGCTAGCATTTTCACTTAAACTCTCAATATTGCTCCTTCCCAGCTGACTACTGGCTCAAAGCTTTGCATCTTCTGTCCTTGTCCCCAGTCACCTGATTTGCGAGATTCCCAGATTACTTGTCAACTTCCATTATAATTAACTTTCACTTTGCTCATTTGTCCAGTATTGTGATTTCATATTTGCTTTGGGCTGGATAATAGGCCCTCCTACCAGTGGGTGTGAAGGCAGGGGGCACAGAACATAGAGGAGGACGCTTTCCTTTCTTCCAGTCACCTGTCCCTGTTCTGTTTGAAATTTTATATTGGTGGGAGAAGAGCTTGTTGGCTTGCCTGCCCATAAGCCCAAATAGGAATCACATCATAATGGTCTTATCCCATCCCATCCTGTCCATTATTGTACTTGCTTTGGGGGGGAGACACATGCCACATGGAGTGTCCCACAGGTTTGACCACACAGGCTGGTGTCGGGTAACCTCCTTGTGCGTTCCCTTGGCCAAATGGAGGCATTAACTTTTCAAGATTGACTCCCCCTTTAACCCTACCTCCCACCACGCTCACACCTTCAACTTAAAATTAGCATCAGGTCTTTCAGGAAGAATAGTGAGGATTCGTTTCTTCATGTATAGCCTGGTAAAAGTGCAGAATTCTGTCCTCTAAAAGCAGTAGATATTAGCTCAATTATTTGTTTAAAAACTCAGATCAATATAAGTTTCAACATAAACTTGCAAAAGGACGTGGTATCAAGATGGGTGGATTCAATAAGTTGCAACAATGATCTCACTGAATGTGACAGAGCAAGTTTGAGGAACTGAATAGCTGCCTCCCATTCCTATATCCTGTATTGATGGTAAAATGGATTATTTTCCTTGTAAGCATTTATGCAGGATTGAATCTTCTAGCACATGCGAACCCATTGCTCAAAGTTGTCTTAAAAATGAAACCTGAAACTTAAGAAAAACTGATAGTTGCTTTGAGGGTGAGTATTATATTGCAAATTAAGAGTCTCCAAGACACACACTTTTTGTTGAAATGGATTTCTCAGTCTGGTGAGTAAGAACTAATAGCTCAATGCCTGTTTAGTCTACATTTAAAGGATGCAATAGATTCTGATTACTATGGAAATCACTGCAAAGCAAATGTGTTACTACAGATGTAAGTAGGACAAGTGAGGAACTTTTTTAAATGCATGCATTTTAGAGAAAGACAAAACATTAAACCATTTGTAGTCTGTAAGCCTAATTGGAAAGATGTAGATGAAGAAACTTCCAAGGAAATCAGAAGAGTGCTAGAATTTAGATTACAACAAAAGCCTACTTTTGTCCTAATTTTGACTGAGATAGTACTGGGAGAAGTAAGAATTTGAGAATGTTTGACAGAATTTTCTGTATCACTGTTTCCAGTACAACCTGGAAGGAGGTATTGCTGGATCTGGTTTTAGAGAATGAGGTGGGTCAAGTTGATCAAGTGATACTCAATGAACATAAAGGGGACAATAATCATTGTATCATTAGTTTAAATTGGCCATGGCAAAGGACAAGGAGTAATCCAAATTAAGAAAAAAATTAACTAGAGGAAAACCAAGTTCAATGGGGTTAGAACAATTTTGGACAATGTTTTGCAGCTGAAAGTACAATAGTGGAGATAATTCAATCAAGGGATATTCCCATCCATTGGAAAGGTAGTACAAATCCAGTGTTCCCTAAATGACAAAAGATAGCCAGATGAAGCAGAAAAAAAGATGCATGTGACAGATATCAGAAGGCTGAAGCAAGATTAAACGTTTTTCTGTGCAGTGTTCATCAATGAAAGACACAGTAAATTGTGTAGTGTATTGACTATCAACTTGTGGGAAAGATGTAGCACAACAGAAATGTAAGGAAATTAGAGGGAGAGTGTAAAAAGAAATGCAAAACAATGAGTGAGCGAGAGAAGGGGCCAGCAACCAACATAAAAGTTAATCTGAAAGTTGCTTCATGGCAAAACAATCACAAAACCACCAAGTTGTTTTACAAATGGAGGCAGGGGACATGACAGAGGTACTAAATGAGCACTATGTATCTATCTTGACCAATAAAGAAGATTCTGCTCCATTCTTAGGAATAGAGGAGTTAGCTGAGACACTTCGATTAAAAATTGATCAAGAGGGGTGTTAGATTAGTTGATTGGCTTCTCTATGCAGAACTGAATGAAATGTACCTAAGATACTGAGGAAGGTGGTGGCATGAAGTTTATAATACTTTATTGTTATTTGGTGACTTGGGCTCTAATGTAAACATAAATGGTTTTTTTTGATTCAGTTCTGTGAAGAGGGCTTTTCATCTTAAAGGGGCTGAAACTCACTTTTTAGTATTGGGTCCAAACAGCCTTTCCAAGAAATTACATGATTTAAGATAAATGCCCAAGCAAGCCACCTCGTGAGATAATTGCTGAAGTGTTTGTAATTTAACGTTTATGATCCAAAGAGGCTCAAATTATGATGGGACATAAGCAAGGCCAGTTTAAAAGAGGGAGACTTTTAACTAGTGTGGCAGGGGGTTCGGAACCAAAGTTGTAGGTCAGCAGAGTAATTGAGGAGAAAATAGAAGTTAAGTCAAGTAAGTCTAATGCAATCAGTTCTGCTATAATGCGCGTTTCTTGAAGGCGAATTGGCTTTAATGCAATTGAAGAATTTAGACGATTATTTGCAGAATACGAACTTTCCTTACCTGTACTGGCTATAATGTGATTCCGGCCCCATTGGTTTAAATGGCGCAGCTATTGCATGATTTTCTCATAATGTGAGATCACAGGAGAATGGAACTAACGCGTTATCTCAGAACCGACTGAAGGAAGAACATGCAAGGCCAGGTTAATGAACATGGTGGGACTGATTGCCTGAATTGTATTCATTTTAATGCAAGGAGTATAACAAGTAAGGCAGATGAGTTTAGAATGTGGATTAGTACCTGGAACTATGATGTTGTAGCCATTACAGAAATTTGGTTGAGAGAAGGGCAAGACTGGCAGTTCAATGTTCCAGAATTTATACATTTCAAATGTGATGCAGAGGGATGTAAAAGGAATGGGGGAGTTGCATTTCTGAATTCGGAGAATGTCAGCTGCACTAAGAGAAGACATTATGGAGGGTTCCTCCAGCGAGGCCATGTGGGTAGAATTTTAGTTGATGGGCAATCAGTATGATGGCATGATAACATAAGCCTCCCAATAGCCAGCAGGACTTGAAACAGTTATGCAAGCAGATCATGGAAAGATGTGAGAACAACACAAGTAGGTGATTTTAACTTCCCTAATATTGACTGGGAATCCCTTAGTGACAGAGGCTGAGATGACACAGAATTTGTTCTATGCATCCAGGAAGATTTCTTGAAACAATATTTAGATAGTCCAACTAGGGAAGGAGCTGTACTAGATGTGATATGGGGTAATGTGTCTGGCTAGGTGATCAAAGTTTCAGTGGGGGAGCATTTTGGGAACAGTGATCATAATTCTGTAAATATTAAGCTAGTTGTGGATAAAGATAAAGCTGGTCCTAGGGTGGGTGTGCTAAATTTGCTATAACCCTTAGAAACATTGATATAAAGAGGTATCAACCCTTGGAAACATTGATATAAAGAGGGATCCTGGGGTGCAAGTCTCTGGTTCCCTGAAAGTGGCAACACATGTGGAAAAAGTGGTAAAGAAGTCATACGACATCCTTGCCTTCATCAGTTGGGGTATGTCATGTTGCAGCTGTATACAACTTCAGTTTGGCCACATTTAGAGTATTGTGTGCTGTTCTGGTTGCCACACTACAGGAAGGATCTGAAAGTTTTGGAGAGGGTGCAAAAGAGATTTACCAGGATGTTGCCTGGGTTGGAGTGTATTTGCTGTAAGGAGAGGTAGGAGAAAACTAGATCGTTTTTGCTGGAAAGTTGGAAGATGTGACATGACTTGATAGAAGTAAATAAAATTATGAGAGGCACGGATAGGGTGGTTAGTCCAAGTCTCTTGACCAGAGTAAATCCATCAAACACTAGGGGCATAGGTTTAAGATGAGAGGGGGTAAGTTTAAAGGAGATGTAAGAGGCAAGGCATTTACACAGTGCGTTAGGTGCCTGGAATGTGCTGCCAGGGGAGGTGGTAGAAGCAGATATAATAACATCGCTGAAGAGGCATTTAGATAGACACATGAACAGGCAGGGACTAGACAAATTCAGACTACGTGCAGGCAATTGGATTAGTTTAAAATGGCATCATGGTTGGTGCAGACTTGGAGGGCCAAAGGGCCTGTTCCTGTGCCGTACTGTTTTATATTCTAGGAAATCCATCCCAGCAGATGTGTTGATTAGTAGCCCCAAAATTGCAGGAAAAAGCCTTGTTTTAAAAAAAAGTGAGAAAAGTTGATGAGTTAGCCTGCACACATGTCAATGAGAGAGACAGTAATGACAGGAATCACATCTGATGAATGTGCAGAAGTTTGATAAAAGGACACTGTTTATGACCTCGTTGGTTGTTCAGTAAGAAATTAAAGAATGGAGAAAGAATATTGCTAGAAAGAGTTGAATTTTTTTTTGCTGTTTATGATCAATCTTTCCAAGTTGTCTTTGGCTTTTTCATTTTTCTTCTGTCTTTTCCTATTTCTTTTTTGTCGTGAACACTGGCAGCCTTATGTGGGTATGTAACAGTAAATGACCAGCAGTTACCAAACTACAAAAGATATAACTTATGGTTTATTAAAATAAGTTTCACCCTGGGATCTGACTAAATATTGCTATTATCAGTTGGGATGATGACTGTGGAAATTACAGAGGCATAATTTTTCAAACCTCATTCCATACAAGTAGTGGAGTCAGTGGACTTTAGTTTGGTATTATTCATATATGGAATATGGGTATTGCTGGCCAGCTCAGCATATGCTGCCCATCCCTAATTGCCTTTGAACTAAGAGGCCTGTTGAGACATTTCAGCAGCTACCATATGTGTTCTGGGCTCACATGTAGGTCAAATCAAATAGGGATGCCAAATTTCCTTCCCTAAAGGACATTAGTGAGCAATTTTTATTTAAAATGACAATTGAAAATGGTTACATGGTTGTCATTAGGTTAGCTTTTAATTCTAGATGAATTTTTTTTATTGAATTCAAATTTTGAACCCATGTCACAAGATCCTCAGCCTGGGGTTTCTGAACAGTCTGGAAACATTACCATTTATGTTGCCACCTCCCCTTGTCTAGAGAATTGCAAATATTATACTCTCTTTCAAAAGATGACGAAGGGTAAGCCCAGCAACTGCAGGTCAGTCTAACTTTGAATGAGGCGGATGCGTTAATTTTTTCACTACTAACAGTTGTTGAGGCAAATGCGGATGAACTAAGGAACAGCTGTACAGATATGTAAAGGATAAATCATGTTTAACTAACTTGCTTGATTTTCTTGACGAGTAATAGGGAGATTTGAAGAGAATAATGTGTTTGATGGACTGCCGTCAAATGCCACTTAATAAATGACTAAGGAAAATTGCACCTCAGGGAATAAAAGGGACAGTAGCTGCACCGATGCAAAATTGGCTGAGTGACCAGAAACTGCAAGCAGTGATGAAAGGGTTGGGTTTTACTGATGGACGGAAGCTGCATTTTTGGGCTCTCCAAGGTTCAGTGATAGGACTCCTGCTCCTGATAATGACCCAAGACCATTTCAAAACTTGCATATGAGAGTAAACTTGGAAGTATTGTGGATTGCGAGAAGGGTGATGTTAAATTTTAAAAAGACAACAGCTGGTGGACATGTGGCAGCTGAAGTTTAAAGCAAAGGTATGTGAAGTAATTTGCTTTAGTTAGAAAGAACGAGGAGAGGCATGAAAAAGAATGGTATTTGCAGTAAATTTGAATGAAGATGCATGAGCAGGGGAGCGTGGGTGGCACATATGCACAATTGAAGGTGGAAGGGTAGGTTGAGACAATAATCAATGAAGAATGTGGGCTTTATGAATAAGGACATTGAGTACAAGATCAAGGAAATTGTAAAACAGTAGTTTGGTTACTGGCGTTCTCTGTCAGGTTCTTGTCCAACCATTTTAGGAAGGATGTGAATTCTGTAGTGAGGATGCCATAAAGACTCCCAAAGATGGTTCTAGGAATAAGGAGCTCCAGTTAGGTGGGAGCAGTTGATGCTGATCTCCTCAGAGAAGAGAAGGTTGAGATTTGATAGATGTTAGTCAGAATCATGACAGGTCTGGACAGAGTAGATTGAAAGAAACTCTTCTCATTGGTGGAATGATTGACAATCAGAACACATCAATTTAAGGTTATTGGTAAAAGAACAAATAGCAATATGAGGAAAGTCCCAATTTTCCAGAATGAATTGTTTATGTATGTGGTGAAAACAGATTCAATTGTAGCTCTTAAGAAGGAGAAAGACAATATTCTGAAAAACAAACATTTGCAAAGATATGGGAGATAGTAAGAACTGCCGATGCTGGAGTCAGAAGAAGGGTCCTGACCCGAAACGTCAACTTACCTCCTCCTCTGATGCTGCCTAGCCTGCTGTGTTACTCCAGCTCCACACTGTATTATATTTGTAAAGATAAAGAGCTGAGTTGCTCTTTCAGAGAGCAAGTATAGACTCAATGAGTCAAGCTGTACTTCTCTGCTGTACTTACTCAATTATATTATGAGTATTGGGATGAGGTTGATAATTAAGTTGCTAGGCAAAAAAGTAGATGTTGAAAAAGATTTGCTCAGAGAGAAGCCAGCGAGAGACATTTGTAGCATGATTTCCCTCTGCAATTGCGATATAGGAAACAGTAAATGTTTTCTGGTGACAATTGCTGTCAGATAGCCAATCAAGCTGGAGTGGACAGCTTGGTAGGGATGAAGTTCAAATGAAGTATAACAGACTGGACACCAAGGCTAATAATGCAATACACTTATCATTACCAGCCGTAAGTTAGTAGCATTGTTTATGACATGGCACTAGGTTAAAGATCAGGAGACTGAGAATTGGTCTCCTTTGAAAAGTTGACATTGCAACCTCAATTTGGAGCAAATAATGTGTTATGTAAACTATGACTGAGATTGGCAATTAGAAACAAAAAAAGAGGTCTTAAAAATTCAATCCTCATTCTATCTTTAGGATATATAACATATAGAAGAGTGTAGCTTGATCAGAAGAAGCAAAAAATGGAGAGAAAATCCAGTGGCAAAATGTTCACTTAATCCTTTATTTTTCAATTAGTAAATACTTGAAATTGAATGAAAGTGAATTGTTTCATTTTCATGTGTGCACATAAAACTTTGTGAAGAAAATTATAAGAAGAAGCAGAGAGAAGGTAATTAATTCATAGACAAAAGCCTTGTAAGTGTAATTATTTTATGGTGCTAGATTCAATAATTTAATTTAACTTGATTATGATTTCAACTTCAAGCAATGCCCCATGAGTTAAAAGATTGGAATTAAAAATTAATGATGAATGAAAACTATTGGATTCTCAATGAAATTATGGATCCATCACATCTGCTCACAAAAGTTATTAAGAATAACTAATAACTACCATAGTGTCTAAATTACATATCAAAATGTATAGTGAAGATTTGATTTCTCTGGTTATAACACAAATTTGTAATTCTTCTGATGGTTGTAATTTTCAATTCAGTTTTAAACATAAAAAGTGAAAAGTATCGAAGTTTCCTGACATGGGGTAAAAAACCTTCTAAGAAGCAGTTTAACGACCTGAGAAGAAATTTTTCAGTGATTACTATTAAAATTAGTTTATATAATGTTTTACTTTATACACAATGGAAAAGAAAGTGTTACCCCAAGGGTTCAAAAGACAATTAAAGTGCTTTAAAATGTAGACAGAAATGGTACAAGAATTGATTTAATGATTGAAAAATATTTTTATTCAAGTTATAAATTAGAATGTATCATGTAACTTTCAAGATAATTTAGGAATGTAAACAATGATTATCCATGGAGAATATGCACTAACGAAGATTATGCATTTAAACATTCTTGTGATTGCCAACTATGCCAAGGTGTCAACTCTATGTAAATCATTGTTCAAAGAATTAGCAAGTACGGTGAAATCCACAGGTACACTCCGGCAAAAATCAAACAGCTGATTTAAAAAATGAACACTTCTCAGTGTTAACATAATCACCTCTTTACATTCCATGGTAGTTCATATTCAATCCAGTACTAAGGAAACCATCGACATAGTGTTAGATGCTCCTACGTTTTCATCTGCTACAGTTATAATCCATGTACTGGACACTAGGGACACTGGAAGTATAATGTATGTATTATCAAACAGACAACTATTCACTTAATTTGGTAGAAAAACAGCAGAGAAGCATCCAGACCTAACTTTAAAAGGCTTCTCTTTCTGATCAACCATTCACAAGAATATTAATGTGAAAAGCAAAAAGGTCCTAATTAGTTGAAATACTATAAGACATAATCAAATTAGTTTCAGATCTTCAGCATCTGCAGTTCTTTGTTTTATCAAATTAGCTGTCTAATGTCGTGATCACTAGAATTAACATAGATGTGATGCAACAGTGGTAGGTTCTGTATCTGTTATGCCAAAGGTTGCATTAATGTTGGATTGTACTCTGATCTTCTGTTTACATTGTATTCAGCTTAAGCATTACTTTTAATAAAAGCTGCACTTATTCAAGTTTATCTCCGTATAAAGACATTGTATTGGACTGAGTCTAATGACTGCAAAGATAGATAAAATTTTCTTTTCTTTTACCCCTTTCCAATCCATTCATACACTTTTTTTTATTGATCTGGTACTGACAATTTAAAATTGTCTTTTTAACTGCACGATTTGTAGAAACAAGATCAATTCACCAGGATAAATTGGTTAGTTACTCCAACTGGTTGTAAGAGGTATGATTATGCAAACCAAACTACAGCAAACTTTTACAATTCTATGAAAAACTGTTTTTTGCCTGTCATGTAATTATTTGTGGCAGAATGATTTCAACACGTTTCATACAAATACATTGTCACTTACTGCTTCCCTCTGCAGAATGCCATTAAAGTTTGGATACTTGCTAACAAGGTAGGAAGCTCAAATCAAAACATTTTGGCAGAGTTGCCTCCATATAGGTGGCTCCTGCATGCACTATCATTCCTCTGTGGAGGTAGGAATGAGATAGAGTCAGATGGACTGAACCTGGTAACAATTTGGAGGTAGCCACAAAGGTTTGGATGAACTCATTAGAGACTAGTATGGGTCCTCAGTTCTTTAGTTTGTTGTCAGTTCAGTTGTATTCAAGGCTCTTGGGTTCTTTATCTCTCACCTCTTGCACACCCTCATGTTGCATAACCCCACCCCCACTTCACTTACCATGACACACCCCGTCATGTCTTCCCTGTGATCTCCACACTCACTCTTAAAATTCATTCATGGTATGTGGGTGTTGCTGGCTGGCTAGTATTTATTGCTCATCCCTAGTTATCCTTGACAATGTAATAATGAGTTGCAATCTATTTGATGTAGGTAGACCCACAGTAATATTGGGGAGGGAGTTTAGGGAGGACTTACGCAGTCAGCACCATGTACAAAGCCAATGATCCATACAATAACAATGGCCACTTTGGAAATGCCCATGAAAAAAAATCACTCAGCAAGCTGCTTTATAAGTTTAAAAAAAACTGTTGGTCTTATAACCTAATAAACGTGTCGATTTGAAAGTATCATGTAATGATTCAATAACCAAAGTTTTACCCCATTGGCAAGGGAGACTGGAAGAGTGCATGGGGATCATAAAGAGACAAGAATTTGAGGTTTAAAATCTATCTTTAAAAAAGCTTGTCAAATCCAAACCCCTCACAGGGAGTGTGAACCATGACTCCTTCAGAAACTAGTGGGACAGCATGAAAATTGTGGAGGATTATGAGGTGCATTCTCCTTCAATGGAACTATCTGATTGAGAGGGCAGGGTATAGACCTTTATCCAGTCCCAGCAGAAATTGTTGAGAATAGATGCAGGAATCCAGGAACTGGATACCACCTGGTAATTTTAAACAATTCAGACATTGACCTGATTATGCAAGAATTCTGGCTTTATTTTTTAAACTCAACCAGATAGTGCAAGAAAGAAAGAAAAATTTCTGTTGTCATTTTAATTTCATTTCAAGACATAAACTATTCTAATTTAATTATTGCAAGCCTCAAGCAATCACCTTGTCACATGGTCAGAATAATCCTCGTATTTGATGTTAATTAGTATGAATTTGAAATGCTCTTGGAAATGTAATAAAACTGACAAAAGCTGTAAATATGTTAGACGTTTATTATTCATGGAAAATCCACTCAAACAAAATAGTTGTGATTTTTTTTAAAGAGGCCATTTGCATGCATATATTCATTTTATAACATTAACTGTTCTGATCCCAGGTCTTGGTAACTCGGGACAAGTCAGATCACAGAATGAAACCTGGCTTGACAGGTCAAAAGATTTATTTTTGCAGCTGGCTACCATTGTGGTTAATCACTGAATATAATCATACAAGTCTGCCGATTTTCTTTAGCAAAATAACACAAGTTTATCACACAAAAGAAAAACAAAAGCTAAATATTTTTATGACTAATCTGAGAAGAGTGCACTGATAGTCAAGCCTTACTATTCCACACACGTCACAAAGATATACATACCCAATTAAACCCCGAGATGATCAATTTGACTGCTATTCAGGACAAAAATAATTAACACTACTATTGTTAAAAAAAAATCAATGTGTCTGCAAATGAAATACAAAAATAAAAGGGTTATTAATCAATGAAATGTAACATTAACAATTCCTTTTTAAACCCAATTGTGAACACACTCGTTCATAAATAAGACAGATAAAAGACAGATAGTTTGATACAAATATTGTTTGTGGGAAAATATAGAGGAGGAAACAAAATTTTGAAGATCAGAAGTCTGGATCACACAGTGGATTATTATTGCTCATAGCTGTTTTCATTTTAGCAACAGTAATACATGGTTGTCTGCAAAGCGATGGTCATTCTTCAATAAAAACATAAACTTCTGGGGAAACTCAATAGGTCTGGCATTATCTTTGAAGAGAGAAACTGAGTTAATGTTTTGATTTCAATGTGAACTCTGAAGAAGAGGAGAGGACAGTGTGTATTATATCCAAATTTACTGATAGAAAAATAAGTTGGAGAGCATGTTGTGATGAAGGGGTATAGATAATTTGAGGGAGTTAGAAAAAATTTGGCAGATGGAATTTAATGCAGGAAAATGTGAGGTTATGCAATTGGTAGGAACATTCAAAAGACAATTATTTAAATGGACTACTACAGAACAATGGATGTGTAAAATCCTGGCAGGATTCAAAGGGAACTTAAAGAGAAAAATAATTCAAAAGCATCAGAAGCTTCTGAGATTCCCTTCACATCCTCCCTCCACAGAGAAAATCTTTATTTTTGTAACTTCTACAGTTGTAGGAGGAACAAGGGTTTTGTTTTAATTTTGAAAGGGTGAAGAAATTATTGAAACTTACTCTCCATTTGCTATATAGCAGCTAGTTTTTCTTTTATACTTTAGGATTGCTTCATCTTAGTAACTGCAGAGAATCTAATACTAGCAATCGGGAAATGGTGTGTGTTGTTTGTGTTCCTTGCCTTTAAGAGACTTCACCTCAAAGGAGTTCATGTTGCAACTCTGCCTTTTATTTAGTCAGCTTGGGCTTTGCAAGCTGTACGTGCAGAAATTAGTTCATTGTTGTTATGTTTACTTCATAACTTGTGACATGTTTTTCTTTTTTAAATAAACTAACCCACTCCTGACAAGCAACTGATTATTGGACTATGACCATTGACATAGCAGTTAATTTCAGCATAATGAAGAAGGGGAAAAAACATAATGATATATTTAAGCAGAAAATTTCACTGAAGAAAAAAAGTTATGGTGGCAATAAACAGTGAAAGTGAAACTGTAATTTGTTGTTATGAAAGCGTACTTGATCCTAGCCCAGTAAATCCATTTTCCACGTAAAAAAGACATGATATAAATACAAATTGCTGTTCTGTCCAAGTTTCCAGGATTCTGGTAGATATTCTCAAGGTTACTGCTGTGAAGTTTAGGGTTTCACAGGTTTATCTGATTATTGTGTTGTTACTGGGCAGAGATAGACAGTCAAATCAAATCAGCCTCCCCCGTCTCTGTACTCTAAACACGGAAAAGTTAAAACTTCAAAAACCATCAAAATTGACACAAATTGTTCTTAACCAGAGCTTTTGAATAACCAGTATCAGACTTCGTGAATAATAGATACAAGACTCCAGGTTTATAGCTTGAACAAAAGATTCAGCAGTTTATTAATAATACAGTAGCTTTAGCACAGCAAACTTCAAGGAATTTTAAATTGTTTATAATTTAAATGCAATCCTTTTCAGTTCTAGTCCCCATTCTCACAAAGGCGAATACACCACAGACATTGGTAAGGGAATAAAAAAAGATGAACTATGAATATGAACTTGCCAGTTCACTTAAGCAGTCTCCACGATACATAACATTGTCAGTGATGGGATTGTATTTTGCTTGGTTTTTGTGAACACCTATGCATGCAAATAGCTTCCAGTAGGCTTTGAGAAATATTCACTTATTTTGGAGATTCTCTTCTCCAAACTGTCATTAAGTTGATAATGAGAGGATAACCAGGGAGCAATCAAATCTCCATTCCATAGCTTTGACAGGAAAGATCCTTCTGAATTAAACAGGGTTCAAACTTTGCTTCCTCTTTTATTGCATTCCCTTTCTTTGGCTGCTGGGCACCGTAACTTCGTATGAGGCCCCTGTTAACTTTCAAACATCTGTCATCTGTTTGAGCATAATACCTCCCTGGAGTTGAACAGTCATTCAGGTATTTTGAACAAGAACCAACTTGCAATTAACATCAAAGCCTGGCATTAAAAAAACAAAGAGAAATTTGTTTGTTATTTTTGGAAAAAAGTGCTGCTGCTCACAGTCCAAAGGTCTCCTCCAGCTCTCTGACCACAGTTCACAGCTCCAAACAGAACAAAATTGAGAAAAGTAAAATAATGAAAAAAAAAAATCATAGGTTCTAACAGCACTTAATTTTTTGTGTTTGCTATTATTTAGCTAGAAGCAAAGACATTGCTGTAGAAATTGTAGTTTTCTGGATTAGCATGTGAACGCTTAGCATGGTAGAACATGGGAATGTACAGCACTGGAAGAGAATATACAGTTACTAGGTTAGACATAAACACTAATGTCTCAAATTCCCTTTCTCTGAAATATGCATCCAATTTACCATGTCATCTCTTTATTTAACTCCTTCGACATTTACTTTGTGTTTATCACCCTCTGTGCAAAGCAATGGAATATCAACCAACTGCTGCCCTCTGCTAGCTATACTCCTTAATATCAAGAGATTAGTGGTAATCACATTCATTCGGCATTGCTTTGTTCAAAATTTTAATAAAGGTATGATAGCTAGATCATGTTCTTTAAAATTGAGCAATGCTGAAGGATTTATAATAAGTTAATAGAAGGCTTATTTGTCTTTATTTTTTCATTCTCGAACATGAGAGGGAGCTTTCCCCGGTATAGAAGAATAGTGTTGAGCTTTTGCTGGCCTACATCATTATTTAGAATTGTCAAGAGGAAAGACTAATTCAAAAGAAAGGATAAAGTCATGTTTGTAACAGGTCAGTTTCTCAATGTAATGGAAGAGTTCTATTTCACATGACAGGAAACAGCAAGAGGTTTGGGATGAAACTGTTAAGATGTCATGACATTTAGAATATTGGTTTTATACTCTCATTAACTCAAATTTCTAACTTTAATAATTCTATTTGTGTCATATTTTTGGCAAACAATGAGACATCTGCTTGCCATGTGGTCATGATCTGTCTAGGTTTCCTGGAATCATTAGTGGGCTCCCTGACTTATATTGAGGAATCATCATGAACTGCTACAGTACAGCAAGGCTTGTCATAAAAAAGGCACAAACCAGAAAACATAAATTGTGGGAATAGAAGTCCAACAAAAATTGTGAGCCTCACGCCTCATTCCCTCCACTTCCCCCACCTCCTACCCATCCATACTACTACCACCCCCATTTACATGGTCAAAGTCCAAGCAATGACAAGTTCAATTATGCAAAGAAGCTCTGCAGAGAGAGCAGCTTTTCTCATACCGACTGTCAGTTCTTGCAGTCAGTGTTCAATGTAATGATGCAGCTCAAAGACTGGATTCCCCTTCTTTTAAATACACTTGTCATGTGTCCACACTCGAAGTGTGTTGGTTACACTGCTAGGCTTGCTGTTCATGAAATGGGCAGCCTGAAGGGGACATGGATAGAATGGAGAAGACACCATTGTATATACCTCCAATGCTCTGCCTGTACCTTCTGTTGGGAATATGACACCAAGTAGATTGGCACCAAGTAATGATGTTTGTTTGAAGAATTGGTATAGGCACGATGGGCCAAGTGGCTGCCTTCTGCGACATAACAATTCTGTGATCCTGTGACACTACGCTGCTAGAAAGATCAATCTGCACGTGTCTGTGTGTGTTTTAGGCTCATTTGAACAATATTTCTCCTTAAGTGTTTCCAATTCCTGTTGGGATGCAATATCTATGAAATGAATGTTTTGAGATCATTATTTTCTGATTTTTATTTTCTGCTTTAAAGTTGCATCACAGTTCTTCAAGTACTTTGTGATGGTCGCAGTGTAGTTTTAGCCCTAAAAAGTCCATTCCAAATATTTATCAATGCTTTGCATGATGTATCTCACTGGAAATGTCAAACACATTACCAGCAACATCTCGGAGAAAATAAGTTATGTGCAGAGAAGTTCCTTTTCTAGCTTGAAAATAAGACAAAATGGTTTATACAGTTCTAAAAATGATACTGTGATTCTAACCTTTGAGTACGCAATATTCTTTGCCGTCTTCAAACATTCTGTGTCTGATATCAGAAAATTATTTGTTTTAGGGGCTCAATGAATAGTCCTTAAAAGTAAAGGGATAGAAATGTCATAGAATGCTCCTGAGAAAATATTCTTCAGGCCAAAAAAATTAAATTTATGATATAAATTCAAATTTAATTCTGTATGTTAGGTATGCTTCATAAAAGAGCGCTACCTTTTTCTATTCAGCATATCCAGTTTGAGCTTACGGCTTGATTTTGTGCTGTGTAGTTGGAGAATAAAGAGCTATCATATTTTATCATGTCTTGAGGACATTTCAAAGTGCTTCATTTCCATTTTTTACATTTTGCAGTATAATCACTGCAATTTATAAGCACATAAGACATCTAATAGTCCCTAGCCCTAGTCGACAGGTACTGCTTTGAAATAATAGAGGTGATGTTGGAGTGCTAGTACCTGGTTTTTGGGTAGGTTTAATACTGAAAAGGGTAACAGTGGGAGTCTATGCCCAATCTACATGTCCATTTGGATCATTCCTAACTTTGCCAGGCTCTTGTTTCCCTGGTGTCAGGCATTTCCTAAAGTGGGCTTTAACTGACCCCTTTTGGACAAGTCACTTTCTCTGTCTGTTTGTCTATCTCTTTTTCTGTATCTCTCTCTCTTCTTTCCTTTCCCCACTCCCCCCCAACCAATCATTTTCTCTTACTGTTATTCTCTCTTTCTCTCTGTCTCTCACCACCCCCCCACCCCACCATCCATCTCCACAGTAGGAATGTCCTACCCTTCACTCTTTCTCTGATACACTGATGGTGTACTTGTTGCTGCTTCTTGCTCTTATCCAGAATTGGAAACATTAATCGAATTTGTTTCTAATTTCCATCCTCTTCTCACCTTCACTCAGTCTGTCTCTGACTCTTTCCTCCCTTTCCTTGACTTCTCTATTTCTGTATTGTCCACCAATATCCATTAAAAGCCCACCATCTCCCATAGCTACCACGTACACATCCTCACATCTTGTTTCCCAGGGGAATATTTCCCCAGGGCCCTACCATTAAGCATGTAAGTCCTGCCCCAGTTTGCCTTACCAAAATGCAACATCTCACATTTATCTAAATTCAACTCCATATGCCGCTTCTTGACCCATTGGCCTGTGTGATCAAGGTCCCATTGTACTCTGAGATAACCTTCTTCACTGTTCACTATACCAACCTATTTTGGTGTCATCTTCCAACTTACTAACCATACCTCCTATATTCACATCCAAATCATTTAAATAAATGATGAAAAGCAGTAGATCCAGCAGTGACCCTTGTGGAACACTGCTGGTCACAGGTCTGTACTACTTTCAATTTCATCTACTGCATTCACTGCTCACATTGCAGGCTCCTTTACATTGGTGAGACCAAACAGTCTGCTTAATTGTTTTACAGAGCACTTCCACTGTGTCCATGGGAATGACCCAGATCTTCTAGTGGCTTGCTATTTCAGTGATTCACCCAGCTGTCATGCTAATATTTTTTTTCTGTGCCTGCTGCAATGTTCTAATGAAGCACGACACAAAGTCAAAGAATGCCACCACATTTTCTGTTTGGGTATTTTATAGCCTAGAGGTTGCATTATTGATTTAAACTGAGAGCTTGAACTCATGATGTTTGTTCTCCATTTTTCTTATATTACCACACCCTCCCTCCACAAGCCTTAACATTTTAATGTCTTGTTTACTCAGCCAAGAGGACCTATTTTCACCCATTTTTGCCTTAATTTACACCCATTTTAGATCTCTTCCTTTTTCTGTGTTAGTGTTTGTGCCTATTAGTCGCTCAGAGAGTTTTCTGCCCCTAACTCTAATTCCTTTTGTTGATTAAAGAAGGAATCTAAATCACTCACCTTGGTTGATTCTTTGCTGTTTGTCAAATAATCCCAAAGGAGATCTCCAAATGAAACATACAAGACCTCAATTTAGTGTTTGATGTGAAGATTGGCACATCTGATAATGTAGCATTCCCTGCATCACTGATGCTTGAACTCTCAAATTTCTGAATTTGAGATTGAGAGCGCTATCAAATGATTCAATGTTGCATCAAGTTTACTGCAAGACAAAAATAAAAGCAGAGATCTTTCTGGTTGTTCACAAAGCTTGGAAAGACTACACCACATTCGAGGTTTGAAATTATTATTGGCAGAATTTGTGAACAAAAACTTACCGTGTTTATATTACAGTATTTGGTCTTTTAACAGAAATAGCTATTTTGATGTGTTTATTACAAAAATCATGAATTATTATATGGATGCATCAAGTATTCAACTACTCGCACGATCAAAAGTAATGCCTTGGTTTATCTCAGTCCGAGAGGGTGATTAGAACAGATTCAAGAGAAACTTATGAAAGTGAATTGGAGCTATGAAAAGAAAAATGTACAAAGTCCCATAGGAAGAATAGAGGGGGTGTGAGACTAATTGGTTACCCGTCTCAAAGAACTGTCAAATAGAATGATGGCCAAATAATCATCTTTTTCCTGGAAATGTCTACGAATTTTATCATTCCTTCAATTCAATAGTCCTAGATTGTAAAGAGTGGAGTGAAATTAGACACAGTCTGAAAGCACATCTTAATACTATTTTTTACAGTGTTTTTTCAGCTTATTTTTGCAACTGATTGCAAATAGGTTGAGTAAGATGTAAATGTGAATTGATTTTCTGTGAACTGAGAAATCTTTAGAATGTTACTTATTTCTGGTGGAATTCCTCTGGGACTACCTTGTTAACCCAGTCCAGGACCTTTGAAAGGAAATTGCTGATGTGAAAGATTTTTTGGTGTATGCTTCTGTCACTGTAATAATTCAACTTACTCAATCCATTTCCATCTCAAATAGCTGCAAGTTGAAATTACCGAACCCACTGGGAAACTCCTTGAAGGACCAGCCACCCTGTACATCACGATTATTGATCAGAATGATAACAAACCTCTCTTCAGGGAAGGACCGTACGTGGGCCATGTCCTGGAAGCATCCCCTACTGGTGAGTTAAATCTATGGTTAGAAGCTGTTTCCTGAAAGAAGTGTACAAGACATCTGGAATCATGAAGGAATTATATGCTCCTAATGAATATGTGCTGAATATTTTAGTTAAAGTTCATCTTGATGTGTTCTTTCTCCTGATTCTTACGAAGAGTTTTGTCAGTATTTGACTTTGCTGAGTTAGCTAATTCTGTACAACTCTAATGTAATGATTTAAGCATATTGGACTGTTGATTATAATTCTGTCATTTAATGCTAAACTCTATCATTATTTTCTCTTACACAACCCGTTAATAATTGAGGGCAAGCTGGCAAACTGCTTCCAGGCCATTGCCAATGTTCTTCGATCACTCAAGGTTCACCTAAAACTTACTATGATAGAGCACTGGCAAGACTTGTGCTGCTTGTGGTGCTAAGCCCTACTGTCCATTCTAATGCTTACTTAGAGATCTATTTAGAATCAAATGGAATGAATTGTGGATGAACAGATCGAACTTTCCAGATTTAATTTCTCAACATTACCCTGGCACACTGTGGACCCGTCTAGTTCAGATATTGGATTACTGAGTCTGTCAAAAAGATTGATTTGTCTCCAGGCTTTCATTGTCAGCTATGCCGTCTTTGTGACTCATTGACTTCAAGGAAACATTATACCATATCAACTTCTTCCAAAGGAAATAGTTGTTGCCCGATTGCTCAAATCCAGGTTTAAGCATTTGCTATGTGGACAACAGATGTCAGGCACAAGTCAGCATAACATGTCACCTTGCTCCTGACAACATTAAGAACACTCTCTCATCACATTCAGTGGTGGCTTGATCAATTGTAGATGTAAGGGCTGGAATTGCATATGCTCGCCTTCCTATAATTGAGTTATACTTGGCATCAAATCTCATGTATGTGAGGTTCAAGATTGAGGTAACCAATTCTAGAAATTGTGGTTAATTACCTCACAGTATTCTCATTATCTACAGGCTGCTTTTAGTGTGAGGATAGTTTGTGCCTACGTCTTATGTTGATATTCTCAATATTACCAGGTGTAGTACTCCATCATATATTTATAAAGCAAGGTCATTTGTGGTCTGCTTTGGATAATGGCTCACAACCATGATGCTAACTTAACCCATCCAGTCCTGGATCTTTAAGGTGCATTGTCTTCAGTATGGAGGCAGCACATCCCTGCAGCTGATTTTCATCTTTCATCTGCCACTTTCATCTGGACCAGTTTAATTGGAGAGGTTGTGCTCTTTCACATACACTTGGATAAACTTACCTCATAACAGCCTCTCAGGTCCCAGAGGAGGACTTCCAGGTAAGAGTGAGCAAGCTGACAAGCTGCCTTCCTTAGTCTCCACGTCATTCCTTTGGCTGCCACAGCTTCAAAACCTCACATGTTGTTTTGTCATTGGAACTCCTGTCAAGATCATTTTAGTTTGATTCTATCAAAATGGCAAATTTCTAGGTGTTATCCCACCCTCCCTTCTTGTCTAGTTGCAGAATTGGGAAGTGTGATACTAATGGTGTGACTCCATTAAAGAGCTTTGGTAAAGGCTGATCCTTCATCATTCAGATTCCTAAATCACTATTAGTCCCTGGCAGAATAGCATGACTATGTTAAAAAAAATGACACACATTGGCTTTGAGCAACCATTCTTCTGATATTCCCTTCTCTGAAAGAGCCACCTCACCCCTGCTTAATAACTCCTGATAGCAGCAGAGACAAAGCCTCAGTAGGTCAATTTTTGTATGCTATTCATCCCCTACTACTTTATGCTGCTGTATTAATAATGAAATGTTGAGAAGTTACGGAGCTGTACGTCTTCTGGAAATGGAACAGAGGACACTGGAGGAAAGAATAATTGTGTCTTTAATTGCCTGCATATCTCAGTGCATATGCCAAAGAACCACGTGCTGAATGAAGATAAGATGATGAAGATAAATATGAAAATTGTCTAATAAACAGTAAAAAAACAAGCTTAGATTCAAATTGCAGTTTTATTCTGTTATACTTGGTTGTTTAAAGTGCTAATTAATTTATTGGCAAGTTGTCTGAATAAAACCCACCCAAGTATTTATGCAAATGAGATCACTGGAGAATTCTAGCTGCATGTCTATCTGTAAATGTTGATTTCGCTTTGATGTTACTGAACTACTTGGTGAGATGTTAACTCATTTAAAACACTGTCAATTGCACAATAGTTTACAAGTATCTGAAGGTGCAGATTTGTATCAAATATTAAGATGTTCAAACAAAATGTCTGTCTGTCTCCTGTTTTGTCACAGTTGCCTGCTCACATGTTTTAGCCTTCCCTAAAACAAGAATATCGTACAAATGCATTGGTTGGCTGTCATTATGAGCAACAGTGTTTTTATTATGAGACTAAGATCTTCTTCAGCCTTTTCCTCTGATGTTCTCATTAACCAGTCAGGGTTTAAACAAATTGAATCAGAGATAGTAGGAACTGCAGATGCTGGAGAATCCGAGACAACAAGGTGCAGGGCTGGATGAACACAGCAGGCCAAGCAGCATCAT
>NC_063346.1:19137507-19152014 GCF_021869965.1 Rhincodon typus | reverse complement strand
TTAAACAACATTCGATTTATGACTGAAACAGAATGAAAGAAAACATGTTTAAATCTGGGTTACATTTTTATATTTTATTTGTGATGCTGTTCTTCGGTAAGAAGTTTGATTAAACCATGCATGGATGAAGACGGAAATACATTTTGCTGCACACTTCCTGCATCAAATGAAATGACATTGAATTGCATTGAAGCACCACTCTCTTCTTGGGCTTTGTGCCCCATATTATGATGAAAAATAATTGAATGTGCAGTTGGAAGACCAATAGCATTATACACAATGCAACTAAATAATTATATGGACAACTAGTAGATTTCCTGTGATGTTTAGTCCTGGATGATTTGAAGCAAGGAATGCAAGAGTTCCTTACATCTCCCTTTTATAGACTGATTTGCTTTTGAGGACTTTGTTCACCTGGCATTGTGGGTTTGGTGATCACGAGCCCTCAGAGGACTCAACACCAAGTTGGAAGTCAGTGAATTCAGTGATGCACCTGATGGACTCAACATCATTGAATTAATTAAGTGGCTGAAATTTAGGAAATGTCCCAGGATGTTTCATTAAAGTGTAATCAAGCAGAAAGTGACACTAGGCTGAAGTAAGGGATAATGAGTTGGTAGCTAAAAGCTTAGCCAAAGAGGTGATCTCTAAAGGGAGAAACAAACAATAGAATGAAGATCAGGTGTGACCTTTTAAAAAAGCAGCCAGATTACCATCCGCTTACCTGGAGGAAGTGAATATTTTACGTTTGGGTGTTGCTGGCGACTTGGGAAGATATGGGTACACCTTAGCCTTCCACATTTGACATAATGTAGATTATAATCAGAATCTGAAGTTATTTGCAGTTCGACAGCCTATCTACTAAAATGATCCAGTTCTCAGATTGTGATGCAAGATTTCCTGGCTTGAATGGTTCAGTTCTGCACCAGGAGACATTTTTTGTCTTGGTGACACAAAGTTTCTAACTTTGTATCTGGGGAAATACAAAAACCTTGTCAGTTAAAACATTATTTTTGGCGCTTCACAGAAACATGCAGTGGTTTAATTTCATTTTGAAACATGAACATTCAAACATTTTAAAGATGTGAATTAGGAGTAGAAACAGGCCAATTGGTTCCTTGAACCTGCCCTGCCATTTAACAAGATCTTGGCTTATTTGTTTGAGTTTCAAATTCCACATCCCCATCAACCCTAACAAACATTTGATTCCCTTGCCAAATGAGAATCTATCTACTGCCACCATAAAAATATTCAATCACTCACTTTGTAAGGCTCCTCATGTGAGGAACAGTTGAAAATTCTGTACTTGATGGAGTTTAGAAGAAAAGAGGAGGGATCAGATTGAAATATACAGAATACTCAGAGGCGTGGTCACAGTGGACATGGAGAAGATGTTTCCATAGTAGGAGAGATTAGGACCTGAGGGCACAATCTCAGGCTGAAGGGCCAACCCTTTAGACCTGAGATGAGGAGATATTTCTTGAGCCAGAAAATGGCTAAGCTGTAGTACTCATTGTCACAGAGGACTGTGGAAACCAAGTCTTTGAGTGTATTGAAGACAGAGATATATGTGTTCTTGATTGATAAGGAGATCAAGGGTTACAAGAAGAAGGCAAGAAAATGGCGTGGAGAAACATATCAGCCAGGATCAAATGGCAGAGCAGACTTGATGGGTCAAATGGCCCTTTTCTGTTCCAATATCTTATGATGTTATGATCTGCATCATCTTTATGTCCTCTTCACAACTTACTTCCTTCTACAAGATACACTGTGGACATTCACCAAGTCTCCTTAGGCAGAACCTTCCAAACTCATTACCACCACCACCTGGAAGAAGGGCTGCAGATACTTGGGAACACCACTACCTGCAGTTTCCCCTCTGAGCTATCCACCATCCTGATTTGGAAATATATTACTCTTCCTCAGTGTGGCTGGATCCAAATTCTGGAACTCCCTTCCTAGCAGCACTGTGGTGTACCGCGACCAAATGGAGTGCAGCTGCTCAAAAAGGCAGCTCAACACCACTTTTTCAACATCAGCTGTTGATCGGTGATAAATGTTACCCAGCACTGAAGTCCACCTCCTCCGAATGAATAATAGTATGTTTTGTGTCCATGTAACTGAAGTTACTATGCTTTTGCTCCACCTTCTGAGTAATTGATATAAATTGAAAAAAGCTGAGACCCCAGCACAGACCCCAGATGGACTCCAATCATCATGATCTGCCCTTCAGAGAAAGGCCCAATTATGCCTACAGTTTTCTGCCAGGCAGCCAACCTTAAACCTTCAATCTCTAGACCTTTTCACAAAATTGACTTCAGTTTTGTGGTTATTGTTAGGACTGCTCATTTTGGATAAACAATGTTCTTTGAGAACATAACTGAGGTTTAATGTAACTATGCAGCACCTTGGAGCATTCTATCACATGTAAATTGCTACATAAATGCAGATTGTTGTCATTTTATAGAATGGCCAATAAAGTACGGAATCTGTTCAAATGTCAGGAAGCATTTCCTCTTTCAGAAAATTATCTACACTGGAAAAATTACCAGTAGATATGATAAATTTGGATATTTTATTGCCAATTGAGAATTCCTGGTAAAGGGGGAATGTTGGTGTTTTGGAAGTTTATGGATTAATTAGTTATGATTCTCTGTTGATGCATTGGCCATTATTAATTAATTTCTTTATGGGGTCAGGATAAATTTTCTAGAGCTATTTTCTAAAGTTTTGCATCAGTGCTTCATCCCACAGGACTTAGCTCTATTTGATAATGAAAAGTATGGTTCACCAAGCTCCATACATTGGACTACTTCGGGGCTTGATAGTCTGGTCTTGCCTTTCTTTTTGTGTAAATATGAAATGCAGTTGGCTGCTAGGTTGGATGAGTTAGAGAACACGGGAGGGCAAAGTATTATTAGTCCTGAATGTTAAGACCTTAAATCAATTGACAAAAACTTGAAGAGTTTCTCCCATTATAAGTCCAAATTCTTGCAGCATTTGCTGAGGATCTACAAATATGTTGATTATTCAAAACACCCTGCACATAGAATATTAGTAAATGATAAGCATGTGATCAAGCAAAAAAGAATATAATAACCAGTTAATTTTTTTGATTGTGAAGAGGTTTTTCAAAAGATGAATTAATCATGACACTACCAATATTTTGGTAAGCCTCAAGATCAAAAGAACCTGAACAAAAACATCAAAGATACATGTCAATAGGAACCTGAGGAGAAGAAATATTGTTTGAGGCATGAGGCAGTTCTTCTTTGGAAGATGACTTGGTCCAGTTGTAGGGGCAATGTCCAAATGAACTCCCCACCACCCTCCCCACTGCCCTCCCCCCCTTCCCCCCCACCCCAGATGCTATTAAGACTGAAATAGCATACCATCACACATCAAGCCAAATGGAAAGCTAGTGGAATATTAGCCTTTATTGAAAGAGTGTTGAAGTTTTGCTACAAATTGTGTAGGAGCTTGGTTAGAGTGCACCTGGAGTACTTGTGCAGTTTTAGTCTCCTTATCTGAGGAACGATATTAATGCCATACGGGGAGAGCAACAAAAGTTCACGAGATTTGTTCCTAAGGTGGCAGGACTGTCCTATGAGGTAAGATTGGGCAAAATAGGCCTTTACTTCTGTAGAGTATTGAAGAATAAGAGGTGATCTCATTGAAACTTATGAAATATATAAAGGGATAGATAGCTTAGATGCAGGTAAGATGGTTCCCCCAGTTAGTGAGTCTAGAACAAGGAACACGACTTAAAAATATGGGGGATGCCACTTAGAAGATAGAGAGAACCTCTCTTCCTCAGAGGGTTATGAACCTTTGGAATTCTCTACCCCAGTAGGCTGTGGGAGCTTGGTTTTTTGAGTGCGTTTAAGATGGAAATTAATAGATTTCTGCTTTCCAATAGCATATAGGGTTATGGGAATGGGTTGGGTAAAAGGCATTGAAGTGTTTGATCAGCCATGACAGTATTGAATGGTAGGGCAGGTCTGAGTCATTGGTCCTGTTCTTATGTTCCTGTTCCTGGCCTGGATATTGTCCATTTTCTACTGTAAGCTGCAACTGGCTGCAGAAATTGGAGAAGTTCGACACGGCAGCGGGGGATTGGATGGCATGTATGAATTACACTGAAGCAGCCTGGTGGTTTCAGCAAACAGACTCACTGTTGGTTTTGATTGAGTGCAAGGCACAGATGAAGTCTTGAAAAATCCTACACATGCAGAAGCATTGTTATAATGCTGACTCTGATGAGTGATATCTCACCACTGAAAACTGAAGTCATCTCTGTCAGGCATGATCCCAACACTGCAACATTTTGATTGACTCCCAATGATTTCAGTTTTTTTTAATGTTCCAATTGCCATATGTGGTTCAATGTTTCTTTGAAGTCAAGAGCAGCTATTCTGGTCTCTCCCCTGTCATTCAATGTTTGCATCTATTTTTGGATTGAGGCTGTGCTGAATTCTGGTTCCAGATGGTCCTGGCAGAACTTGCACTGTGTACTGGTGAGTGTGTGATTGGTGAGTAAGCATGAGTTGATGGCTATTTATGACTCCTTGCATCTGTCAGCTGTTGAGTGGGAAGAGATTGGTAATTGACCATCTTAAATTTATTTGTGTGAATATGATATATCAAAGCATCCTTCATTGTTGGGGAGCTGCCACTGCTATGGCTATCTGTCCTTGAACAACTGGTAGTGTTACAAGCTCTGGTGCAAAGGTCATGAATATGACATGGGCACTAAGCTGACAGGCAAACACAGAGGCATAGGCACAATACTGGGAGGATAATTATTCTCAATCTGAGGGAGGTCAGAACATTCATGCACCATCAAACCATTGCTGCTCACCAAGGTCAATTCAGGAATTCTAATAACATGCTGGAGGATAAACTGCTGAACTCCTGTAAATTTGTACAATCCCCTTTGAACACCAGTCTTTCATAAGCATCATGGCTCAGGTCTGAGCTTGCTCAGCTACAAGCTGCCATGTCATAACTTCAGCCTGAGCATCAACTGCTGCATTGTCTTGGTTTTTTGTTCATGCTGCAGTGGAAATGGAGATAGTTGGCTACATCATGTTTGGGTCCACAAGTGTAGTGATGGAGTTGGCCACCACTTCCACTCTGAAGAAGAGGGATGCCAAAATCTTTGGATAAAACCCTGTGCCAAGTTGGTTCGAGACTGTTCTATGCTTAATGGTGTAGCCACCAATGTGTCAAGCATTTCCAGGTGCAAACCCATCATCCTTCTATTAGATCAGAGTATTCATGTGAGACCTTTGTGACAGAACTCATGCCTGTGGGAAACTGGCACCCACACTATTCTTTCCACCTACCTGACTACTCATGCCTGCAGCCCCACTCTCTAGCCAAGGCCTCAGCAGTGGGCACTTCAATGGTGGTGGGCATTGCCTCTGCTCTGGGCATAAACCCTGCAAGTGCTCCTGTTCCTTGCTGATTACCACCTACTATTTAAAGTTATATGCCATTTTGTCCTGCAAGAGAGAGTAATGTGTGCCAGTGAGTGGGCTGCAATCTGTTAGGGGGCTATGCTGTCATGGTTGAATAGCTGGCTATGTGCAAGCAGTGAGATGTGGGTATGAGGCTTGCAGCAGGGCTAATTATGTTAGCAACTGTTGAAATTGTCAATTTTAGCTGTGAATTGTAATTGACAGACTTGGTAAGTAGTTCATGGATTTCTGTATTGAAGAATGTCAAATGTTAATGATGCAGTTGGTAGGATTTGACATTTGACGATGTATACATGACCATGACCAGTTGTACTTTGTGTGATGCAGTCTCAGGTCCTTGGGATTGACCTCCTGGCTTTGCTCACAATGGCTATTTGCAATTTGACGGTTTGCCTGAAGGGCTTCCTGATTCTGTGTGGTTAGAACACATCTCTTTTCTCTGTCTTCTCAACCAGCAGCATTAAAAAATCTTGGAGCTTTCTCACTGTCATTTTGTGCCATTCTTCTCACTTTCTCAGGTTAGAACCAATTCTATAATGAATTCTGGCATCTGTTTCAGCTAGAATACATGTCTGCTTCAAGAGGGCCAAGTTGGCTTTTAGTAGCGCAAACGAGCATTAATAAATTAGACCCTACTTTTGTTGTATTTAACGCTTTCTTATACTTGATGCTGAACCCCAGCATAAAACTGCCTCCTCCTGTTAGTTGCCTCATTTTCCATCACTATCTTTGAATGCTGTGGCAGAGTTATACAGTTTTGGTCTGAACAGTTCATTGTGGGACTATAGGGCTTTATCCACCAGCCTATCTCATTGGTCTTTTGGTCTTCTCTCACTGACAGGCTTCCACTGCGAGCTGGAGATCTTGAAGGGAATGGCTAAAGCAGATGGGTAGCCTTTGCTTCAGAGATAGTAGGAACTGCAGATGCTGGAGAATCTGAGATAACACAGCAGGCCAAGCAGCATCAGAGGAGCAGGAAGATATTTCTGAAGAAGGGTCTAGGCCTGAAACGTCAGCCTTCCTGCTCCTCTGATGCTGCTTGGCCTGCTGTGTTCATCCAGCTCTACACCTTGTTACCTCTGGGTAGTCTTTGCGGTAACATTCCAATGTTTGTGACACCAGGTACAGCTGTCTGTGCAGCTGCTCCCTCAGACCCCAGCTTTGGTTGGTGAATGGTTGCACCCTCTCCAATCCCTGCAAAGGAGCCCGAGATCTGAGATCTTTGGTGAGATCTGAGGGCGAGTAGGAGTCTCGGAGCTACCTGCTTCCCATGCTCTCCTCTTTTTCAAACAGGATTCCAGACCAGTCTCAGGCTTAGACGTGTTATTGACCAATGTGAGTTAGCAAGTTATTGAACATTGAACACACGGATGCATGAAGAATGCCCTCCTCTTCTGTAACGTGCTGGAGCTAGTGCTGCTACCATTTTGAATAAGTTTCAGAAATTTCAGGAGAGCAGGAGAAACCTTTTTTTTCTAGTAGAGCCTTTCTGCTCCTACGATGCTGCTTAGCCTGCCTGTGTTCATCCAGCTCTTCACCTAGTTGTCTCGGATTCTCCAGCATCTGCAGTTCCTACTATCTCTGATTCTTTTTTTTCTAGTGCCTGATTTATTGAGCAAAAGCTAAAACACAACCGTATCTTCAGCCTCTGATTCCCAATTATCCATTTTAAAATCCAGGGTAAATATTTAGAAGAATTGGCTAAAGCTTATACTTTAAAACATTTCAGTAAATTAAAATTGCATTATGAAAGTCAGATATCTGTCAATTAAAGAAAGATTTACGTGCATTGGTGGTCAAAGAACAGGACATTGATGTTATCAGTATAGCTGTTTAAGGTGCTCCCGGTTAATGGAGGTCATATTTTATCTGTGCATGTGCTGGGACTGGAACCTGCTTTTACAATTAATTGCGTTTGGTTGAGGGGTTGAAGGGAGGTTGTAAATAGGTGAATAAATAATGGCATCATTCAGGAAATTAAATCTCAACTATAACATGAGAGCGGACATGAAAAAAGAAAAACTGGAAAGGGAATTCTGTATTAAATATGGAAATAAATTATTCGTTTCTGATTAATCAGCAAAGGATTTTCACCAGTGAATGAGAACAGAAGGGCAATCCCTGCAGTAAATGGAGCATTTTTCCATTTGGACTTCCTACTGATACATAGCTACTTATGCCAAAACTTTATCATTCTACAAAATAATCTAAGAATGCAGAAAGTAGTGCTTTCAAAATGCCTTCATGCAATATGATAAATTGCAGTACAGCAATTAGAAAAAATTATGAGGTGGATCAAGCATTAAATTCCTGTTTCATTTGACAAAACACTTTACATTCCTGATAGAACTGAAAAAAATTAGGTGTCTATGAATACAGTGAATCTCTTTATTTAGTGTACTCTCTCTTACCAGTTGAGCATTGTGTCCAAGCTATGAAGTAAGTTTGAAACAGGTGCTCCATTCTTAATAGAACTGTCACTGTGAGCACAGGTTATATAGACCTCAGCTGGTAAATAAACTAATTAATACTTCTTAATTTGAACAACATTAATATAAGCAAGAATATATTCCATTTGTGAGAGCCTATACATAATGTGTTGTCAGCTCTTACATTACTGTGAATTCACAAGTAAAATAGTTCCAACAAGTTTAACTTACATGGAAGGTTTTTCTTTGCATTAATTCACATGATGTTGGCTTCATTGGTCGGACCATCATTTGTTGCCCATCATTAACAGTCTCAAAAAGCTGGTAGTGAGCTGTTTTCATGAGCTGCTGTAGTCCTTGTATTTGTGTAGGCATGCTCAAAGTATCATTAGAAAGTTCTAGATTTTTAACCCAGCAACAGTGATGAAATAGTGACCAAAACAAAGTTGCTGGAAAAGCTCAGCAGGTCTGGCAGCATCTGTGAAGAAAAAAAATCAGAGTTAACGCTTTGGGTCCGGTGACCCTTCCTCAGAACTGATGGTGGCTAGGAAAATGTCAGTTTATTTGCAGAAAATAGGGAGGTGGGTGGGGTAGGGAGTAAACGACAGGATAGAGCCCAAAGAGAGAGGAAGACAGTTGGACAGACAAAGGAGTTACTAACGATCAGGCTGGGAGGGTGAATAGTTGTTAATAGGGACTGTTAGTGACTAACAACAGGGGGTGTGTTATGGCAGGCTATGTGGTAACAAGGCCTGGTGTGTGGACTAGGGCATTATCAACTACCCGAAAAGTTAATGCTGATTTTCATTCTTAACAGATGCTGCCAGACTTGCTGAGCATTTCCAACAACTTTGGTTTTGTTCCTGATTTATAGCATCCGCAGTTCTTTCGGTTTTTATTTAGCAATGAAATAGTGTTCAAAGTCAATATGATGTGTAGCTTGGAGGGGATTTTTCAGGTTATATTCCTATGTTTCTGCTGTCCTTTTGAGGGCTGTTATGGCACAGTGGTGGTCTGGATACCTGGGTTCAAGTCCTACCTGTTCCAGAGGTGTGTCATAGCATCTTTGAAGGTTTATTAAACATAATTGTCCTTCTAATTATTAAAGACCATGGGTTTGGAAGAGGTTTGAAGAAGCCTGCGTAATGTGGTGCATCCAGTAGATGGTACACAATGCTGTTAATCTGTAAGAAAGAAAACAAATCTTTAAGGTGATGAATGGGGTGCCTATCATGTGCGCTGCTTTGTCTTGGATGGTATCAAGCTTCTTGAGTGTTGTCTGGATGAAGACAGCTGAAACAAGTGGGGAGTATTCCATCACACTCCTGACTTGTGCATTGTAGGTGATGAACAGACACTGTGGATACAGTAGGTGAGTTCTTTTCACAGAATTCCAAGCTCTGACATGTCCTTGTGTTCACAGTATTTATATGGTTGGTCCAACACAGTTTCCAGTGGTAATCCCAGGATGTTGATAGCAAGGATTCAGTAATGATGACACCATTAAACGTTGAGAGGAGATGGTTAAACTCAGTCTTGTGGGAGGTGGTCATTGACTGACCCTTGTGTGGTATGAATGTTATTTGCTACTTTATCAGCCCAAGCCTGATCCAAGTCTTACTGCATCTGGACTCTGACTGTTTCAGTATCTGAGGAGTCACAAATTCGGCTAAACTTTGTGCAGTCAACAGCAAACATCTCCACCTCTGACATCCAATGGAGTAAACATCATTGAAGCTGCTTGGAGGTACTTGGACATGTGAGAGACAACTTGGGCAACTTCTGGAGAGATGTCTTGTGGCTGAGTTCAACAACAACCATTTTCCTTTGTGCTAGGTATGACTCCAAACAGTTGAAGTGTTTCCCTGATTCCCATAGAATTCAGTTTTGCTGGAGTTTCTTGATGCTTCTAATCATGTTCCTGAAAAATATTCCAAAATGCCTTGTGTAAAAATGTGACATTTTCCCTCCAAGTCAAACTACGAGTACTGGTATTTCTTTACCCTTTCATCTGTCCACAGACTTCCTTTGGGATTTAGGATTTGAACTTTATTATAATTGAAAGAGTCATTTTAGTGTGGTGTTCTCTACAGGGGTTCTTAGAACTGCACAAATCAGGCAAGAAACTAAACATTTCCTTAGCAATTCAGATTGAGATTTGTACAATGGAAAATTTTTGTGAGTAGAGAATTTTTTTAGGTATAAAGGCTGCTGTTTGATATACAAAATAACATCTCTAGTGTATGCACATATATCTGAGGAAGTTGCATTAGACACTATAATGTGACATTGTTCACGGACACAAAGAAAGTACTGGCTAGAAGAATACAGATTGTGGCATGAATGAGCAGGCAATTCTAATTTGAAGCCGGTGGTGACATTTTGGAACTCAATGCTCCAAACAGTACTCCTAAATTCACACTGCTGAATACTCCATGAGCAGCAAAGACTCCCAGCACTCAGTTTAGAAGGATTATCAACTGCTTGTCCCTACAGGTTAGTGAGTGGTTGACATGTTATGGTAGTTGTTTAAATTCTGAAGTATAATCGTTTGCTTTCTACCATTGTTTCAAGTTGTCAAAGCCTACTGAGAGTGGCGAGTGAGCATTTGAGGAGCTTCTTTCTGACTGCAAGAATTGTGCGCAAACCAATACTTAGACAATATTGGATGCAGAAGTGAACATTTCCCTCAGATTACTGCATGACTTGAAGAACAATCAGAGGAGATGCAAAGAAGGACAGGCAGCTGGATTAATGAGGAAGAGGAGGAAAGGGCTGTTAGCAGGAATCCATGTCAACCCAAGGTGTTCAAGTAAAAATTCCCCCACCAGAACCAGATTAGTGATGTAATGTGTGAAGCATCTGCATTTCAGTAAGAGTGTCCACTCTGATATCAGACATCTGCTGCAAATGGAAATGCAACTTCAGAGCTTCCAATGCATTTACACCCTCCTTTAAATATGGAGACCAAAACTGCATACAGTATTCAAGATATGATCTAACCAATGCTCTGTATAACAAATGATGGCATCCCATTAGCCGCCTCAATTATATGCTGTATCTGCGTTGTAGCTTTTTGTGACTTGTGCACCAGAACACCTAGATTCCTCTGCAACTCAGGATTCGACAATTTAATATATTTAAGTAGTACTCTGCTCTTTCATTCTTCCTGCCAAAGTGAACAATTCCACATTTTCCCATATTATATTCAATCTACCACATTTTTGTTCACTCACTCCATCTATATCCATCTGCATCTGCCTTACACTGTCTTCACAACATAATTTCCTACTTGTTTTAGCCTCATCTGTGAATTCAGCGAACATGCCTTTACTTCCCTCATCTACACCCCTGATGTGCATTGTAAAATGTTGAAAGTTGAGGCCCAACATAGATTCCTTCACTCCACTCATCACATCCTACTAATCAAACAAAGGCTTGTTTATGCATACTCCGTGTTTTCTGCGAGCAAGTCAATCTTCTAACCATGCTAATATGTTACCCCTACACCATGACCTTTTATTTACACTACAAACTTTAATCTCTGTTTCCAGAGATCCAAGATTTGTACATCTACAGGCCCCCATTTATCCATAGCGCATCTTATTCCTCCAAAGAACTCCAATAAATTGGTATAACATGATTTTCTTTTGGTAAAACAATGCTGCCTCTTCCTGACTGACCTTGAGTTTTTCAAAGCATGCAGCTATAATTTCTTTACTAAACAATTCCTATATCTTCCACAAAATAGACATTGAGCTAACTCGCCATAGAATCCCTCCAGTGTGGAAACAGGCCCTTCAGCCCAACAAGTCCACACCAACCCTCAAAGCATCTCAGACCCATTTCCCACCCTTTTCCTGTAACCCACCTAATCTGCACACCCCTGAAAAATATGGACAATTTAGCATGGCCAATCCACCTAGCCTGCCCATCTTTGGACTGTGGGAGGAAACTGGAGCACCTGACGGAAACCCACCCAGGCACAGGGAGAATGTGCAAACTCCACACAGGCAGTCGCCCAAGGGTGGAATCAAACCCGGGTGGAATCTAGAGAATTTTGGAAAATTAACACTAATGCATTTGCTACCCCCTAATTTGCCACCTCTTTTATGAGCCAAGGATGAAACCCATCAGGACTCTGGTTCCTCTCTCCTTTTCACCTCCTGACTTATAGATATTATTGGGAATGTTCCTCGTATCCTGTATTCTGAAGATACAAGCAAAACATTTATTCATTTCATCTGTCATTTCTATATTCTCTATTTTTAATTGCCCATTCTCATAGTCTAGATAAGCAGCCCTCATAACATTTAAGAAGCATTTAGACGCGCATGTGCGATGCCAAGGCAAAGTGCCAGATTGGACTAGAATAGTTAGGTAATTGCTTTTGACTGGTGCAGATTTGATGGGCTGAAGGACCTTTTGCTGTGCTGTAGATGCCTATGACTATCTATGGCTCACTTTACTTGTTCTTTTCCTATTTAAATACCTGAAGGAAACACTTGCCATTTGTTTTTACATTTCTGGCTAGCTTTACCTCATAGTCTAATTTCTTGCTTTTGATTAATCTTTTTGGCATTTTCTTCCATTATTTATGTTCTCATTATTGTACAATTGTAAGTTTTTCTTCCTAAATGCTGATGCTTGCCCTAACTTTAAATAACCACAGGTGGTAGTTTCTCTTGTAGAACTTTACTTTCCAGTAGGAATTTACTTATTCTGAGGATTCTGAAATACCTCCTGAAGCTTCTGCCTTTGTGTCACTATTGACCTATCCCTAGCCTCGTATGTCAATTCACTTCAGCTAGCTCAGCTTTCGTACTCACATAGGTGCCCTTTTTAAAGGTTAAAATATTACTAGAAGTCCCAATCCTCTCTTTTTCAAACTGGATGTAAAATTCAATTAGATTATGGTCACTGCTGTCTAGGTGTGCCTTAATGTTGAGGTCATTAACTAATCCTGTCATATTACACAACTCCAAGTCTAATATAATGTGCTGTCTGGTTGGTTCCAAAGTGCTACTGTAAGGAACTATCTTGAGAGCTTTCTGTGAACTCTTATCCAGGTTAGTACTGTAAATTGAATTTTCCCAGTTTATATGTAGATTATGACCCATAATCACCCATGATTATGACCGTCCCTTTATCATAAGCACCATTATTTATTCTTGGACATTCCATGACACATTGTAGTTATTATCAACGGGCCTGTTGATCATTCCTTCTTTTTCCTCATCTCCACATATCCTGTTCTACTGAACCAAGGTCATCTCTAATTATTGTACAAATGCCATCCTTGATGAACAGTGTTAGCCCTCTATGTTTACCTCAAATCCTATTCTTCTTGGAAGAGATATTCCGCTCAATATTTAGGATACAATTCTTGTCATCATACAGTCACACCTTCATAATGGTTACTGAATCATATTTATTTACTTCAGTGTGTTTATTTTTTGTTTGCTTTGTTTTTAATGTGTTTTTGATAGCATTGTAATATCCAGTCTTGATTTTTGGTTGATTTTTTTTTTCTCTCTCTCTCTGGCCCTTCCTGCTATTCTGTGACAGTCAATTTCCATCATACTATTTTCCTTTCTTACCTTGTCTATAATCTTTGATATGAAACCTCTTCCACATTTGATCCTTTTCCCCCAATATTTATTTTAAAATCCTTTCTTAACTCCCTAGTTTTGTGGTTCACAACAACACTGACCCCAGCATGTTTCAGGTGTAGACTGTCCCACCTGCACCCAGTGCAGTGCCTGCTTGCTTCAGTACTAGTATCAATGGTCCGTAAAGTGGAATGTGCTTGTGCCACACAAGGATTCTGGATGATTTCTGCCTAAAGCAGGAAGCAAGTCAGTGAAATGACTGTCTCCCCTGGCCCTAGGCCTGAGCTGATATCAACTTCTGGCCCTGCATGTCTCAAATGGGCATCCTTATAGAGACCAGCATCTGGGGCCTGTCAAATTCTGATCAGCTCTGTTAGTGAGGTCCTGGGAGTGTAGGATGCAATCTGAGACCAATCTATTTGTGGAGCCAGCCAGAGTATTCTTGCTCTTCCAGGCACAAATTTTTGATTCTCTGATTGATTAATGGCTAATTTAAGTCGTTTGCAATTTTCCATTGAAGGAGCACTGATTACACTGCTTAACACTGAGTAGAACTTCGCAGATGCTACACCATGAATGTCCGACTTATTTGGCACTGAGTTTTACTTTGGAACATCTACAATCATTGGAGATCCTGGTTGGGAAGCAGTTTGACACCTACTCCTGCCAGAGAGTCTGCTTTCATTAATATGGTACCAACTCACACCTCAAACCGTCTCCCCAGCCTTCCCACTTCAGATATCCCCTCCCCTCCCATCAGTATTTTACCAATCACAAATCAACACCGATAAAGCTGATATTCTCAAGGAAGTGTTGGAGACTGCAGAAGAAACAATATTTTCTTAGCTATCACTCAAAACTTCTATATCTGTGATAGTAGGAACTGCAGATGCTGGAGAATCCGAGACAACAAGGTGCAGGGCTGGATGAACACAGCAGGCCAAGCAGCATCATAGGAGCAGAAAGGCTGACGTTTCGGGCCT
>NC_063346.1:19078736-19137107 GCF_021869965.1 Rhincodon typus | reverse complement strand
GGTACGGAAGAGGGATTGTTCCACGTAACCTACAAAGAGGCAGGCGTAGCTTGGGCCCATGCGGGTACCCATGGCTACCCCCTTTGTCTGTAGGAAGTGGGAGGAATTGAAAGAGAAGTTGTTGAGTGTGAGGACGAGTTCGGCTAAGCGGATGAGGGTGTCAGTGGAGGGGGACTGGTCGGGCCTGCGGGACAGGAAGAAGCGGAGGGCCTTAAGGCCATCTGCATGGGGAATGCAGGTGTAGAGGGACTGGACGTCCATGGTAAAGATGAGGTGTTGGGGACCGGGGAATTGGAAGTTCTGGAGGAGGTGGAGGGCGTGGGTGGTGTCACGGACATAGGTAGGGAGTTCCTGGACCAAGGGGGAGAAAATGGAGTCTAGATAGTTGGAGATCAGTTCGGTGGGGCAGGAGCAGGCGGAGACAATGGGTCGACCAGGGCATTCAGCTTCTATATCTGTGTTTTTTTAAATGAATTTGAAAGCTTGATCTGAAGTGAATCAAACTAAGCAGAATAAAATAGAAGAATTAAAAAACAGAAGATACTACAGTACACTCAGCGCGTGAAGAACCACTGGATGATAATCAGCAGTGAGGTTTTATTCACTGACGATGATTAGGTGCTTAAGAACAATTGTAACAAGCAAACCGTGATTGCCCAGCTTAACTCAACAAGTTCAGCACAGACCAGAAACCTGAATCCCTTTGTTCTCGCAGAGGTCATCCAGAGACTCCTTGCTGGGAAAATACATGAGTCTGATTGTTGAGTGAGGACAGAATTGCACTCAGTTATGATGCTTCTTTTGCTAACATCATCCTTTGACAATCGCTCACTGTTGTACACTGGCAATAAAAAGGACGAATTCAGAGCAAAGGAGAATAATTGAGGAAAGGGGAAGAGCAATATGTTTCTCTGTTCCTAACCGTTAAATGAATGAAGCAGTTAGGGGTTTTTATGTAGTAGAGCAGCAGAAAATTAACACCAGTGTTTTGAATGAAGATCTTAAGGATAATGAGTGCTCATTGGAGAAGTTGCATTTGATCTGTATACTGGACCTAGCCAAGTTTTGCTATGCTAAACTCCTGCTGAATACAAGCCTGAGCTTTTGGCCACAGTAAAAGCAGCATGGTTAACTTGCAATGTTAACTCCAAAATAATCAACATTTTTTTTCACCACCCAAAGGCTTCACAGTGTCATTACTTCTAAGCAGCTTTTATGAATTGAGTTTGATTAAATTCTTGTATTTTCAGAATTTTTGCATTCTTGTTATCCTAAATAGCAATTGGAAATTTATTACATTTTGGGGATTATGCAAACATTTCTGTTTTAAAAATGAGAATGCATTTTGTGTTTTTGCATTTTAATTGAAGTGACAGGATTCATTGGATTGAGAAATGCTTTCTAATTCCATTTGTCCTCCTTACTTATAGTTTGTTTTTGAAAGCTTTCAAAAACAAATGAGAGAGTATCAGTTTCACAGTTGTTCTATGCTTTATTGGTCCAATAACTAATACGCAGGAACGATTCAACTCACAGCCGTTTTCTACCTGAACGAAAACCGGTATCCAAGAGTTGAATAATGGGAGACTGGGGACAAAATGGAAGTGTTTATGGTACATGATTATGACATTCATGCCTAAGATCCATTTATTCTGACAAGCCCTATGGGGAGAAGTAGCCTTTCCACCTAAAAAGCTGTTTTCCTGTGTCCATTGTAGGACCTCAATGCAAAAATGCAAGTGCAAATGGGCAGAGTTTATGGTGGCTAATTTCCACCTCGTAATCCTAGGTACCAAGCAACTCAACCAGTGGGCCTAAAAGGTGAACATTGATTCACTTCAGAATGAATTTAACATGTTTCTGGCTCGAGGCAAAATTCACCCCATAAGGTGGAAGGTATCCTATGTAGGGGACTGTGTGAGCTCCTGGATCAATATCAATTGTCCAAAGCAGTTGTGGTGGAAATTTCCAGATTCTTGCATGCATCACATTCCAACTCAGCCCCCACTCATGCACCCCTTAACGCCCACCTCCTCATCTCCACCCCACCTCAAAATGTAGCTTTGAGTTTTACTTTGCTCTTTGCCTTTCTATGAAGAATACTGGGTCTGAATATGGAGCAAGAGAAGATATGTTGCACTTAGTGGGTATTCCAGCTTTTTGGGTGACGCTAACTCTGTGCAGCATTTTTCCTTACTTTACTGATTCTTCTTCTCTTGTGGTTTAGTGTCCTTTGCTTTCCCTATCCTTTGTCACAGGAATAAATTGCTGGAGTGATTTTGTTAACTTCCTTCATAGTCCTTAAATTCATAACCTTTCCCAATAACTTTTATGTCCCATATTTCTGAATTTGAAATTATAGTCATAGTCATAAAGCCACACAGGATGAAAACAGACCCTTTGGTCTGTCTTGTCCATGCTGACCAAGCTTCCCAAACTAAACTCGTCCCACTGGTCTACTTTGGCCCATATCCCTCTAAATTTTTCTGATTCATGCACCTATCCATATCTTTTAATATCTCTTAAATATTGTAGCTATAATTGCATCAACCATTTCATCTGGCCTTATGAAAAAAAGAGTTTAAATATATTTTTTTAAATCTGTAAATATATTTGTGCTATTTCATTTCTATCTTGATCCAATCAGAGTCATTTATTATACTTTCAGAAAATTTAGAAGTGAAGACAATCAGTGCTTTTCACTTCCTAGTGTGTTCTCCATGGAAATGTTTGCTATCATCATTAGACAAGCTTATCCAGTAAGCAAGGTAATTCACTTTAACTGAATTACTTTTTTTTGTAGCTTTCAATCAGTAGCGCTGTGACATCCGTGCTGCCTCTTAATTGCTGGAACACATACCCTTAAAAGATGACAGTGATTTGTACTAAATTAACATGGAATACCACAAATGAAGGATATGCCAATGCCAAAACATTGAATGTATTCAAGAAGTGACTAGATATAGCACTTGGGGTGAATGGGATCAAAGGTTATGGGGATAAAGCAGGATTAGGCTATTGAGTTGGACGATCAGCCATGATCGTGAAGAATGGCAGAGCAGGCTCGAAGGGCTGAATGGCCTCTTCTATGTTACTATGTGATGAGAAGACAGCAGATGGGGTTGATTGATTAAAAGGAAAGGAACCGGATTATCAGGATTTTCATCCACCTCTACTTTCTGTCGTGCTTGCTTAGATGTCAAATTAGACATCAAGTAAGAGTATTATCCGATTGTACAAGATCGTCCCCTTAGCAACAATGCATACGAAGGCTGGGTGTATTTCTATTGAAGAAGAATTCTTAACCACCCCACAGTAACCACTTAACTGGAGTGGCACGGTGGCTCAGTGGTTAGCACTGTTACTTCACAGTACCAGGAACATGTTCAATTCCACCCTTGGGTAGCTTTCTATGTGGAACTTACACGTTCTCCGATGTCTGTATGGAATTCCTCCAGGTGCTCCAGCTTCCTTCCTCAGTCCAAAGATGTGCACGTTAGGTGGACTGGCTATGCTAATTGCCCCATAGTGTCTAGGGATATGTAGGCTAGGTGGATTAGCCGTGTTAAATGTGGGGATATGGTAGTGTCTGCGGGGATATTTCTGGAGGGTTGGTATGGACTTGATGGGCTAAATGGCCTCATTCTGCACTGCAGAGATTCTATGAATTCTATTGAAACAACATAATTGGACATAAATATTTCAGGTTTTCTGATTTTTCTTTGAAACATTGTGCTGGCTGTGATAATGTGCAGGACATCTCCCACCATCACAAGCAAGAAAGCCAACTGGATCTCGTGTGGGCTATTTTAGAAATTATTAACCTTCTAGCATGCAGTCTGTGTTGGTCACAATGAAAACTATTGAACTACTTTCATGGTTTTTGTTCTACATTACTTATGCTGTCAACAGAGTGTAGTATTGTAAGAGAGAACGGAGGATATAAGTTCTCAACTCCCTGACATTCAAACAATTTATACTGAGAAATATTCCTCTGTTTAATTAATTTCCTGAGAGAATGAATAACCATGTGTAAGACTGTCAGAAGAGGAACATCTATTGGAGTGAAATTCTTTCGTACTTTACATTTTAGCAAAAAGCTTTTACTTTGTTTAAAAAAAAATCTATTAAAGTACTGGACCAAGGGATGCCACTGTTGCAAGTTACAGTTTCAACCTATACGTAATCTCCTTCTGACCCTAAAGTTAATTTAGGGAAAACTTTCAGATTTCAATGTAGCCATGTTCTCTGTAATTATTTAGCTCGCTGTAATTATTCAGCAGTTATACTTCAGATATACTTTTCATGATTTTAACAGCATTGCAAATAAAACAAACAAATAAAATCTACTGCTAAGCATATTCCTCTTTAAGGACATTTTGAGGAAACTGCTTCCTTAAGTATGACCTTCCTAATATAAGCAACCTTCAAACCTTTGCAGGGAAACGTGTGTAGATTCCCTAAGTAATCAATTGGCTTTTTCAGGTTCTTTAGTTCTCGGTTTTTTCAGGTGCCTTTAAATGCCAACTAATGCAGCTTTCTAAGGTAAACCTGGACAAATGCTTCCCCTAAACTTGAAAATATGAAAACAAGTTTACTCAAGGACAATTAGGGTTTGGACAATAAATGCTTGCCCAACCAGCATTGCCCATATCCCATGAATGAATTTTTAAAAACCTTCCAGATTATAGAAGTGGGACAAGAGTGATCTCACCTTGATTCTTACTCCTGTGAATGAAGGAAAAAATTGATTTATCTAGCATCGTATACTCTGGAATATTCAACCAGCTAGAATCTTCATGATAAATATGTGTGTTTCACCAAGTTTCAGGAATTACAGTGAGGGTTAATAACAGCACAGTTAAAGGCAACTATTTCTCTTCATATTATAAAATTACTTGCTCTTGCAGTTCTCACTTAGATGTGTTTATGAATTCAAAGACCATGTGTTGTCCCCAGGCCCATAACTCCTGACAGGACGCAAATGATTGAACGGTACATGGTTACTATCAAAGTCAGTATTCCTTCCATTAACTGGCATTTTTGATTTATTAGCACCACCCTTTCTCAGTGCCGAATAAAGCATTTTTATTCTTCTGTAGAACTGGAAGAGTATAAGCATAGACACATAGCATAAGCAATTAAGCAACCAAAGAAGGAAAAGCTCATTTTTATACTGAGAGGATTTTTCACCCTTACTATCATCAATCAGAAAATGCTTACACTCCATATACTGCCAAAAATCTAGGAAAAACTTCCAATAAATTGCTCGGTATATATTAAGGATAAAAATAAATCTATCTCTTTTGTTATTCTGCTCCAGCCACAGGCCCAACCATTTGATTGTCAGTTGCATGACAGTAGAATCTAGTTGAAAATAAGTATAAATGGTGTTGAGAAACATTGTATTCCTTGGTACACAAGCACAGTACTCCGGATCACTGATATTCATGCCTCGGTTTAAGTAGGAGAGGAAAATTGTAAATGGGCTTGGAATTGCAATGATATTAAATCAAAAGAAATTGCTTTGTTTAATTCTCTATTGTGAAACAATTCATTTAAACTGTATTTCTAAAACTGCATGAAATATTGGAAGGTTGGCCTACTCTTATACATTTTCCATCTGCTGTCACTTCTTCTGGTTGATAATGACAGTATCACAATACTATTGTTGTTGAAGTCAACCAGCTGAGCAACTTGAAGGTTTAAACATTAAGTTTGTATTTTAAAAAAATCTGTAAGATGCTGCAAATCAAAAACAAAATCAGAAATTGCTGCAAAAACTTAGCAGGTATGGTAGCATCTTTGGTGAGAAAGCCGAGTTAATGTTTCGGATTCAGTAATCCTCCTTCAGAGAGTTTTCCAGCAATTTCTGATTAAGCTTATAAGTCTGTTTTGAAGGTCTGAATTACAGAATTTTTGTGCATGTTTGCCAGCTAAAGTTTTTGCTACTGGAAAACCTGTTATGAAGTTAACTGTGTTCTTTCACGTTGAATTCAGTCACATTGGACTTGGTATTAAGCATGCCTTCTGTCATTTAAGCTTGGGTTTGCTGACCCATGCTTGCAGTTAAGAGTGTTCTGGGAACACTTAAAATTCTAGAATGGAAAAAAAATAAAACAATAACATATTTCTAATGAACAGTTTACAAGTTTTTGGAATTACCGTCTTTGGGTAATTCCGTGCATGAACTTGCTGATCTTTAGGTAATTTCACAGACAAAACTGCTGAAGTGGGCATTGTGTTGATTGTAATACAAAAATAATGAGCTTTCCCCATTGATTTCTGCAAGAATTTTCAGCGTTGTTTTTTCTTTTGCCCTCAGGGTACAATAATTGAAAGTGAAAATGTAGGAAGCTGGTTATACAATGCACCCACTTGCAGGCCATAGAGGGATTTGAATTAATTGCCCAAGAGTATACATCTCCTGGATTCTTGGATATTTTACAATTGTTTGAAAATGCTCTTAGTTTGTAAAATTAAGCGTGGAAAGAATCTATTGAAGTTTTGATGCTAAGTGAAATGTGCCATTAGGTATTTTGTGCTTAATTGCCTACAACCTGCCTAACGTGTATAAAATCGTGGGATTACAGGGGCTGAGCATACAAATAAATAAAAGAGACTGATTTAGATCCATGCACATTTGTGGTGAAATAAGGAATACGTATTTAAAAGGGCATGTACCTTTTGTACATGTACATCTTTCAGACATGATCTTGCACCCAGATGTACGTTCATGTATAATTTCCTCTTTGACCTCAAGTGATGATATCAAGATTTAACTTAGACTAAAGTTTCTGCTTCTATATTTCTCAGCTATGATTTTTTTATCTTTTAAAGTGAATATGCAGAACACATTTTATGCTAGTGAGAATAGTAATCGACAGTGGGCCCTTCAAAACTGTGAAGCTCTTTATCCCTCTGTCTGCCCAGCTCCAATCTGTACTGAGATTACTGAAACCATTAAATTAGCATTATAATGCTATATTTTCTGATTTACCTTATCTATCTTTTTATTTGGTTCAACCTTGACATTACTGCGCTTAATCTTCATCTTGATTTTACTTCATTTAAAAATGCAAACTGCTTGCCTTTTGTTTTTTTTAAAACAGAACCAGGATTAGAAATAGCCTCTCTAGGATAATACATGCAACAAAATTGTTCAGTTTGATTCATTTCTAATTAGCTCGTATGTAAACAGACATGTTGGTAGATTTACTAACACCTATATTCATTGTGGTACAAATATGCACATTAGCATGCCTTGAAAGAAAAGAACGTTCTCAAAACCTCTTAAGGATTGTTATCATTTTACATTTAAAGGATGAAAGTAGATTTTTAATCAAAAAATTCTAGATGATTGCCTCAATAATTCTTCTGTACCGAACAGTACAAGAAGGTATGATAAGTGAGTTTGACTCACTGAAATGGCCTTGATTAACACTGCCTCAACTATATAGGATCATAAGTGTATTATGTATGTTCTGTTGTTGTTGTAATTTGCTGGTATTATTGCAGTAATGTGCACATCTATCGAATTGCAGTGCTGCACAATTATTTACAAATGTTCACCAAAAATACATCTTTGCTGCTTCTTTAAGATAATCATCAATTTGGATCCATGTGTAGTAACATCAGGCCTTTCTAACAACTCTTCCTTTTGTTTGCATACCCCTAAGGCCAGCTTTAATTGGCTTTCTAGTGATCAGTCAGACTTTCCAGTATTTATTCACAGGTACATGAGTATATTATAAATAATTTATAAGCAGGAAGTTTCAATTTAGTCACCATCCATCACAATTACTCACAAAGTACTTTTCCATTTTTTTTGAAAATCACCCTTCAGTGAACGCAGTGCTCGTTTGTCAGCTGCAGCTAAGAGAATAACTCAACTACGCTTTGGGTTTAATTTGGATGATCAATGAAATTTCTGTCTGGTTCTGCACTCAATAGACACCAGCATACAAAATCTCCCTTTGAAATAGACAAGCCATAAATGCCCATTAAGTTATTTGGCAATCCAGGCCATAAAGTATATTTTCTGCAAATCCCAGGCATAGTTGATAATAATGGACTTTAATCATTGGTATGTTGACAGCAAGAAAAAAATGCCATAGTCTAACATTGACAAAAATGTTTTTAGCCATTTGCTGATTCAGTTCTCAGGACAATGCCGTGACCAGTCAGCCAACCTGGGGTTTTAAAACTTCAACACAGCCTGATTTTTTTAACTGTCATTTAACTGATGCGTTCTTCATAGCAACATCTTTTGCAATCACAAACCACTTGCCAGCCAGTCAGCACTGTCCTCTCATACAGTATAAATGTTGGTTTTCTTCTTAAATTGATATTCTTATGAATTGTCCTGATGAGTGCAAGACAAAACGCTCCAACAATTGTTTTTCAGTTGTACTCAAGTATTCATTCATCTTACATGATCTGTATTTTTCTTGCCCTTTACTGAAATATTCTCAAGCCTTTCACTGTGTTCATCAATTTGCTTCAGATATCTGTGTACATCTTTGTAGTTATCTCTTTTCAAGTGATATACCTAGCTCTTGTTCTGTAGTTTTCAACAGATCACACTCACTATTAGAGATCCTATTTCAGCTATTGAAGTTGTGACCTGTTTGTCCAAAACAATCTGCACAACAGCATGTTTAACATTTGTTATGAGATGCAAGTTTTGAAATGAAAGAAAAATCTATTTAATGATGGAATCAACACAAGCTAGCAAAGTACACCTCAACCTAACAGATTAACACTAAAATAAAGTTGAAACACTTGTTGATGAAGGACATAGTTTTGAGACTGTAACCACAATAGTAGACTGTAACTCATAATTATCACTCTAAACACCAACTCCTTTACGATATTACAGCGATGTTTCTGTGTTGCTACTGTTATCCCTGTGTTATTACTGTTCTGTCATGCAATATAGTGCTTTCTTATTTGTTTTAGTTATGATTGCTTTAAATCAATATTTGTGTTGACAGATGGCTGAGTGACAACACCTGGCAGCTATTAGAATAGACTGACGTTGGTTGGATTTGAGATCCCAATATTAACCTTTTTATGAATCTGACACACTGAATAAGATATAAATATATATGAAGTGATAGTGATTGGCCTTGGGTTATGGGTTTGCAATATTTCTGTATTTCCATTTTAGCGTTGATTTTTCAATCATTCTTCTGATAATATGACACATTTTCAGTTGGAAAGTATTGAAGAATCAAAATTAATTCTGTCATGACATATACTGAAATGAAAGCCTGTATAGTGTGACATTTAAAAAAAGGTCATGTTGCATAACAGTTAATAGCTTATATTTGTCATGAATTCTAACAAATATCGAAAGTAGATGCTAAGACTAAAAGCTTTATTTGGAGAAGAATGGTATCATTGAATCAATGAAAGGTCATCACTGCATCAAGGTAAAGCTAACTGAATTCCTGCTTTCTCATATATTTTTATAAATCATCAGTGTCTGTAGGGCACATTCCAACTGTTTTACCTTTTCCACTCATTCCATAATGTGATGACAGTACTGCTGCACGATATTTGTCCTCCACGTGGATAAAGCAGGAATTAGTCATTGCAGCTGTGGTTCAGTTGGTCGCACTCTTGCCTTTAAGTCAGAAGGTTATGGGTTTAAGTTCTGCTCCATGTACTTGAGCACAGGATGCCATTTTAAAGCTCATCACTCTGAGATGCTTTGTGTCGGTAGAATTGCTAACAAGCACAGTTCACAACTGGAAGAGATTGATTAGAACAAAATCCAATATCAAAACCTGTGCATATCTGCATCTGATCATTAGTAATAGCAACACCATTACAAGGATGCAATTTATGTGTACACAGTCTCCCAAACCCAATATCCAAAATTACAGATTCATTCAATCTTAGCACTTCAGCATTAGACAAATGAGATTCTTTCACATGGGATGATAAATTATTGCCTGATGGATATTATTCCTTATCATTAAATTTCTGACAAAGCTTCAGATCAATTTGACAGGCAGCCCATGTCAATCTCTATCGATCTTAACATAGCATCAAACAATATGCTTAAATTTCAAATATTTCAAATTACAAATAAGTTGTACCTAAGTTAGATAAACGAAAAGAAATCTGCTAGGAGAATACACACTCACTCTCACCCACACTGACACACTCGTGCATGTGGACAAGCCATCACATATATACCAATGCCTGAACTAAAGGGACATATAAAATCCATGAGGTGAGGCTCCCGCTGCCTACTTGCCCAGCCTGTCAGAAAGTTTCACAGGGAATGGCAGAGGTGTTGAGTGGCTTGCCCATCTGAGGGCTATTGAAGCCCTTAAGTCCCTGGTATTTTATAAGGAATGGCACAGGCTCTTGCTGTGCAGTAAAGCCAAGTTTAATGATGCAGATTGCTGTTGGTCAAGGCACTGATTCTCCTTTGGAGGCCCTAATGGAGGCATAGCCCCACCTTCCCGTTTATCCTTCCATCCTGGCATTTTGAACCATACCATCCATTTGTGTTGGCTTCATTCACCATTACCCCCCTCCCCAAACCTCACTGTAACCTTCAACCTCTGACTTACCCATTAGTTTGGGCACCTCAGCTTCGGGAACTACTTGCAGTCCCACCAGCAGCTCCTGGTGGGACACAAGTTGCAGTTGAGTTAATGACTGGCAGCTCTCTAAGGTGGGACGTGAGATAAGACAAAGGTGCAAGACTCGCCTTAAAGGAACTAACTTTGCACAATTGCTTGTGGAGCAGCCATCTGCATAATAGGCAGATTCCCTTCTCCCCTCCTCCTCCCCTGACCTTATAGTCACACTCAGGCCAGGCCAGGGAAGGATGGCAGTTTCCATCCCTAAAGGACATTAGTGAACCAGATGGATTTACTCCCGCTAATAATTGGCAACTGTTTCATGCTCAAGGTCATTGGACTGTTAATTCCATACTTGAATCTGCAGCAGGATTTGAACCTGTGTTCCAGAACATTTTACACACAACTTACAATAACTGCAGTTATATTGTGGCTGCAAAGAAAGCCATATTTTCAGAATTTGACTTTAGTTTTTCCAATTATATTCAGACTCTAATTTTAAACTAAACTCAGTCTAAAGCCTGACAATAAAGGTTATTTCTCATCTTGCAAACAACAAAAATAAAATACTGCACATGCTGAAAATCAGAAATAAGATCAAAAAAGCTGGCAAAATAGGCCAGGCAGCGTCCATGGAAAGAAGCAGAGTTCATGTTTCAGGTCGATGATCTTTTATCAGAACTGAAGAGAAACGGAGATTTGAGAGGTTTTAAGCCGTTGGAAGAGGCATGGGGGCAAGAAGAACAAATGAGATGATTGGATTAAATAACAAAAGATTTTATGATGCAACAGCCATAAATGCAGCGGTGAAACAAAGGTTGAGTGTATGTACGGCGGGGCTCATGACACTAAAACCAACCGATTGCAGCGTGAAGAGGTAAGGAAACAAGAGGAAGACAAACCTAGTAAAACAAGAGAGAAGGAAGAAAAGTGGGAGGGCAGACACATAGAACAGGATGGAGGCAGAGGTTATGATCTAAAGTTTCTTAACTCTGTGTTGAGTCCAGGAGCTTATAGCATGTCCAGTCAAAATGTTGTTCCTCGATCTTGCATTCAGCTTCAATAGAACACTGTAGCAGATCACATTAATGGAAAGGTCAGCATGGGAGCAGAGTAGTGAATTAAAATGACAAGCAATCGAACACTCTAGGTCAAGCTTGCATTCAGAATGAAGGTGTTCTACAAAGCAGTCACCCAGTCTAAATTTGGTGCTCCCAATGTAGAAGAAACCACATTGTGAATGGCGAGTACTGCACACTAAATTGAAAGAAGTATAAGTAAATTGCTGTTTCACTTGAAAGGAGTATTGGGGTCTTGAAAGAGATATTATCTTCCTCTTTCTTCTTTTCATTATAGACTAATTTATCCATTTTCTCTTCAATCAATGTTTCATGTCTGATGTTTTCTATTTAATTCCTATCTATATTGATTCAAAACCTTCTCATAATTCAAACTCATGATCCATATCCTTACTGAAATCTGTTTTCTCCTGCACTATTCTTATCAATTTTCTTTGATATGTGGGAGCACTGTAATTATGCGGAGAACCTACAAATTTGATTCTGTCTTGATCTCAGTTCATCCTCTGGATCCACTGGAAATGTCTCTCTCAATACTCAATCATTTCAACTTCTCTTCTACAATATTACAATCAATGGAGTCACGTTAATACTTTTTAACTGGGGGAGGGGAAGAGGGAGGCAGGGATCACAATCCCCCATAATATCCAACCTTAATGTTGATTTGAGAAAAGTTTCATTATTTGAAAAACATGCAGCAGTTTGTCGGCTGATTTTGAAGATGTGTGCAAAAATCAAATTTGCAAACTTTTCTTATCGCTTTATAATGTATGTATTCACTGATATACAAGTAAGTATTGATAGAAATAGCTAAGGTATTGATAAAATGTTGATAAAACAGTATATGGGGGAATTGTGTCTAGCATATGTTGATCAATGTGATTGCGGGTCAGAGGGTATTATTCACTTTGCAAAGTTGTCCTCATTGTTTATGTTCAGAGGGGCTTTGGAATTTGCAAATTAAGACAATTTAGTATTTTAAATTCAATCTAATTTTGTTTAAACTCACAGGAACAGACATTTTGCATACTGAATGAAATGCCTTTTTGCAGGAATAAAATAAACCTAAATGGATGAAATTTAAGAAAAAAAACTGGCAACCCTGTATGAAATTTTTGGGGGTAAAGAAAAGGATGCACCACAGAGAAGGAGAGTATGGTGTTGAGAAGTGGATTAGCCATAGTATTATTGAATGTCAGAGCAGACACAATGGGCCGAATAGCCTCCACCTACATTTTATATGTTCTGCATGTGAAGGATAAGTTAGAATTAGATGAAAATATGTTTTCAAATGCATTTCCTGTAATTCATAAAGATAATATCCTTGGCTATGGATGACATTGGCAATGGCCAGTATGTATTGATTATCCTGTTTCTGATGAAAAGGCATTATTGGGCCACCCTTTTTGACCTGCAGGAGTCCTTGTGATTTGAAAAAAAAAACCCACAATACTATTAAATAGGGTGTTCCAAGATCTTGATCCACAACATAGATACTCTAGCTCTAACATTGCTATCGGTGGTGAAAGGGATGTTTAACATTTTGAAAGACCCAAATGTTGATGTAAGTGATTGCTGGGGTGATCAGCATTGGCTTTGGTGGCATTTTTATAACAAAATTTGGGGTACTGACTTTTTTTGTTAACATGAGTGGTAAATGAGCAATACTGTCATTCAATTCATACATTAAGCGCATAGGCTTTCTGCAGGCCTCAGCACCAGAATGTGTAAAGATTGGATATCTGAAGCAATGCAGCTCCCTTCTGAGAGGATCAATGATCTATATAAACAGGACAAGCAATGTTATACCTGCTGAACTAGTCACTATTAGAATCTTTACTGGGACATATGCAAGGAGGCATATGTTAGAATAGCTAATTCCATGACCAATCACGTACAGAAAGAAAGATTTGCATTCACACAATGCCATCACCATCTGATGTCTCAAAGCGCACTCCAAGCGAATGAAACTCATATTTAGATGTGGAGTCTCTGTTGCAATACAAGAAATGCAGCAATCAGTATGTGTTCAGCAAACCCCCACATACAGCAATATCAGAGTGATCAGATAATCTCTCAACAGGTCTTCTAAGAGGGATTATCGCTGGCTGATGACATTAGTGTGCTCCGTCGAAATGATAGAAGCATGTCCTAAAAAGATCCTTACAGATGTCTGTGTTGCAGAGCACCTCTTTTGGGTCAAAGTTACAGCTGATCAGGCCATGTAGAGCAAAGCATTGAGACTTGCTTTTGCATGTTTTCAGTGCTATCTGAATGTCAAACTCGCAACATCTAGGGCAGAAAGAGATTGACCCCTAAGCACCAGCAGTGGAAACATGACTTGCCAGCTCTCTGGACATTCGTGCTCTTTTCTCCTTGGTATTTCAGTCACTAGAGGACCCAAACGTTGCTTGTAGCATGAACATTTTCATATAATGAGGAACCTACCATAATGTTCAGACAAACAAAGAACAGGAAAGAAAGAGATGCTGACAGTGAGAAACAAAAATGACAGAAATACATTTTTTTAAATAAAATCTCCAACAATTGATGTTTAATAGAATCAATCGTGCACAATATCTTTACATTTTCAGTGCCAGAGAGTGTGTTTGCTTATAATTAAGTGAGATTCATGGAGAAATAAGTTTCGTGGATCAATTCCAACTTGGCTGGACTAATTTTGGGAATGGGTTTGTTGAATGAAGCAATTTTGAGTCATCTGGCCTTATTTTTCCGAAAGTTTAGAAGAAGTTGAAATATTGAAATGTTTCAATTGTTAAATTGATTGAAAGGGCAGGTGGTTGAAGGATATTCCCACGGGTGGAGAATATAACAGTAAAGTTCACACTCTGAGAATAAGATGTGAGCCATTTTGGAATGAGATGAGAGAGATTTCTTGACTCAAATGTTGTGAATCTTTGAAATTCTGTGTCTGAGAGAGCTATGTGTGCTCTGCTAGTACATTCAAGGTAGAGTTTGTTAAATTTTTAGGTGCTATGAGGTGATAAAAAGATCCACCATTGTTTTTTTTTTGGAAGGGTCAAATTGCTTAATTTTTCTGCTATGTTTTATATTACTATGGGTCGAATTGTTCCAGGTCCTGCACAACATGGGCTATGGCTAGAGATTTGGAAGAATTATGAGATGTTAGATAAGGTCTTTCTCCATGTGAGATTGACAGGTTGCATTTTTCAACAAAGTCCCAGACATCGTGATGAGATTTTTGCCAGTGAGTGGTGAGAAGCCTTTGATCAGAGATAACCACTCATCACTACTAATCTCATCTCATTAAGCGGCAGGGTCCCATTCTCCCTGAGTAAGAAGTGCAGTGATCATGCAGAGTTACTAGGGCAGGGGATTATTGTATGGGTGACAGCACATGAGGGAAGATGTTGCAAGCAGTATTGACAGTGGTAGAGCACAAGCCTTGGAGGGAGGTGGGTACAACAGCAGAAATAACGTGAGGAAGGATAGAGGGATAGAGCAGAGTGTGGCACCTACCCTGGCAGGCTGGAGAAAGTCATTGACCTTTATCTAGCATTGCTAGGTGTTTTGCAGACTGTGGGCACTACAGTGAACAAGTGGCAACCTTGGACCAGGTTAGCATGGTTTTGGCATCGTGGCCTCCTCTGGTGATCCTGGAGAAAAAAGGTCATCCCTCCTCTGCATCTCCCCATCTACCAGGACTGTGGCCAGAAAAGTGGGTTGCCAGTTTCTCCTCATCTGCCATGTCTGGAGTGATTGCTTCAACTGTACAGCACAATATTGGATGCCCAGCATATAACTGGGTGCACAGTGGCCTTTTAAGTATATCCTGGCAGTAATGAGTGCTACAAACTATGGTGATTGGGAGAATCAAGCTGGTATCCGCGAGAAAGGGACATTGTACACAATTATGAGGCAAGTATGGGACGATTGTGCAAGAACATTCCTTAGGCCTCATGGAGATGAAGCCCCCCATGAAATTAAATGAAAATGGCACTTAGATTGGAATGAAAGCCAGAAGCTTTTGATTGTTTTGCTGTTTTAGGTTTACTAACCTTATTCAGTGGAACCAATGCTACAGTTAGCCATTTGGGTCTATATGGTGGATAGGACCAGATTTTACATGCTCAATGCCTGTTGGAAAGTATGCACTTTTTGAGTATGAATGAAGGATTGGATCAGTATCAACCCCCTATATGATAGTTCTTACAATTATGTATAATATTTTGTCCAGGCTCACTCATTGACCAGATTTTGTATCCATTTTATATGATTGGTAATAATTGGAATGAATCCCTTTGAATGAGCATTAACTTTACTGGGGTCTTTGTTGAGCATGAATTGGGGAGAGGTGGTGCTGATGGAATAAAGTGCAGAGCTAATCCATTCGTCAAAATGGCATCAATTTCTGTTTTGTCATTGTTCAAAAATATCCAAGTTTTCAAAGACTTTTCAAGTCTAACTTATTGGTGATTTTCACATATCTTTCTAATTTCTCTTGCCCATGAGAAAATTCTGTTTCTTTTTATTTTATGGGAAATCTGTTTTTCGGGTTTACTTTCTTAACTTTTTCTGATTGGTAATCTCCACGCCATATGTCAATAATGACTCAGGGTGTAACCAAATGACCTGAACAGGCCTCCATTAAATTCATTGTCATATTTTTGGCTAGGTTTGACCTGTTGTTCCCTTTACTACCATAACTCTTGATTTTTCATTTAACTGCCTCTGGTAACAGGAAAGAAGAAATCAGGGATTCAATATTGATGTGAATGAATGTGAATATGCATTCTGTAGCACATTGAACTGTGGTTCCAACAATATTATTACAGTCCTTTCTGCTATAACATGATAGTTGCATTCATGTGTGACCTTGCACTATAGAAAATTGCACAATAAATATAACAGGGCTTATGGAAAAAAATAGGGTTGGGGCAGACCACCAAAAATATTACTCAAAATCAAAACAAATACAATAGCCTAACACAAAGGATAGCACTGTTTAAATAAATGTTAAGTTCATTTCTAATAATGAAATAATGCAGTAAATTTAAAACTTTACCTTGAAAAAATTTGAAGATAACTTGATGGGGGAGGATAGATAACAAGGTATAGAGCTGGATGAACAAAGCAGGCCAGGCAACATCAGAGGAGCAGGAAAGCTGACGTTTCAGGTCTGGAAGGGTCCAGACCCGAAATGTCAGCTTTCCTGCTCCTCTGATGCTGCTTGGCCTGCTGTGTTCATCCAACTCTACACCTTGTTATCTCAGACTCCAGCATCGGCAGTTCCTACTATCTCTCTTGATGGGGGAGGAGGATGGTTTTGAGGTTGCTGAGCCGATAAGACTGAATCTGAGAGTCATCATCATCACTGTCAGGTGCAGTTGTAGTTTCAGGGTTAGGATGAAAAATAGTTAATCCAAAAGTGGATGGCTGTAGTTGATTGTCTTCTGACTGTTCCTTGGGGATTGACTTAAAAAAGACATCCAATTTTCACTGCTTTGTCCTTTTTCTTCGTTCATGAAGAAGCAGTTCATAGGGTGCCAAAGAAGATCTTATGTCACAAACTGCTATCCTGCTGCGTTCTGCATTGAATCATTGTATTCTTGGAGTTGCAACTGCTTCTAAACTTCCCTCGGGATAGAGGACAAAACAGAAGTGGAAAGCTCTTGTGGTGCTGCATCCTGGGCTTCAGCTTCTTCATCTTCAGCTTCTACTTCCCCCTCAGCAACAAGTTGTTGTAGATCAGCTGTCTTCTCAATGGGATTCAAGCAGCTCTTCAATATCCTCACTCTTGACATGTGAAGTTGATGCAGAGACTCTTGGTGTAAACATTGTAGTCCTCTGCGCACTGTGATATTTAAAGTTTCGGGGATGGAATTGTGTAATAGCCAACACACGTATGTGAAATTTTGCGTATAAACAGTGTTCACCTATTCATCAATCACATTACAGCCAATTCGTGTTGACGAAACATGCACGGTAGCAGGAAAGACTGTACTAGAATACATTTTCACTTGCTGTCTGTTCCGATATAAGAGTGACCTTAACATACAGGCTCTAGTACTTTAATATTAAACACATTATTGTACATGACAATGGATTATCCAATTGTAGCATATGCTCAAACTCTCAAAGTGAAAAGGCTGGATTAAGATAAAGTTGTGATATCAAGGAAACTGCCGCCTCTGAGTCCTTGGCGATATTAACCATTGCTAATTTAGCTGTTTTGCAGTTTTGAACATGGGAACTCTTTTATTGTAAAGGCAGTTTTTACAACGAAGCTATTTGTCAACATTAGGAAAGAACAGAAGTAAGCAGGAAAAGTCAGTTTATACTCTTTCTCATTCTGTAATTTGTAAGTGTGAGACTGAGAGGAAAGTATATTTCCTGCCTTCTCTCACTAATGAACTAAAGCACTGCACAGTGGCATCAGTCTTGGCTCATTTGGTAGCACTCTTGACTCAAGCCTGAAGGATGGGAATTCAGGCATCACTGCAGAGACTTGAACATGTAATCTAGGATCTGTCGTATTGAAAGAGTATTGTAGTATTAACACCATTAGTTGTGTCATCTTTCAGAAGGGAATGAGAAACCAAGACCCGGAGTGTTTCTATAGACAGATATAGAGGATCCAATAACGCTATTTGAAGAAATGTGGGAGAATTTGTCTAAACTCCTTTCAAATATCTATTCCTCAAACAGCACTTAAAACTGATGTTTTTTTTAAAAAAATGAAATGTTGGAAATACTTAGCAGGTCAAGCAGCATCTACGGAGAGAGAACGAGCGAATATTACAGTTTGGTGAGCTTTCATCAAAGCCCAGTGCAGATATGGCCATTTATTTCATTGCTTTTATGAGACCTTGCTGTGTGTAAACTAGTTTCAGTGTTTCCTACATTACAACAGCGATTACCCTTCAAAAGGACGTAAGTGGCTATAAAATACCTTGGGACATTGTAGGGTAGGCAATGGCCTAGTGGTATTATTGGTAGACTATTAATCCAGAAACCCAGCTGATGTTCTGGGGACCCGGGTTCGAATCCCACCACGGAAGACGGTGGAATTTGAATTTAAAAAAGTTTGGAATTTAGAATCTACTGATCACCATGAAATCTTTGCTGATTGTCAGAAAAGCCCACCTCGTTCACTAAAGTAAAGGGGAGGAAATCTGCCACTCCTCACCTGGTCTGGCCTATATGTGACTCCAGACCCACAGCAATGTGGTTGACTGTCAATTGCCTTCTGAAATGGCCCAGCAAGCCACTCAGTTGTACAAATCACTACAAAGCCTCAAAGAAATGAAACTGGACGATCACCTGGCATCGACCTAGGCACTGGAAAAGACAACAGCAGAAACAGCCCTGTCGACCCTGCAAAGTCCTCCTCACTAACATCTGGGGGTTAGTGCCAAAATTGGGAGAGTTGTCTCACAGATTAGTTAAGCAACAGCCTGACATAGTCATACTCACAGAATCATACCCTACAGACAATATCACAGACACCACCATCACCATCCCTGGATATGTACTGCCCACAGGCAGGACAGACCCAGCAGGGGGGGTGGCACAGTGGTATACAGTTGGGAGGGCGTTGCTCTGGGATTCCTCAACATTGACTCCGGACCCCATGAAATCTCACGGCTTCAGGTTAAACATGGGCAAGGAAACCTCCTGCTGATTACCACGTACCGTCCTCCCTCAGCTGATGAATTAGAACTCCTCAATGTTGAACAACACTTGGAGGAAGCACTGAGGATGTCAAGGGCACAAAATGTACTCTGGGTGGGGGATTTCAATGTCCACCATCAAGAGTGGCTCGGCAGCAGTACTACAGATTGGGCTGGTCGTGTCCTAACAGACATAGCTGCTAGACTGAGTTTGCAGCAGGTGGTGAGGGAACCAACAAGAGGGAAAAACATACTTGACCTCATCCTTACTAATCTGCCAGCTGCAGTTGCATCTGTCCATGACAGTATCGGTAAGAGTGACCATCGCACGGCCCTTGTGGAGACGAAGTCCCACCTTCACATTGTGAACAACCTCCATCGTGTTGTGTGGCACTATCACTGTGCTAAATGGGACAGACTTCAAACAGATCTAGCAACTCAAGACTGGATATCCATGAGGCACTGTGGGCCATCAAAAGCAGCAGAATTGTACTCCAGCACAATCTGTAACATCATGGCCTACTCAACAATTACCATCAAGCCAGGGGATCAACCCTGGTTCAATGGAGAGTGCAGGAGGCTATGCCAGGAGCAGCATCAGGCGTACCTGAAGATGAGGTACCAACCTGGTGAAGCCACCAAATAGGACTACTTGCATGCCAAATAGTGGAAGCAGTAAGTGATAGACAGAGCTAAGCAATCCCACAACCAACAGATCAGATCTAAGCTCTGCAGTCCTGCCACATCCAGTTGTGAATGGTGGTGGACAATTAAACAACTCACTGGAGGAGGAGGAGGCTCCACAAATATCCCATCCTCAATGATGGAAGAGCCCAGCACATCAGTGCAAAAGATAAAGCTGAAGCTTTCGCAGCAATTTTCAGCCAGAAGTGCCAAGAGGACGATCCATGTCTGCGTCCTCCAGTGGTCCCCAGCATTACAGATAACAGTCTTCAGCCAATTTGATTCACTCCACGTGATATCAAGAAACGGTTGGAGATACTGGACACTGCAAAGGCTACCGGCCCTGACAACATTCCAGCAATAGTACTGAAGACTTGTGCTCCAGAACTTGCCGCTCTCCTAGCTAAGCAGTATAGTTACAACACTGGTATCTACCCGGCAATGTGGAAAATTGCCCAAGTATGTCCTACATAAAGCAGGACAAATCCAACTTGGCAAATTACCGCCCCATCAGCTACTCTCAATCATCGGTAAAGTGATGGAAGGTGTCATCAACACTGCTATCAAGCAGCACCTGCTCAGACATAACCTGCCAGTGATGCCCAATTTGGGTTCCGCCAGGGTCACTCAGCTCCTGACTTCATTACAGCCTTGGTTCAAACATGGACAAAAGAGCTGAATTCCAGAGGTGAGGTAAGAGTGACAGTCCTTGATATCAAGGCTACATTCAGCATAGTGTGGCATCAAGGAGCCCTCGCAAAACTGGAATCAATGGGTATCAGGGGGCAAACTCTCCAATAGTTGGAGTCATACTTGACATATAGGATGATGGTCGTGGTTGTTGGCCATCAATCATCTCAGCTCCAGGATATCTCTGCAGGAGTTCCTCAGGGTAGTGTCCTAGGCCCAACCACCTTCAGCTGCTTCATCAATGACCTTCCCTCCATCAATAGGTAAGAAGTGGGGATGTTCATCAATGATTGCAGTACCATTCTTGACTCCTCAGACACTGAAGCAGTCCATGTTTACATGCAACAAGATCTGGACATTATCCAGGTTTGGGCTGACAAGTGGCAAGTAACATTCGTGCCACTCAAATGCCAGGCTATGATCATCACCAATAAGAGACAATCTAACCACTGTCCCTTGACATTCAATGGTGTTACCATCACTGAATCCCCCACTATTAACATCCTGGGGGTTAGAATTGACCAGAAACTCAACTGGACTCACCACAACGCAGTGGCTACAAGAGCAGGCCAGAAGCTAGGAATACTGTGGCGAGTAACTCACTTCCTGACTCCTCAAAGCCTGTCCACCATCTACAAGGCACAAGTCAGGAGTGTGATGGAATAGTCCCCACTTGCCTGGATGAGTGCAGCCCCAACAACACTCAAGAAGCTTGACACCATCCAGGAAAAAGTAGCCCGCTTGATTGGCACCACATCCACAAACATCCACTCCCTCCACCACCGATGCTCAGTAGCGGCAGTGGGTTTATTTACAAAATGCACTGCAGAAATTCACCAAAGATCCTCAGACAGCACCTTCCAAACCCACATCCACTTCCATCTAGAAGGACAAGGGCATCAGGCATATGAGAACACCACCATCTCCAAGTTCCCCTCCAAGCCATTCACCATCCTGACTTGGAAATATATTGCAGTTCCTTCACAGTTGCTGGGTCAAAATCCTGGAATTCCCTCCCTAACAGCATTGTGGGTCAATCCACAGCAGGAGGACTGCAGCGGTTCAAGAAGGCAGTTCACCACCACCTTCTCAAGGGCTACTAGGGATGGGCAAGAAATGCTGGCCAGCCCGCGATGCCCACATCCCACAAATGAATAGAAAAAAAAGATTCTGACAGACACCATGCGTGTATCTCAAATCATTTTTCTTCTCTGTCTGATTATTGATTTTTGAAGGTCTGCTGCAACTTAAAGCAGAGACGGTTTTTGTGTGATTTTAAAGTCTTTTAAAAATGGATTGACTGAACCATTGTTAAATATATCAAGATTGAAATCCAGTTCAGTGAACGTACTAGGCAATGTTCCTTTAAATGAAGCAATTAATGGCATTCTTACTGCTGTATTGTGAGATTACTGGTAGAATTGCCTGAAGAAATGTTCAATAGCAGAAAATTAAAGAAAACTACATGCTTAGTTCTACCACCAAGGGAACAAATTTATTGATAGCAATCCGTCTGCTACATGACTAGATTTTTTAACTATGAAAGCAGTTTAAGGACAGGTTAGTTTTCAATTGCCATGACATCAAAAATGCCACTGAACAAATAATATTTTTAAGGTCCTACAACTTATTCATGTCAAGTGAATGAACATGATAAAAGAACAGCTTTGTTGGAAATACACTTGTTCATGTTTTCTCAACACATCGGAGGTACTCCCTTAGTTATATGACCTGGCAGTCCAAATGTTGATCAAATGATCATAGTGGTTATTCCTAACCATATTCTGATGAGTTTGACCACAAAAGTACATACTCATCCCACTAAGTTTGCCCGGTTTATTAAAACACTGCATTCCATTGCATAACCCAGTCTCAGAGGTGAAAAGAAAACAGGTTTATTTCATTGTTCCTTTTGAATTAGATGCTAACAGGAATTGCTCATTCATTTATTTTGGGACTGTAATTTTTAGAAGTGTTACATTGTGCTGAAACAAATTTATTTTGGCTCCTGTGATACTTAATTTAGAGTGGCTTTGTCAAGTTTGTTTGCTGTTCTTTATTTGGTCTGCAGTATTAATTTCCCTGATTCAGTACTAGAACTTTATCAGCCATATGTGAATGTTTGTTCATGCTGTTTAGTACAAGAATGCTTTCATTCAGATCAGAGCCTATGATGAACTGTAGGTTGGCTATCTGTACTGAGTTTGTGTGTATGTGGGATGTTTCTATGTGAATGTGATGCACCATGTCATTCAATTAAATGTATGTGCTTATAATTAGTGAAGTACACTGTATTGTATTCAACTCATTTGCATTGAGTTATTGCATTTTGTTGCTGTGATATGATATACATGCAGAGGCTGATTACATATAGCTTAATAATAAATAATCCAGACAAAAAGGTGGACATCAGAGAAGAATAAGTGCTGTAAAATGGATTTCATTTTTTTCAAGTTCCACTCTGAGGTCCAAATATATCATGTAAATGGACTTGGGTGACAGAAATTCACCTGTGACTCATTGTATTTAATATTAGATTCTCTCTTGGCATCAAATAAAGGAGATTGTTCTGAAAGGAACTGTTATAAAGGTGAAATCATATTCACCTTTTACACCTTTACCTGCTGTTATTATTAACAAGCATATTATTTTTGGTTTTTTAAAATGCCTCCTTTCAAGAGCCTGGCTGTTATATTTCATAACATTGCAATTGAATGTGGGAGAATGTTCTCTAGCAACATAACTGCTTTTAAACCAGGACATTTTCAATGATAATTTGTGTACAGTTTCACTAGAAATGCCATAGTGAAACAGTGCAGTGTCAATGAATATCTGGAATTCTCCATCCCAAGAATTGTGAAGGCGAGACCACTGAAAGTATGAATGATGAAAGACGAAGACTTTTAAAATACTTGAGAGTTGAGGTTTAGGATGGGCTGGTAAGAATGAGGTGTTGAGGCTTAAGGCAGATTAGCTATGATCTTATTGAATGGCAAGGCAGGCGTGAGAGGCCAAATGGCTACTCCTGTTCCTATTTCTTAAGCTCTTACTTTATCATGTTGTCATTACATCTAGCAATTCGAGGAATCAATACGAATTTCATATATTCCAACAATAAAACTTTAAGCCCCCTCTTTCACCAAACAGAACAAATAGCATCCCACACCTTCAATACATAATGGAATTTTATTTTTATAAATTTTTGCAACCATTTTTAAAATCTTTATTCAGAGGTTTGGGCAGCACCACACTTGTTACGGCAAAGATGTTGGCTTGACCTTGAACAGCTGCAGAAGTTGGTCTGATAGCTCTCATCATGGAATTATGAGGTTGGAATCCAGAGACAAGGAAAGAGCAGACAAGGAAACTGCTCTTTCATACTTTCAGTGGTCTCGCCTTCACAATTCTTGGGATGGAGAATTCCAGATATTCATTGACACTGCACTGTTTCACTATGGCATTTCTAGTGAAACTGTACACAAATTATCATTGAAAATGTCCTGGTTTAAAAGCAGTTATGTTGCTAGAGAATACCATGGACATGGTGGTCTTTCCCAAGAATTTGCTGCTGCCTCATTCTAAATGATAATGGTAAAGATTTTGTGGTGTGAATGTACCCTACCTTTTGTGAGCTCTGGTTTCATAGAATCTATGGTATTACTGTAGGCTGGTATGCATTGCTTCATTATTAGAGGAGTTGGGTATTGCATGGTTATCAGCGGAAAGACTCACTCCTGACCAAGCATTGAGAGAAGGTCATTGATGAAGCTGAGTTTTCTTCCCTGCAGAACTTGTGGAGTGAAGGTCTTCAGCTACAATGACATCCACTTCCTTTGTGTTGACTATTACTCAAACCCCTGAAAATGTTTCCCACACTGGCTTCGGTTGTGCTAAGGGTCTTTCTGGCTGTTTTCAGTCCGTAAGTAATTTGTTGTTGAAGACAGCCAAGCCATAAAGATCAACAAAGCAACAGGATTGGGTCATTCTGCATGTCAAATCTCTTCTGACATTTAGGAAAATATAAATGAAGAGATAAAGAGCTGGAGAAGCTCAGCAGGTTTATCCTAATACAATTCCACCCATCCTTTGATGCATTGCTAAGTGAAAATCTAGCAATCTCAGATTTAAAACTGTTTGTTCTAGTGTAATTCTTTTGTGGAAGAGAGTTCCAAATTTCTACCACATTTGAAAATAAATAAGTGCCTTCTCTCCTGAATAGCCTGCCTCTGATTTTTTTTTAGGACTTGTCCCTGTTCCTTCGTTTAAAAAGTGTGGAAAGTAAACATGCTATCTATGCAAATAATTCCTTTCAAAATCCTGAAACCTTTAATCAAATAACCTCTTTGCCTTTTATCTTTATTTATGAATATTTGATGCCCAGATCTGTGCATAGCACATTAGATGTGGTTCAGTCCAAGCCTTAATAACTATAATTGGGTGTCTGATTTCATATGGTGCTATGGTCCTTCTCCCTCAGTGGAGGAGGCAGGATTTCCCTCCTCAGGGGCAGGAGGTCCCAGCTCGGAGAACTTTTGGCCAAGCTGATAGTGAAAAACTTTGTAGTCTCAGCGGCAGGAGACGTGGTCATTGTTTTGATCACAAGCAGTCCCAAGTGGAGATTGTAATCAAGTCAGACAGCAAAATAATCTCTGGGTGGTTGGGGATGGGTGGTGGGGGGGTTGGCGGTAGGGAGGGTGTGGGAAGTGGTCAGGAATGAAGCTGGAGAGTTCTTTCACTCGGGTCAGTGTGACAGGCCCCACCCAGGGTTTGGTTAGGAGACTGTGTGTGGAGTGATCTTGAGGAATGGTACATCCATTGGACCTGTTAAGGAGGTTCCTTACCTAGCTAGTCCATTGCCCCTTAGCCCAAGCACTAAAACTGCTGAGCCACCCGATTGGCCTCCCCTAGCATGGGCAATTAGTGGAGGCAGTGGAAAACTGGCTGAGGTCCTTAAGTGGCATTATTGATCATTTAAATTTCCCAATAGGCCAAAGGCCGAGTGGACACGTAAAATTTCAGATCCATCAGTGGTGGTTGGGAAGCCCAAAGGGTTTTGCAAGCATCCCCTCAACTTCACCTTCAAAACCTATTGTGGGTGACATAACATCTAGCCTTAGCGTTTAGTGTTCAAGATGCAAACACAAACTGATCATCCTAGGATTTTCACAGTTTGCATTTATACCTGACCAGTACGTTTAGAGACTGTGTGCAAAAGATCCCTAAATCTCCATGCTACCAGTTTTTCACTTTTTAAAAAGTGCTTTGATGTACTTTTCTAAGGTTCAAAATGGATGACCTCATACTTAAGTGTATTGAAATCCATCTACCACTGTTTGACTCACTTGTTAATAATCTATCACTGTCTCTTTATAATTTTGTGGCCCTGTCTATACTGTTCTTAGTTTGTCTCTCCCAGTCCCATAAGACTGCAAGGGTCAGTGAAATGTTTAGTGGAGTCTTTGCAGTAGGTTATAGATTTTATTAGATAGATTGGAAAAACTATAGACACTTATGAAAGGGAAATAGCTGCACTTTGAACACCTGCTTCTGAGCATCTAAAGAATGAAGTTAATATTAACGACGCATTACACTTATTCATTGACGCAAATATTTTGAAGAAGCTTGTTTTGCATTGTACCAAAATAATGGTAATGCACAATACCATTCGGTAATTATACAAAATGATGCTTGACTGGATCTCTGTGACCACAATGTACCTTTCACATCCATTACAAACAGGTCATTTGGCCAACCTGTTGACTGAAAAAGATACAATACATAATGCCTTGATAGACACACTGATAATTACATTAATAGCGAGCATTATAATGCGAGTAAGCCCTGACCAGGATGGGTGTTTGTAATATTGGCTAACGTTTCAGTTGCTGTACTGAAGGAATGCTCTCATGTTCCAAGCAAGTAGTTACAGTGAGGCCATTTTAGAGGTTACAATGAATAAACGGCAAACGGCTTTCTTGATATCTTATGAGCATTCCTCCCTGAATCAACACTATAAAAACAGTCTAATTGTGCATTAAACTAATTGCTGTTTGTGGGAGTTTACTGTGTGCAATGAATTTTGTGTTTACTTACATAGCAACAGTGATTGCATTTAATTATTTGTATGTGAAATACTTTGCAAGTTAAGCTACATTAAAGTGCTATGTAATTACAAGTTCTTACATGGAGGTAAATGATCCTGAGGCATATTACGGTTTTTCCTCAAGTCAAAGAATCATTGTATGTCCCTTCCTTCGAGATATTCCTTAAAACCAACCTAAATTTTGGCCAAATCTACTAATATCAATATCATGTTATTGGGAAAATGCTAGAGTCTATTTTGAAGGATGCAATAGTAGAGTATTTAGAAACGCATAACATGATCAAGCAGGTTGAGTATGACTTCATGAAGGAAAAATCGTGTATGACCTATTTACCAGAATTCTTTGAGGTGGTAACAAGCAGGATAGATTAAGGGGAAGTAGTGAATGCAAAATATGAGGATTTTCAGAAGGTGTTTGATAAGGTGTCACACATTAGATCATGCATTAGGCTAATAAATAAGGTAAGAGCTCATGGTATTAGAGGCAATATGCTAACATGGGTTGAGTTTGGCTAGCTAATCGAAAGTCAGAAATCACACCACACTGATTATAGTCTAAGTTGAAATCACAAGCTTTCGGAGCAATGCTCCTTCTTCAGGTGAAGTGGAGAGAAGTGCACAGGCACAAAATTTATATGCAGAGACACCATTGCAAGATTGCCATTAGCTCACTGCATATAAATTCTGTGCAAGTGCCCTTCCCTCTAATTCACCCGATGAATGAACAGTGCTCAGAAAGCTTGATTTCAAATAAACCTATTGGTGGCACGGTGGCTTAGTGGTTAGCACTGCTGCCTCACAGTGCCAGAGACCCAGGTTCGATTCCATCCTCGGGCGACTGTCTGTGTAGAGTTTGCACATTCTCCTCGTGTCTGTGTGCGTTTCCTCCGGTTTCCTCCCACAATCCAAAGATGTGCAGGCTAGGTGGATTGGCCATGCTAAATTGCCCATAGTGTCCGGGGATGGGTCTGGGTGGAATACTCTGAGGGTCGGTGTGGACTTGTTGGGCCGCAGGGCCTGTATCAATACTGTAGGAATTCTGATTCTATGATCTATGACTATAATCTGGTGTGCATGACTTCTGACTTTGTCCACCCCAGTCCAACACTGGCACTTCCACATCATAACTAATGGAAGATGGAGTTGGTATAAAGGATGCATTTTCAGGATGGCAACATGTGGTGTTTATGAAAGTGGAGTTTAGTGGTGTGCCACAGGGATCAATGCTGGGACTAAAATCATTTACAATAGGTATTAATAAATTGGAAGAGAAAAGTGAAGGTACTGTTGACAAGTTTTCAGATGACACAAATATAGATGGGAGGGCAAGTGGTGAGAATGACAGAGTCTGCAGTGGGTAAAAAAAACAAAACCTGATGGAATAAAATTTGGAGAAATGTGTTATGCATTTTGGCAGGAAGAATAGAGGAGCTGAATATTATTTAAATAGAGAAAAACGGCAGAATTCTAAAGAACAGAAGGATGTGGAAGTCTCGACCAGGAATCACAAAAGGCTGCCATCTGAATTCAGTAGGTAACAGGAAAGATAAATGGAATGTTAGCCTTTATTTCAACGGGAAAAGTGATGGGAGTAGGAAGGTTTTGTTAGACCATACCTGGCATACTGTGAACAGTTTCAGGCCCCTTATATAAATTTGGATACAGTCCAAAGAAGGTTCATTAGGTTGATACCAGGTATAGCGGAACTGTCGTATGAGGAGAGGCTGAGTAGATTGGGTCTGAACTTAATGGAATATAGATGAATGAGCAGCAACCTTACTGAAACATACAAGATCATTAGAAGACCTGACAGGGTAGGTTCAGAGATTTTTTTTTCCCCTTGTGGGAGAATCTAGAACCAGTGAGCATAATCTCGGAATAAAAGGTTGCAAGTATAAGACTGAAACGAGGAGGAATTTCTTCTGAGGATTGTGAACTTGTAGAATTCTTTACTGCAGAGGGCTGTTGAGGCTGGCTCATTAAGTATATTCAAGGCCAAGATAGACAGATTTTTAATCAGAAAAGGAATCAAGGCTTATGGGGAAAAAAAAGCAGGAAAGTGGAGTTTAGGGTTTTTAGATCAGCCATAATCTCAGTGAGTAGCAGAGTGGTTTTTGTAGACTGAATGGTCTACTTCTGCCTCTATGTCTTATGGTCTTATGGATATGTCACAGTGACTCCATAAAATTTAGCTTAGTCATATCGGTCTACAATGGAAAAAAGAGACCCTTTGGCCATCAAGTCTGTGCTGGTCAAAAACAAGCACTTAAGTATTCTAATGCTTTTGTTTTAGCACTTGGCCCATAGCCTTACATGTTTTGGCATCATAAGTACACATGTAAATACTTCTTAAATATTCTGAGGGTTTATACCACCGTTACAGACAGTGAATTCTGGATTCCCAACACCCTCTGAATGGGTGAAAAGAAATTTCCTCACATCACCTGGAAACCTCCTGGCCTTACCTTACATCAATTTTTCTTGATCATTGATCCCTCCACTGAGGGAATAGGTTCCTTCCCTGTCTATGCCTCTCATAATTTTATACAGCTCAATCATATCTCCCACTCAGTCTCGTCTGTTCCAAGGAAAACAACCCCAGTCTATCGAATCTCTTTTCATAACTAAAGCTCTCCAGCTCAGGCAACATCCTGGTAAATCTCCTCTGCACCCTCACACATCCCTTCTAGAATGTGGATTTGAGATCTGCACGCAATACTCTAGCTGTGGCCTAACCAACATTTTATACAATTTCTGCATAACCTCCCTCTTTTAAACTCTATATTTCTCCTAATAAAGGCAAGTATCCCATTTCCTGACTTAACAACTTTATCTACCTGCCCCACTACCTTAAGGGACCGGTGGACCTGCTCATTAAGGTCCCTTTGATCCTCAGTGCTTCCCAGGGTCCTATCATTCATCATGTACATCATTTATTTAATAACGTTTGTTTGAAACAGCTCACGATGTTATATATAGGTGTTGTATAAATGCAAGTTGTTAGTACTAACATCACAGAAGGAAGACACTGTACCTGTGCCAGCTATCTGAAAGAACTAACCAATTACTGCAACTCTTCTGCTTTATCTCTAGAGTTTGGATTTATTTTCCATTTCACTTACTCATCAACTACTGTTTTGAAAATTATTTCTCCACCTTTTCTTTTCATTTCGTACGTCCCATTTCACAGCAACTCACTACAGAATTTCATTTTCCACATGCTGTACAACTCTGATTCAATCTGAATTAAAGCCCAGTTTTTCAGTAGTCATAGACTAATCTGGGTACAGGTGAGCTAAAAGACCAACCAATTTATTAAGATACTTTACAATAATTACAAAGTGTGGTACTTGAAAAAGGCAATGGCATACAGGCAATTGAGTTGGTCTGAAGTTTTCTCACTGACTATTTATTGATTCTTGCTGTCCAGTTGACTATAATCATCTTGCTCTCTCTTGGTGTGTGTATCGATGAATCTAATAAGCGCTTCCTTCATATCCTTTTGACTCTGATCTTGTACAATTTTTAATGAACCTTTTTAGTCCATTTGTTTGGCTGCCAATTATATATAATTCATTTGCAAACATACAACCAGTTTTCTTATTCCACGTGACCCTCTGAAAAAGTATTCCCTGTCCTTTGTCTTTTGCATGAGACACGGTGCTCTCACTTCTGGCTGATATAGCTGACTCTGCTCTGATTTTGCCATTGTTCTTTACGTAAAGGTCAATCCAAAACATGTTTTTCTTCACATTTGTCAAATAGTAGGCACAGTGAATAGTCATACTTTTCTTTCTGAATTAGCAACCATTCACTGCCCCTGAGTATTTCATGAGTTTATAATAATTCACCTACATATAAAAGGTGTTTTACCAGTTACTTTAAATCTATGTCATTATGGAGAGTGGCCCAGAACTTGGAGTTGAAAACAAGATGTGATCAGCCATGATTGTCTCAAAAGGCAGAGCAGGTTAAATGGAGAGGCTGAATTGCATACTCCTGCTCTTTGATCTTATGTTCTTATGTCCTTTGGTTGCTGACACTTTTGCCATTGGAAACAGTCTTTTCATATTTACAATATCAAAAGCATTCATATTTTTGAACACATCTATCCTTAACCTTCTCAGTTCTAAGGAACACACCACTGCTTTCTCCTGTCTTTTCATTTTAATTTTATCTTGGTACCATTCTAGCAAACCTTCTCTGCAACCTATCTATGGCTTTGGCATATCCTTTTCAAAAGTGGTGTCCCAGGTGATTGCCACAAAACCCCTAACCAACAATAAAACAGAAAATGTTGGAGAAATTCAGAAAATCTGGTAGAAACTGTGGAGAAAGAAACAAAGCTAACATTTCATGTCTGATGTGACTCTTTTCAGAACATGAGGACATAGACAAGTGAAATGTAGCCAGACATGTATATGAAATGTAATGCAGTAAAGAGTGAAGTGATTTCCGTTGGTAGGATGATTGAAGAGCTGCGATATAAAATAAAAATAAATAAAACTACAAAATAAAATAGAACAAATCCAAAGAAGAGTCACATTGAACTCAAAACATTAACTTTGTTTCTCTCTCCACAGATGCTGCCAGATTTGCTGAGTTTCACCAGCACTTTCTGTTTTTATTCCAGACCTCCAGGATCTACAGTGTTTTGCTTTTGATTGACATAACAAGTGCTTTATAAAAATCTTGCTTTTATACTGTATGTCCACATTTATCAAGACAAGTATCCCATATGCTTTGCAACTTATCCTACCATCTTCAATTCCAGCTGTCTCCTTTTCTGTGTCCTTTTTAAATTAGTAACTTCTTTTATATTGCCTCTCCTCATTCTTCTGACCAAAATAATTCACTTCACTCTTTTTTTGCATTTAATTTCACAAACGTGTATGCCATTATTTTGATAGTCTATTCTCATAAGGTTTTTGTAATTTCCAGCTTACTGTTTCCAACATTGCTCAATTTTGTATCAACTAGAATGGAAATTGTCCTGTACAAACCCCAGTCCAAGTCAACAATACGCATTGAAATACTGGCCACTGAGCACCACTGCTCATCACCCTTCAGCATGAAAACACAAGCTTTCTGATCTTCAGCAATTTTGTATCCACACATCTACAGATCCTTTTGTGCCAAGGGCTTCAATTTTGCTAAAGGCCCATTATGTGATACTTTATCAAATGTCTTTTGAAAATTCACTTACAATACCATCAGTCAAACTATCCTCATACCAACCCTTTCAGTTATTTCATCAGAGAACTTGGTCTTGTTATCAAGCACACTTACTTTTTGACAAATCCATGCTGGGTTTTGTTTATAAGCCTAAATTTATCCACATGCAATTAATATGACTCTAGATTAATATTTCTAGATGTTAGCACAGCGCCAAGGCTCATCTGTAATTGCTGATTTTTATCTTCTTCCCTTGTCTGAGCAGTGGTGCAATATTTCCCTTACTCCAGTCAGCTGATGTTGCTTCCATATCCAGACTGCATTAGAAGTCCCATCCAGGCAGTGGTGTCAACTTTCATAGCACTGTACTTTCATATTAGTCTTCCCTTCGGTGGTTTGGTTGGCTACAAGTGAACTGTAGAATATTCTAGCGTCAGTTGTAAGTTGGCTCCTTTTAATGCTCTATCCCATTTTCCCCTATTTCACAATTTAATGTAAAGATTTGTGAAATAATTATCACCTCATGCTATTCACGTAGTGCTGCTTCATGCATTATAACACTAATGAGATAATTGATAGGGAAGAACGACATTTACAAGAGATTTTAAATCATCTTCTAACACTTGAATAGGAGCAAAGGTGGCTGAAAATATTTTTCTGTTTAGTGGTCTCTCAACTGTATAAATTGATCATATGTTGGAACAAGGACTAATTTCCTATTTCACTTAGACTTCAAAATAGTTTTAATTAATGTTCCATCTATTTCAGTGCAAGTTCAAATTGGTATCTATAAGACTATGGAAATGTTTTCAAGGGTCTTGAGAATAGGATGTGTTTCCATTGCTGATAGTTTGGTGTGAAGTTATATGTTGCTACATGTGATGCCTATTTACATTCTTGTAGTACTTCAGAATATCAAACTCCAAGTCTGCTGCAAAGAATTCTGTTGAAAATCATGAAAATGTGCAGTCACTGGGGTTTACCTGTCGACATTTTTACTTTAATCTCCGTAAATATTGTGTTCAAGATGGCAGCTAAAGTTTTCTGAAGAGACAAGACACGCTTCATCTATGAAAAAACTTAGGTTTGGTACTCTTATGTCCAGTGTCTTGAACTGAATTTCAATCATTCTAGTAATAAATATTTGTTCAAAGATAAATTATTGAAAGGAGAATTGATAATGTTTTTGGATAAGTAAGTAATCATGGTCATTTCTGATTTTAAAAGAGATATTTTTGCTCTAAGAATTAGTGTTTCAATAAATTGAGCAAAAATAAAGAACCCCTGCTTTTAAGTGTATCTTTTCTTCCATGTAAATCAATGCCATTCACTCTGCAGCTATTCTTCCAAAACAAAACAAACAGATATTTTATCTAACATTATTCCAAAAATTTAATGAAAACAATCAATAGTCACTCAATGAATCTCAGCATTTTTGTCATACTGATCAATGCTTAATAACCAACAATCGACCAACTGAACACAGAGCTCACAGTCACCTGGATAGTGCATTGCATGATATCATTTTGTTGTTCAGAAGCGGATTAAGTATTTCTTTTCAACTGTTCAAACTTTTAAGCAGCGCTAACAAAATAAAACCGGATAGAAATATTCCACATTCTTCCACTCTTCATCTCATTGGTTCTGTGCCTGGGCTTAACAGTGGCCTTCTCATGGAATTATGTGGTGGGAGAGGTAGAAGTGCAGCAATGCAGGAAGAAGATCATCAATCTCATGCGCTCTGCGAGGGGAACATAGAACAGTACAGCACAGTACAGGCCTTTCGGCCCACGATGTTGTGCCGAACTTTTACCCCAATCCTAAGGTCTGTCTAACCTCCACCTCTACCTTATACTATCATCCATATGCCGATCTAATAGTTGCTTAAATGCCCCAATGAGGCCGACTCCACTACCCTCTCCGGCAATGCATTCCACGCCCCTACCACTCTCTGAGTAAAGAACCTACCTCTGACGTCTCCCCTGTATCTATCTCCACTCACTTTAAAACTATGCCCCCTCGTAATAGCTACCTCCACCCTAGGAAAAAGTCTCTGGTTTTCTACTCTATCTATACCTCTGACCATTTTGTACAACTCTATCAAGTCACCTCTCATCCTTCGTCGTTCTAAAGAAAAAAGCCCTAGCTCTCTCAACCTTTCCTCATAAGACCTTCCCTCTATTCCAGGCAACATCCTGGTAAATCTCCTCTGCACCTTTTCTAACGCCTCCACATCTTTCCTGTAATGAAGCGACCAGAACTGGACACAATACTCCAGATGTGGCCGAACCAGGCTTTTGTACAGCTGGACCATAACTTCACGGCTCTTGAACTCGATCCCTCTATTAATGAAAGCTAACACACCACACGCCTTCTTAACAACTCTCTCCACCTGGGTGGCAGCTTTCAGGGAAGTGTGAACATGCACCCCAAGATCCCTCTGCTCCTCCACACTGCCAAGAATCTTTCCGTTAACCCTGTATTCTGCTTTCAAGTTTGTCCTTCCAAAAAGAATCACCTCACACTTTTCAGGGTTAAACTCCATCTGCCACTTCTCAGCCCAGCTCTGCATCCTATCAATGTCCCTTTGTAACCTAGAACAGCCCTCTGCACTGTCCACAACTCGACCCACCTTCATATCATCTGCGAACTTGCTAATCCACACTTCTACTCCTTCATCCAAATCATTTACAAAAATCACAAATAGAAGAGGACCCAGGACAGATCCTTGTGGTACGCTACTCGTAACTGAGCATCATGTTGAATATTTTCCGTCCACTACCACCCTTTGTCTTCTAAGGGTCAGCCAATTCTGAATCCAGTCTGCCACATTTCCCCCTATCCCATGCCTCCTTACCTTCGGCATGAGCCTACCATGGGGAACCTTATCAAATACCTTACTTAAATCCATGTATACCACATCCACTGCTCTACCTTCATCCACGTGTTTGGTCACCTCTTCAAAGAATTCAGTAAGGTTTGTGAGGCATGATCTACCCCTCACAAATCCATGCTGACTATCACGAATCAAACTGTGCCTTTCCAAGTGATCATAAATCCTGTCTGTCAGAGCCCTTTCCAATAATTTGCCCACCACTGACGTAAAACTAACTGGCCTGTAATTTCTGGGGTTATCCCTATTCCCTTTTTGAACAAGGGAATGACGTTTGCCTCTCTCCAATCTTCCGGCACTATACCCGTGGACAGTGAGGATGAAAAGATCGTCACCAAAAGCCCTGCGATCTCTTCCCTCACGTCCCATAGAATCCTTGGATAAATCCCATCAGGCCCGGGGGACTTATCTATCTTCACCTTCCTCAAAATTCCCAGCACATCTTCCTTACTAACATCGACCTCCTCCAACCTACCACTTTTTTTCCATCTCAGTGTGCCACCATCTGCTCTCTGATACTTGCAGTCCCACATGGCCACCTTGCACACGAACTTTGAGACAGTACATTACCATTGCCAAGACGCATGGAGTGAACTCTCACTATTGCATGCATCATTCTCGCTGATCTGCTCTTGGTCCTCCCAAACCACTAACTCTAGCAGTCCTCCGAATTTCCTGCCCATTAAGTGGGCACACGTCATGGCCTCTCCTAATCCTGCATCACCACTAGTAACTTGTCCTCTCATTTCCATCACACTCAATCCCTTCTTTTGTCTCAGTGACAAGGAATTAGTGCAAAACCAGGCTGAGAGGATTAAGGTGAGGGAATGGAGGATCCTCACTGTTTCATTTGGCAGGGAAGAGTGTGAGCATTCCTATAGGTGCTATCTATAGCACCCCGTACCAGGGAAAGCAGTGATGATAGAGAATCCCACTGCCCAGGCTGCTTGACTTGACTCATCATGAGGAAATGATAAGAACATCCTTGATCTGTATAAAGTAGTATCAGTAGCATTCCAGGTGAGGATTATCCAATGCAATAGAAGTTCAAGTTGCTGCTGCGACGAACCACTGGCATAAGAATGAAGGTCAGCTCTACCCTTGATAGCACAGGATTAGAATGGCTCCCTGGTCCTTCTGAGGGCAAATCTTGGCCTCGCAACTGGGACATTTGGTGACGATCGGCTGGGATACCTTTCATCTCCACTTTCATTGTGTCACCTAGAAGGCGATGACACGAGGCCTGTGGATGCGGGATTGGCTCATTCTCCCCTGACTCCTTATGGGAACCTTCACTTGTTGCTTTTCCTTCTGGAGCCTCTGCATCAGCTGCTGGACATTGTGGAGCTTCCTGACAATGTTGAAATTGCTTTCTGTTTTGCTGTTGCCTTCATGTTTGAAGCAACATCAACCATAGTGATGTCCAGGTCTGACCAGAAAATCTGTGGGCAATGTCTGAAAGAAAACACCATTTCACTAACAGTACTCCAGATCCTTCAAAGAGCTGACACAATCAAGTGTCATGCTATGCCCTGACACTGTGCCATGAGGCTTCAAGGAGGTTAATGTCATTGCTCAATTAAGAGCTCTGAGGTACACAACCTTGTCCAAATGTATGTTGCACAACCCAAATGTTCATAATGCATTTGGGAAGTTTCATTCTCGCAATAAGCAACAGTGACCAATTCTTCTTCCAAAAGAAAAATGCACCAATGAATATCACAGTCCATGTCCTTACATAATTACAGTTCAGTGTGCAAATGTTGCATTCCAAAACATTGACTTGCAATGTCAGGTACAAAATGTGCTTCAGAAATGACAAGCCCAGGTGATGCTTTTAAGTTAGTGTCCGAAATCATTTGCTTAGCTGATGTGACAAGGTGGTGATTCGGGGGAACAGTGTATTGGTCATGATTGCTTGAGACCATAATTTATTGGACAATGATGAACTGTTGATGAAGTATAATTTGATGACAAATGTGTGGTATTACTGAATCAATGAATTCATGATTCATGCAATTTCCCCTAGAAAGGCCTCCAATTCAAATAATCATACTCTGACCCTGAAGATAAAAACAATATAAGTGTGTGTGTGTCTGTGAGATAACAACCACATTGTATTATTATTGCGCAGCTGACTTTCAATTGAAGATGAAAAGATTTCAACTTAATATCCTTGTGAGTGACTGGCAAGCTCTACCTGAGATGCTGCAAAATCCCTCCATCCTTTATGCTCCCTTTTGCGTTGCTGTCTCTGTGTCCCTGAGGATTATTAAGCCTCTCCTCTGTTTCCATTCAGTTCCATTATTTACTTATTAATGCATGCAATTTACTCCCTGAGGCCATGGATTTGCAAATTGCTCTGCCCTTGTTTGTCATACATTCTCCTTGTGAAAAAGCCAGAGTGATAGTCAGTTGTGAATGCTCCACTTGGAGCTCTCCATCCTGTCTTGTCGTTCTGAGATACTAGTTTTCTCTGCTGAATTGCCCCATTCACTGTAATTATTCTACTAGTGACCCAGTCCATGAAGACCATCTGAGATAACAAGGTGTAAAGCTGGATGAACACAGCAGGCCAAGCAGCATCAGAAGAGCAGGAAAGCTGACGTTTCGGGCCTAGACCTTTCTTCAGAAAGAAGACCCTTCACACCACAACCACCGTCACCGCACTCCACTCCACTTCCCTGACTCCCACACAGACAGCCTGAGGTGAAAATGGTCTAACCTCCGACTCATGTCTCTACAGCACCTTGATTAACTTAATCCCTGGACTGGTTGCACTTGACCTGCAAGACGGACTATGACCCAATTTCCAGACTGCAAAGGTAGCGATCCCTGGACTCCGGTTGGACTGTGGCCAGGCTCCTGCACTGGAATTGGACCAGGCCATTCACTGACAGTGGTGGTACTCCCTCCCCCAACTGACAACAATTCCCATTGACTCTGCTAAGGACTGGTCCCCAATGATTTGGCCATTTGCCTGAAGCATGTGCAATGTGTTTACTCCACAAGCTGCTGGTGCATGCTGTCAGTGTGACATCAATGTAGCATGGTGCTGTATCATGACATGTCCATCCTCTTAACCATTCAGCATTCCAAGCCATGATAAAATCACCTGCCTTTTCCTTGGCACGAAACAGCAATGCCCACCAGAGAGGTTGACAACATGTACCTTTACACTGACGAGTCTGTGTGCCAAAAAGCCGTACAAGACACACAGGCTTGCAGCCTCCACTTAAACACAAAGATGTGTGCTTTGTAGTAATAAGTATTAAGAAATGAAGCTAACGTGAAATGAAGCAAAGGATTCATGGGATGAATATGTGTCCCCGTATGCAAAGTGACCTGTCAGAATTATGCAAGTTATGGGTGTCCCTGAGTTTTAGTGTGATATCCCGAAAGACTAATGTGGTGTGAGAATTGGAATGAGAACCGACATGATGAATGGTGAGGTGCATGGTTGGGGTGGGGGGAGGGTGACATTCATGGAGCGTGCAAGGACATTGTGATGGTTATCGCTCTGACTTTCATGTTGGGGAATTTGTGCCATTTGATTTCTCAAGGAAGGAGAAAAGAATTGGAAATGGCATATAAATGAGGCAAGTTGGGCTAATAATAACAATCACAAGCATGGAAGTAAGAAGAGTGCCATCAGTTGGTAGATTCTGAACATTCCATTTATAGTTTGAGGGAAAAACCAAGAAATGTTTCCTTGTTGTCGAGATTCTGACATTTCTTTTTCATTCTCCCTATAATTTCTCAGCTTTCTCGCCATTGCTCAGGTTTTTCAAAGGATTGGAAAATTTTATCCAATATATTCTTTCGTCATCGAGATTCCACATGCACTGGCCACTGCCATAAAACTCATAACTTTATTATCTATTTATTATCCACTTGATGTCATTCATAGTAAGTGGTAAATATTTTGTTTTGAAAGTCATTCTTATTTAATTCCATTTTTGCACAGACGTGAATTCACTTTCAATATATAACTCTACTGATCAGACATCACAAAAGTATGCAGCACCATGTGGTGCCCTAAAATTTCTTTAGCACAAGTGAAGCAATTTTATTAGATCAATGTTCAGTAATTATGTTCAGATATTTAATATTCTGCTTGATGATTGGATTATGTTGATTACTTAAGAAAAAATACTTTTGCTGTGAGGTGATTTATTATTGCAATATTGCTTTATTATTTTGATCAAATACAGTTATTTGAGGGTGTTATTCTCTTTAGTGGGAAAAGAGATTCATATTATTTATGAACAGATGTAAGATGGCCATGGGCATCTTGCTGGTATAGAGTGTAGTGACTTTGAGTCAACTTTTCATTAATTTACAGCTGCTAAAACATGTTCTACTTGTGAAGCAGAGAGCTGCTTTTTCATGTTCAATGGTTGCTTAAGTCTTCCTTGATTAACGTGGTTTTGCTCTTTGTTCTAAGTAGTTTGTTCTGATTAGTCAACAGAACAAATCCGTAGAAGTTTATCCTGAATGACTATCAACAAAGTCAATTTTAAAAAAGCAATAACTGTTTCATTTGGTCTTTTTACATTTAGTATTCTTGTACTTGATTGAAGCAAACACCAGTCAAAATGTAAGTGCAATGTATTATGGAAACAAAATTGCAGCTCTTAGAAATTGGAAACAATTATAACCAGGTGAGGAGGAGTGAATCACTTCCCATTTTCTTAATACCCTCTTGATCAGTCACAACAAATATTTTTATTTCTTTTAAGAATGCAGCCATATCACACGTCAATCAAAAAAGTTGAGAAGAAAATAAAGGAGCCAATTACAACACTATCAAGTGAAAGAAAGAGGAATTTTATTACCTACTGGTCCTAGCAGAAAAAATAACAGAAGTGTGATAGGAAGCATACAGTCTATGCAGTTTAAAAATCCTTAGGGTCCTTATGGTATTGGATTTTTAACTGGAGATCACAGTATTTTAATTTTTGGTTGCTGGTGTATTCTATGTGTGATAATGTTTGTACATATCTTTGAGTTCTCATTGAATTCACTAATACACACGCAAGCACATGCACACACTTGTGTGACACATGCAGACATGCAAACAAATATGATGGCAAACTTTCTCTGTAAGAGGACAGCATATGTGCACTCCCATTGATAAGTCATTTTGCACTTCATTGGAAGAGTGAAGAGGAAGATAGACTCAGACTTAGTGCAAATCGTGTACATTCAGTCAAAACACAAAAGAGAATGATAAACATTAAATATTTTACTGAAAATTGGTACCTAACACAACTGCAAGGCTTATTAACATATTACTTTTGGTTTTCATATATGAAGAAAACCCATGACTTACAAGTTCAATAGGTGGAAATGAATAATAAAACAGTTCTGATATAGTAAAGCACTTTTGTGGAAAATAATAGGCTGGTGTCAGTGGCCCTATCACACCAAAAAGGGGTCTGCATACATTTATACTCTTTTTACACTTATTCCATGAGCTTTCTTTCTTTCACCGGGGAAGTGGGCAAAGAGATTCACAAAAACTTTGTGTTTGAAATACCAGACAATCCATGGCAGACAATGGCTAATTATTTGACCGCAGTTGAAGTAAAGTCTTGAAGAAATTTAGGCCATTTGTGTAGAGAGAAACCGAGTTAATGTTTTGAATCCAGTAAGGCTCCTCTTCAACTGAAAAGGACTGAAAAAAGGCAGTTTTTATGCTATTGACAGATGGGGAACAGGAAACAGTGGCACAGATTGTGATGGTGTCTACAGCAAAAGACAGTGCAGCGGAGAGCTAAATAATGTAAAATAGATGTAAATGTTACATGTGAGAAAGAGAATTTGAATTTGCTTTGTTGAGAACCAAGCCAACAAGGCCCAGCCTAGAGTGCTTGGGGGATGTTTAAGAAATGGAGTACAGAGGTACTGAGGATGATGTCAAGTATGATGTTGTCTCTTTCTGGTTTGTTCATCACCTGCTGCAGATCCCAGTCTGGCAGTTATTTCCTTTAGTATTTAATCAACTCAATCTGTTGTGGTGCTGCTGATCCACTCTTAGTGATTGGCATTGAAGTTCCCCCATCCATAGTACATCCTGTGCCCTTGTGACCTTCAGTACTCAACATGGAAGGGAATGGTAGGAGGTAATCAGCAGGAGGTTTGCTACGATTCTTCTGTTTAATCCTGAAACAGGGTGACTGGACCTGAAGCGTTAACTCTGTTTTCCCTCCACAGATGCTGCTAGACCTGCTGAGTTTTTCCAGCAATTTCTGCTTTTGTTTTTGAGTTTGACATAGTTGTTTATGGTGTCTGGTTTGATCCATCTTACTTTTTGCTGTTTCCTTCCATTGCTTTCCATCTCTATATATCTATCTGACTTTTTTTGTACTACAATGAGATCTGTTCCATGAGTTTCCAGTTGGCTTTGCCCAGTGAATCAAGTGATTGTGGGCCAGGGTAATTACCCCCGTTGAAGCATAAACACTCTTTCCTTTGCTAAATGTGTTGAATTGCGTAGTACAATTTTGGATTTCCATGCAATTGGTTCAGATGCTAATTTCCTCAATGTTCTGTTTTCACAGGAAAGTATATAAAAGACGTTGGACTTTAACACTGTCTGCTGCATGAAACGAATCACTCTAGTGGCTGTGAAAATTACGAAGTGTACTTGTCCAGGTTGAATAGGATTTCTCTGAGTGATTGATTAATAGCAGGTTCTAGTGACCTGTGCAATAAAAAAACAAGCATTCTTAGCCAACTGAATTGATCAAAGGGTGCAGAATTCTATTAAATATGATATTTTAATCACCTGTGCTATTCTTGAAAACATTACTGAAGGGAGTTTAAACCGGCTCACCAAGGTTAAAAAAATATTACAGTTCAATTTACAGGGGATTCAACTTTGTAACCGAACAAATTAAAACATTTTGTTAGAGATAGTGCACATTTTTTCCTCCACTGAGGAATTTCAGAGACAAACAATATGTTTGGAGGCTATGTTTAATGGTTTGTTTACTATCAACGGTTTGATCAGTTACATTTCACAGTGTAGTACTTTGGATACCACACTATGTTTGAACATTCTCTGATGCCCACGTTCAGACAGATGAGATGAAAAATTGTGCTTTCTGAAGGTTCCAAGTTAAATGACATGGATAGGATCAAACCAGGAAGACAATCCATAAGACAAGCATTTAAAAAGAGAATAGTTTTTAAGCAATGTCAAACGTTGCCCTTGAGAATGAATTTCCTTATCAAACCATTTCATTTTATGTGCTTTCCAGTATTTTAAAAAATAGCAAAGCCTATTATTTTAATGTTTGAACTTAGAGTGTAGTTGTGGCTTTTTGTTGTTCGAACCAGTAACTATGTATTGAATCATCTTCTGTCTTGGGGAAAGGTTGGTGAGTTGGATTTTATTTTGGTTGTCGAGATAATAATGTGGCAAATCAGGCTATCTGCCCATTTGTAGGACCCATCCAATTTTCATTGCATTGACTTCAATGGAATGAAACTCAGTTGGATTCTGCAACAGATAAACTACCAAGGTGGTGACATCAAAAATCCACCTTTGTGCCTGCAGGGCTCACAATACCCGTGGGGAAGGCAATACAATCTGATGTTTGAAGATGTAATTCAAACAGTACCAGTCTCAAAATCTGATGTGTCCATAGCGGGGCTGAGGGAAGTAGCAGTCAAGGACTGGGAGTATGAAGGCAAAACTCATGAGAAAAGTCTTTGTTTAAGAACTATCTGTCTGAGTGAACCTATATCCTTTGCAAATGTTTCCACATATCACACATCTTTATTACTTTTAAGGTGAATGATTCCAATCGTTCACCTGCAACAATGAAGCCTTTTTAGCTAAGACAATCCAAACATGAAATGTGAATCCTAACTAATTCTGAAGTCAGGGACAGCTACAGTTAAACATCACTGTATTTATCAAACACCTAAGTTGTTTATTATTTCAGTTGTTACTGTATAATGAAGAAATTCTAAAACATGTTCTGAGGTGTCCTTACAGGGTCACTGTTGACAAGGTATATTTAGTGTGTCAATTTTGAAAGTCATTTTACTTTAGTATGATGAGGTTTCTATTAATTATGTGCTATATTATTAAAAATCAACACATATTTTAAAAGCTGAATCACTGGATCAGGTCACAAAGTGATATTGATGTGTGTGGTTGTGTGTAGTATCCAGTCAATTCATTTTAACAGTTTATTTTTAACTTTGTCATGAGATGGGGATGTTGCTGACTCAGTCAGCACTTGTTGCTCATCCTTAATTGTCTTTGAGAAGAAAGGACTGAGTGACCTCCTTGAACTGCTATTGTTGATTTGGTGCAGCGCGCGCACATGTTGCTGTGTGGAGCTCCAGGATTTTGGAGGCAGAGCAGAAGTAGCTGTATATAATTCCAGGGCTTGGAGAAAAACTTGCAAAGGGTGATTCCCATGCATTTGCTGTGATTGCCCTTCTAGGTGGTAAAAGACCATTATCTTGGAAGGTGCTGACAAGTGAGGGTTGACAAGTGTCCACATTACATCATGTATATTGTACACACTGCCGTCACGATGTATTGGTGATGGTTTGAATTTTTAAGGCAGTGGATTGAGTCTGAATCAAGTTGACTGCTTTGTCCTGGTTGGTGTGAAGAGAATGTTGAAGGAACGAATGCTTTGAGAACATGCAGCACACAGATGTCTGAGGTAAGGAAAATGTGATGTTTGTTTATCATCACACTTTGTGGGATGCTGAGTAAATATACAGTGTTTCCTCACTTAAAATCAGCTTGTGTTCCTGAAATTTATGACTTAAATGAAGCAATTCTAATTGAAGTATGGTTTCCATACAATTCAGTGGTAACGCCAGAGTAAGATTCTTAAGATTCTGGAAAACCCAATGTAAAAATTGACAGAGATAGTAGACAGAGATATGTCAAAAATTGACATATTGTGCCATACATTTGCAGCACTATGCATTCCTTGCTGTAATACCTTGCAAAACAAAACACCAAAAGCTTTAGGAAAGAAAGCAGGCTTCTTCCTTGCACAGAAATCTTTAAAGAAGTGTATAATTTGAGTACAAGGCAATTTCCTCAAAATATTTTACCTGTACAGTTATAGTATTGTACATCATATGATAAAGAAACCTAAGTATGTGTCCAGTGGGTTTCCTTAGGAATCAGTTTCTGGGGCCCTTGCTATTTGGTATAGATAAACGATTTAGACTTGAATGGAGGAGGATTGATCAGTAAGTTCAGAGATGATATAAAATTTGGGGTAAATAGTGAGGAGGATAATTTTAGATCACAGGAGGATATGGACAGGCTGATTAGATGGGACGATCAATGGTAAGTGGAATTCAGTCTGGATAAATGTGAGGTAATGCACTTGGGCAGGACAAACAAGGCAAAGGAAATACATGATGAATGGAGGGAACCTGGAAAACACTGAGGATCAGAGGGACCTTGGTGTGCATGTACACCAGTGCCTTAAGGCAGTGGACAGGTAGATAAAGTAGTTGAGAAGCATGTGGGATATGGGATAACACAGTGTGGAGCTGGAGGAACACAGTAGACCAGGCAGCATCAGAGGAGCAGGAAAGCTGATGTTTTGGGTTGGGACCCTTCTTCAGAAATGGGGGAGGGGGAAGGGTGCTCAGAAATAAATAGAGAGGAGGGGTGGGGCTGGGGAAGGTAGGCGGGATGGTGATAGGTGAGTGCAGGTAGGTAGTGTTGGGCTGTGGGCACCCAAGGCAGAATATGAGGTGCTGCTCCCCCAGTTTCTGGATGGTGTCATTGTGACACTGGAGGAGGCCCAGGATGGACATGTCGCCCAGGGAATGGGAGGGGGAGTTGAAGTGGTTCGTGACTGGAAGGTGTTGTTGTTTGTTATGAACAGAGCGCAGGTGCTCTACAAAGCAGTTTCCAAACATCCTCTTGGTCTCACTGGTGTAGAGGAGGCCACATCACGAGCAGCTGATGCACCTCACTGACCAATCCCCACCACTGCCTACCTGCACTCACCCATCACCATCCCACCTACCTGCCCCAGCCCCACCCCTCCTCTCTATTTATTTCAGAGCTCCCTTCCCCCTCCCCCATTTCTGAAGAAGGCTCCCGACCTGAAATGTCAGCTTTCCTGCTCCTCTGATGCTGCCTGGTCTGCTGTGTTCTTCCAGCTCCACACTGTGTTATCTCTGACTCCAGCATCGGCAATTCTTACTTTCTCTGATATGGGATATGGGCCTTTGTTGGCCAATCCATAGAGTATTACTGGAATGGCAAATAATACATTGTTTAGACCACAACTAGTATATTGTGTGCTGTTCTGGAATCCACATTATGGGAGGAATGTGATTGCACTACAGAGGTTACAGAGGAGATTTAACAGGATGTTGCCTGAGCTGGAGAATTTGGAAAGACTTAGGTTGTTTTCCTTGATACAGAGTAGACTGAGTGATTGAGATGTATAAAATTGAGGAACATTGACAAGAAAATACCTTTCTCCATGGTGGAGATATCAGTGACCGGGGACATAGATTATAAATAAGAGGCAGGAGGTTTAAAGTGAACAAAAACAGAAGTTGCTGGAAAAGCTCAGCAGGTCTGGCGGCGTCTGTGAAGAAAATATCGGAGTTAACGTTTTGGGTCCGGTGACACTTCCTTAGAACTGAAGGGCTCTGAGGAAGGGTCACTGGACCTGAAACGTTAATTTTGATATTTTCTTCACAGATGCAACCAGACCTGCTGAGCTTTTCCAGAAATTTCTGTTTTTGTTCCTGATTCACGGCATCTGCAGTTCTTTTGGTGTTTATTTAGTTTTAAAGTGAATTGGAGGAAAATGTTTTCACCCAGGGGGTGGTGAGAATCTAGAATTCACTTTCCGTAAGGGTGGTACAGGCAAAGACCCTCATGACATTTAGCTAGTATTTAGATGGGATTAGAATAGTTAGGTTGTTGTTTTAACTGGCAGCAATGTGATGTGCTGATGGGCCTATTTCTGTGCTGCAGACCTCTTTGACTAAGATACAACCTCCATGAGAGGTTATGGGCCTTCAGCAGCAGAAGAACTGTATTCAAACACAATCTGCAACCTTATGGCCCAACGTATTTTCCATCTACTATTACTACCAAGGCAAGGGATCAACCTCGATGAGAAGAGAGCAGGAGCTGCAGCAATAGGCATACCTAACAATTAGGCATTAACTTGGTGAAGCTACAAAACAGGATTACTTGCATTCCAAGCAATGTAAACAGAAAGAGATAGACAGAGCTCAGTGATTCCACAGTCAACAGATCAAATACAAGTTCTGCAGTCCTGTCATATGCAGTTGTAGTTCATGTTGGCCCATTTAACAGCTCACTGCAAAGAGGCTGCACAAATATCCACTTCTCAGTGATGTGGTAGTTCAGTTCAGCATATTCGTACAAAAGAAAAGACAGATGCATTTGTAACAATTTTCAACCAGATGTGATGACTGAATGACCCCTCTTTGCCTCCTCTGGACTGCTTCAGCATCATAGATGTCAGTCTTCAGCCAGTTCGATTCACTGGACGTTATATGAAAAACCAGCTGGAGGCACTGGATGCTGCAAAGGCTATGGGTCCTGACAGTTTTCTGAGAATAGTATTGGAGACTTGTGCTCCAAAACTTGTTGCTCCCATAGTCAAGCTGTTCTCGTACAGCTACAACATTGGCATCTACCTGACAATGTGTAAAATTGATAAGGTATACAAAAAGCTTGATAAAACCAACCCAGTCAATTATAGCCCCATCAGTCTACCCTTGATCATCGGTAATGTATTGGAAGGTGTCAACGACAGCATCACTCAAACAGCAATTGCTTCATAATAATCTGCTCACTGGCACAGGTTTTGGGTTCTTCCAGGATCACTCAGCTTCTGACCTCCCTCCAGATTTTAATGTGGACACAGCGTTTGGACTCCAGAGGTGACGTGAGAGTGACTGCCCTTGACACGAAGGCTGCATTTGATGGAGTCTGGCATTAGGGAACCGTAGTATGTCCAGAGTCAATGGGAATCAGGGAGAAAACTCTCCGCTGGTTGGAGTTATATGTAGAACAGAGGAAGATGATTGTTGTTGTTGGAGAGCAGTAATCTCAGCTCCAGGGCATCTGTGCAGGACTTTCCCAGGGCACTGCCCTAGGTCTAGACATAGTTTGCTCGTTCATCAATGACCTTCCCTCCGTATAAGGTCAGAAGTGGGATGTTCGCCAATTATTGCGCAATGTTCAGCACCATTCGCAACTCATCAGATTCTGAAGTAGTTTGTGTCCAAATTCAGTAAGACCTGGCAATATCTGTGTATAGTGTGACAAGTGGCAAGTAACATCAACTCAAGTGCCAGGCAATACTCATCTAAAACAAGGGAGAATCCATCTATTGCCCTTTAACATTAAAGAGCATTACCATCACTAAATGCTCCACGACCAACATCCTGGTGTTTATAATTGACCAGAAATTGAACTGGACTAGCCATATCAATATTTAGCTACAAGAGCAGATCGGAGACCAGAATCGTCCAGTAAGTAACTCACCCCCTGACTACCCAAAGCCTGTCCACCATTTACAAGACACAAGTTAGGGGTGTAATGGAATAACGCCGCCCCCCCCCCCCCCCGCCCCCCAACTTGCCTGGATAAACATAGAAACATAGAAAATAGTTGCCTAAGTAGGCCATTTGGCCCTTTGAGCAATGTCAGTACCCCATTCCTTCCCTCTCCCTTTACCCCTTGATCCCTTTAGCTGCAAGAGTCACGTTCAACTCCATCTTGAATATATCTAATGAACTATCCCCAACAGCTTCCTGTGGGAAAGAATTCCACAGGTTCACAACTCTGAGTGAAGAAATTCTTTGTCATCTCAGACCTGAATGTCTTACCCCTTATTGGCTTATATCCCTTACTCCTTATGAGTGCAGCTGTAATAATACTCAAGATGCCCGACACTGTCCAGGACAAAATAACCTGCTTGATTGGCACCACATCCACAAACTTTCATGCCCTCCATCAACGATGCTCAGTAACAGCAATCTACAGTGTGTCGATAAGATGCACTGCAGAAATTCACCAAGGTTCCATAGATGTCACTTTCTAAACCCACGATCACTGCCATCTTGAAGGACAGTGGTAACAGATACATGGGAGTGTCACTCCTTGCTAATTCCCCTCCAAGCCACTCAACATCCTGACTTGGAAATATATCGCTTTTCCTTTCATGTTGCTGAGTCAGACACCTTCTGTAATGACTTTGTGGGTCTGCCTACACAAAATGCCTGCAGGAAGCAAACACAATTATGTCACATTTAGCAGCACAATCAGAGAGTCTGGCAGAAGATGTGATGATGAGAGAAGTGTCATGATGTGAGATATGATCAGCAAGAAAGTGAGGTTAAAATGGGAACTGGCACTTTCAATGAAGAGAGAGGACATTAAAAATACTTTGAATTTTTAAAAAAAACCTTCAAGTACTGTATTTCATGAAAGACTGTACAGACTGAAAAATGTTTTCCTACAAAAAAAAAGATAGAAGCTTTAAAAGCTTGAAACAGTCTCTGAGTAGGTGAGGCGAAGATATTTCTACTTGTGATAGGACCAAAGCTCTGGTTGCTGCTTGTAGTGACTCCTGCCAGAATGAGTATCATTATGGTTTAGCACACACCATCCTCACACTGTATGCATCTGTCATTCAACTACATTGAGGTTGACTCCTCTTCTACTGCTTGTTTCCCTCCCAATGAGATCTCTGTTACTCTTCAGTTCTGGACAACTGCCCAGAATTCTGACGTTTTATTGTCTGGATGTTACTGTTTCATATTATATTTTGCTCTTGCAATTTCAAGTCCCTCTTCATTTGTCTGATAGGCTAGAATTTCCATATATAGACCATGTTATAGAGAGTCTTGCAGCATGGAACAGATCCTTCGGTCCAACTAGTCCATGCCAGCCAGACATCTCAAACTAAACTAGTTCCACCTGCCTGCATTTGGCCCATATCCCTCTAAACCTTTCCTATTCATGTACTTATCCAAAGGTCTTTTAAATGTTGTAGCTGTACCTACATCCACCACTTCCTCTGTTTAAAAAAAGTCGCCCCTCATATTCTTTATAAAGCTGTCTCCTCTCACCTTAAAAATATACCCCCTAGTTTTGAACTCCCCCAACTTTGGGAAAAGATCTTTGCTATTCACCTTATCTATGCCCCTCATGATTTTATAAACCTCTATAAGGGCACCCTACAATCTCCTACTTGCCAGTGAAAAATGTCCCAGCCTATCCAATCTACTTTTATAACTCAAACCCTCCATTCCCGGCAAAATCCGGTAAATCTTTTCTGAACTCTCTCCAGTTGAATAATAACCTTCCTATAACATGGTGACCAGAACCGCACACAGTACTCCAGAAGAGGCCTCACCAATGTCCAGTACAACCTCAACATGATGTCCCAACTCCAATACCCAAAGGTCTGAGCAATGAAGGTAAGCGTGCTAAATGCCACCTTAACCACCCTGTCTATCTATGATGCAAATTTCAAAGAATTATGCCCCTGAACCCCTAGGTATCTCTGTTCTGCAACACTACCCAGAGCCCTTCCATTAATTGTATAAGTCCTGCCCTTATTTGTTTTACCAAAATGCAATATCTCACATTTATCCAAATTAAACTCCATCTACCACTCATCATCCAATTGACCCAATTGATCAAGATCTCTTTGCAATCTTAGATAACCTTCTTCACTGTCCACTATTCTACCAATTTTGGTGTCTTCTGCAAACTTATGAACCATACCTCCCATATTCTCATCCAAATTATTTATGTAAATGACAAACAAAAGTGGACCCAGTAACCAGCCCTGTGAAACATCGCTGGTCACAGGCCTCCAGTCCAAAAAACAAGCATTTTCTAATATGTTGCCCCTCCTTACTGCTGTATTAAATTCCCTGAAAAATATTGCAACCCTCCTTTGCTGCCTTGCATGAATACCCTGTATCCTGGAATATTCAGTTGCCAATCCCACCCCTTTCTCACCCATGTCTCAGTGACTGCAATGTCATCATACCCCCATGTTTTAATTTGAATACTCAACTCATCTGCCTTGTCCATCAGACTACTAGCATCAAAATAAATACCATTCAACTTGGATTTTACTGGATCTGTGATGTTTCATAGGGCCTTCTCTGATAACGCTGTGTCATCATTGCATCACAAGTTTGTTCTCCGGCCCAGAAGAAATAGAACGCTAAAACTAGGGGCTATAAAAATAAACATCTTTCTATTGTGACCCGTCAAGGGCACTTGTAAAATAAAGCTTTTCTTAAAGTGCGAGGATGCTCATAAACCCCTTTCCCTATTGGTTCTAAATACCAAAAGAAATTAATTTGCTAAGAAATTGACTACAGCAATGAAACGAGTAAATGTTCTGCATAGGGTTTAAAATTTCTTGTAAAAGAGCTATTAATATGTAAAGGACTAGGAAGATGAAGCACAAGCTATAAAAGTGCTTGATTTTGGTAATAAACCCATTTGAAGCTACTCTAGTAAACTGGCACCCATGTTACCTACCATTCTAAAATATTTTAAGGGAAATGTTTTAATGCAAGAAATAGAAACGTAAGAAATTAGCTTCTACAATGCTGCTGCGTTGCATTGATTTGTTGAAAGTTTTAATTCCACGGATATGCAAAAGAGTTGAGTGAATGCTCAAGCAAAAAATTCAGTTTATGAAACTAGTGATATTTTGATCATAGCTTACACCCTGTTTGCTGATTACATCCAAGAGCAGAAATTCCATTCTGCGATTCTTGTAGGGATAGTGCAATGCCACAATTTTATGTCATTCTGTTGCTGAATTTTGGTTGACGTTTTGGATGCTGCTTTCTGTGATACTTAATTATTGACAAATCACTCGTGTTCTTTTTTATTGCATCTTACATTACAATTATTTTTATTCGTTCCAGGATTTAGGGTGTCACTGGCAAGGGCTGCATTTATTACCGTGTACAACTAAGTGCTTACTAGGCTATTTCAACAACAATTAAGTGTAAACCACATTGCTATTGGTCTGCAGTCACTTGCAGGCTAGATTTCCTTCTCTGGAGGACATCAGTAAATCAGAATTTTTCTTCCAACCATCTAGTAGTTCCACAGTCACCATTGCTGATGCCATTCTTTTGTTCCAGATTTATTCAATCATTCGAATTTAAACTCCCCATCTGCTATGATGATGCATTGACACAGTCAGAAGAGCTCATGTACTTTTTCTACTAGGATAAATAATGAACATTAAATGTATTCTGTGTATTGGTGAATCTAACGTAAATTGGAGCTCTTTATTTGCAACCATAACAGACTAACAGTATAATGAAAGCAATAGACATCTTTCCAAGTGATTGCCATCAATAGTTGGGAAATCTTGAGCTTATTTTGTGCTTGGATATTAAAAGATTAAACAGTGAGCCTAAAGTAGTGGGTTGCATTCTATGCTTTGACGCGAATAAAACCTTTGCTTTGAATCTTTTGTCCAGCCTCTGGATTACTAGTTCAGTAACATAACCATTGTGGTACCTTAATGGCCAATTATGTTACATGCTACTGTTAAATTATAGTATAACATTCATTTTGTCAGGCAGCGTAGAATGATCAATTATATCACTTATGAATGTAGTACAAACCATTTTAAAAAGAAAGTATCAATGGATAATAACCTTAGCTCAGCAATGAGAATGACCTCACTATAAATTGCCTTATGATGTCTTATTGTTTACGTGTGTGAACAGGCTCATTTTGGTTAATAAGGCAGAACCGGATAAACTAAGACACTGTGTTAAGAAAAGTAATCCTCACTTAACACTCCAAGTCATGATTGCAATGAAATATGGCGAGGGCAAAGAGATTTTGAAAATACATAACGGACCTCCGGTTTTGAACTTTGGGCAGTTTCATCAAACATATTTCTATTGTTCTGGGGTTGATAATATTGGCCTGGGAAATTGCAATGAGACCACAACATATTGGGCTCTCCTGTGCCTTTGATTGACTTGATGCTTGTTAACATTACTGTATGATGTTGAAAGCAGTTTAATTAATGTTGCATTCTACTTGGTCCTCTGAGTGTACCTCACCACTTAACATTTTATCAATTTTAGCCTTTAGTTCCCTAGACCCAACAATTTATATGCACTTTTCTAAACCTGACTGACTCCCTAATTCTCCATCTTTAAGTTGCTCCTTGCAACCTGTTCTTTGAGCAAGAGATTTTGAAAATATATGATGGGCCCGTATCTCAATATCCCTTGAAGTGGCTCACTGTTAGATTTAACACAGTGTGGAGCTGGAGGAACACAGCAGGCCAGGCAGCATCAAAGGAGCAGGAAAGCTGACCTTTCGGGTCAGGATCCTTCTTAAGAAATGGAGGAGGGAAAGGGGGCTCTGAAATAAATAGAAACAGCACCTCATATTCCGCCTTGGAAGCCTACAACCCAATGGTCTCAATGTGGACTTTACTAGCTTCAAAATCTCCCCACCCCCGACCTCATCCCCAGAACAGCACCACCCCCCCTCATCCCCGCCTCATTGACCTGTCTGTCTTCCCTCCCACCTATCGGCTCCTCCCACCTCACTGACCAATCCCCACCACTACCTACCTACACTCACCTCTACTAGCTTCATCCCCGCCTCCTTGACCTGTCTGTCTTCTCTCCCACCTATCTGCTCCACTATCTACCTGCTGTCACCGTCCTGCCTCTCTCTCTTTATTTCTGAGTCCCCTTCCCCTCCCCCATTTCTGAAGAAGGGTCCCGATCCAAAATGTCAGCTTTCCTGCTCCTCTGATGCTGCCTGGCCTACTGTGTTCCTCCAGCTCCACACTGTGTTGTCTCAGACTCTAGCATTGGCAGTTCTTACTACCTTTCGCTGTTAGATTTTGTGTGATACTGTGCCTGTGAAGTACCACATTCTGTGAAGTACCACATTGAAACTTTTACGTGGCTCAGCTGCCTGTTGAAAAGGTAGTGTCAGGAGGCATCGAAATTTACTTACGAAAAATGCCGTTTTGTATAGGAACAATTGTTTTGAGAGTTGTTTGACATCGCATGATGGCAAAAAGTTATTTCCAGCAACATTAATCGGGAGTGCTGAATGTATCTTCAGAAAATCCTGATCACTGCTTTAACACGTGTATTGATTTTCTCACTTTAAAGAGCTTTATGCCTCCATTAAACTTGTGAATAAGGAAAAGCCATGTTTTAACTGCCCATCTGTTGACAACAGCCACACTAGTTTCTAGATTACAGCTACTCCCTTAACCTGGATAGATTTTCTATCCTGCAGTAATCACATTAATTTATAGCACAAGAAAGGAACAGAGTCATGATTGAAGTGGCAGGGGACACATTTCAATAATGTATTTCTTTTTTGTTACCTCTTCGCTTCAGGGATGTAAGCTATAAGACTAGTCCTGACACCCATGCTTCAGTTCAGGTTTTTTTTAATATATATTAGAACAAGATATACAGCTTCTTGAAAACCTAGAACCTTTAGTAAACATGTGGCACCACTTGAATACAGAATCTAGAAATATTGAATGCTGCATGTTGATGTTTCATAATGTTTTGATTATTTTCTGGGTCTTGGGAGACCTGTAGTGAAAACATAAAATAGAAGGATTTTTTTCTTTCACAAAGCAAGTCCTTCTTGTTTTAGAATGGTACATGATGCACCAATAATTTACTATCTATCTTGTTAGCTTGAATGGTTAGAAGTGGAACAGCAGTGGTTTATCATTTAGTCCCAATTTATGTGAGAGGGAGCAATGTTTCCTGTCTTTTCCTCAAGTTTCTGAATTTGAAGTGCATCAGACACCCTTCACTGAAAGTCTTTGTATGCCAAATTCTACTCTACTCCTCTTAAAACAACAAATTGATCTGTATCATTTATATGTTTGGGAGAAGTGACTGTGGGAACATCAGGTAAAATAGTGTACAGTGGATGGCATGGGGTATATTAGAGTGCGATTAAGAGTATTGGGATATTTATGACTGGGGGAGAGATTGGGATGTGTCAATGATTGCATGCATTATCATTGCTACTCATGGAGATGGTGCAACCACATAAAGCATGTGTGGGGAGTGGAGTTTACAGATTAATTTATTGGGTCCAAGCTGCTTGATTCACAAGTAGTACTGTAAATGCACTTAGAACATGAATCTGACTCTTCTCATCTTCTGTTATATTCTGGGTTTTCTGAGATGTGGGAAACCTGGCCACAATGTGTCAAAAACAGAAATCTTTTTAAATTAGTGACACACTATCCTGAAGTTAATGTTGGTCTCACGGAGGATGAGCGTGGGGAGTTAATAGTAGGGAATAAACAAATGATGAAATCACTAAATTGATACTTTGCTTCAGTTTTCATGGTGAAGAACACAAGTACCACCCCAATGGTAACAGGTAATGTAGAGGTTATGGAAAGGGAGGAACTTCAAGCTATCATCACTAGGGAAAAAGGTACTGAGAAAACTATTGGGATTGAAGGCAGACAAGTCTCCAGGGCCTAATGGCCAGCATCTAAAGGTCTTAAAGGAAGCAACAGCAGAGATAGTGGCTCAATTGGTTATAATATTTAAAATTCCCTGGATGTGTGAAAGGTTCTAGTAGATTTGAAAAATACCAATATATTGTCCTCATTAAAAAGGGGGCGGAGGCAGAAAGTAGGAATCTACAGATCAGTAAATTTAATGTGTCTTTGGGAAATTGTTAGAATCCACTATTAAGGAAGTAATAACAGGACATTTGGAAAGGCAAAATACAATCTATCAGAGTCAGCATGGTTTTATGAAGGGTACATCGTGTTTGACTAATTTGCTGGAGTTCTTTGAAGACATAACAAGCAGTGTAAATAGTAGAGATCCTGTAGATGGACTTCCAGAAAGCATTTGAGAAGGTGCTGCGCAAAAGGTTAATATACAAGACAAGATCACATAGGGTTAGATGTAATTTATGAGTTTGAATAGAGGATTGGCTAACAAACAGAAAGAGAGTCGGGATAAGTGTGTCTCTTTCTGGTTGGCAAGATATAATTAGTGGGGTGCCACAACATTTGGTCTTTGGACCCCAACATTCATAATCTGTATCAATGACTTTGATTCAGGGATAGAAAGTACAATAGCCAAATTTGCAAATGACACAAAAATAAGTGGGAAAGTAAGCTGCAATGAAGAAATAGGGAATTTACAAATGGATATGTACAGGTAAATGGGCCAAAATTTGGCAGGTGAATTCTAACGTGGATAAGTATAAGGTTATCCAATTTGATTGGAGGAATAGAAAGACAATGTACTATCGAAATGGTGAGAAATTTGACTGCTTTGGTGCAGGGGGACCTGGGTGTCCTTGTGCATGAATTGCAGAAAACACTCAAATGGAGATACAATAGGGAATAAGAAAGTCAACTGGAATTTTGGCATTTATTATTAAAGGCTTACAAGTAGGAAAGTGTTGCTGCAACTATACAAGGCCTTGAAACCACATCTGGATTATTGTGTACAATGTTTGTCCCCTTACTTGAGGAAGAATGTAGGTGCATTGGAGGCAGTTCAGAGGAGGTTCACTTGATTGATTCCAGAGGTGAAGGGTTTGACTTATGAAGAGACATTGAGAAGTTTAGAAGAATTAGAAGAGATCTAATTGAGGTGTATAAAATGCTAGATGAGATTGAAAAAAAAATATAGACATTGAAAGGATGCTTCCTCATGTGGGTCAATCTAGTACAAGAGGTCATAGTTTCAGAATAAGGGATATCAGATTTAAAACAGAGGAGAGATTAGTTCTCTCAAAGGGTCTTTTACTCTGATGAACTCACTAGCCCAGATTATGGTGGATGATGGGACATTGAGAGAATTTAAGGAGAGGTAGATTTTTAACTAGTTTTTACTAATTACTAATTTACTAATGAAAATCTACTAAAATTGAAGGGTTACAGAAAGCAGGCAGGAAAGTGGAGTTGAGACAAAGATGAGATCAGCCATGAGTGTATCAAAGGAGCTGAGCAGGTTCGAGGGGCTGAATGACCTTCTCCTGCTCCTAGTTCTTAGGTTTTTATGTCCTGATAACCTCAAATCTCACTTCCAATAAAAACAAAATTGATATATTAGTTGGTATAAGTTTTGAAAATCAATTCTACAGCTGTCCAGTGAACCCACACCTATCAGTTCTAGTGAGGAAAAATTTCTCTTATAATCACTAACAGTGCTCCTACACTTTTACTGACCTTATGACATTATCATCTACCAGTCAGATACGACTTTGCAAAATGCCAATTATCTTCTCCATCCAAGAAAAGAAACAATTCCTTTTGATGTTCAGTGCCAAATTTCCCCACCATAAATATCCTGATGAAGCATTATTGACCAAAAACTGAACTGGACTGCCAACATGATGCTGAGATTGGAAGTGGGATATTCTGCAGTAAGTGACTCTTAACCCGCTACATCAAAGTCTTTCCCATTATCCACAAGATACAAACCGTATTGTGATTACGATCCCTTTGTCTGAATGAGTGCAACTACAGCAGCATTCCGGAAGCTTAATGCTATCCAGAAAAAACAGTCTTTTGATCAATTCCACAACTACCTGTCTAACTATACACCATCTCTGCCACTGTAGTTGTGTGAATGTCGTTTAAATGATCAAACTAATGTTCCTTTGACAGCAACTTCCAAACCTATGACCTCCATCACTTGGAAAGACATGGACATTAGGTATATTCAAGCACAAACATTTCCAAAATCTCCCTCCAAGTTACACACCATTTCAACTTGGATTTGCATCATCATTTCTTCATCACTGCTGGATCTAAGTTTTGGAACTCTGGAATAAATAACACTTTAGATCAAAGAGTGTGAATGCCTCATAAAGAAGACTCACCACTACCTCTCAAGGCAATCTAGGGATTCTGTACTCTATTCAGTTGATGGTCCTTTCCCATAGAGAAAGCTCTGAACGTGGTTGCTTTTATTTGATACATCTGTGAATAGCTGAATGCTTTGGTATATTTTGTCTGTAGTAGGACTGTTTTAGGAGAAGCAAATAAAAGTATTTCCAGCAAAAATGGTAACTAAACAATGACAGACTGTAGGATCATATGAAAATGCAAATGCAGCCGTATATTATAATCCAAAATAAATGTATCTTTCAAATCAACACTGAAAAAGTCAGATAGCCAACTATTTAATGTACTGGTTTTCCAAAGTCATATTATCACTTTCCAAGAGCAGTTCTATAGGAGAAGCTTCTCACAAATCATTTAACACAGGGCCACACGTTATTTCTTAGAAATAATGAGGCTCATGATTGGTCTTGTAGAACTCTGATAAGTAGTTGGATGTTTCAGAATTTGTGCATGTCATCCTCTCAATTCTGTATCAATCTTAAGTTTATTAGAATTCTAATAGATATCAAATACAAGAAAGAATTTCTAGTACAATGAAAAATTCTGAAAATATACAACAAGGTCAGGTAGCATATATAAAGTCATGGAGTCATACAGCCTGGAAATAGACCCTTCAGTCTAACTAGTCCATGCCGACCATGTTCCCAAACTAAATTAGTCCCGCCTGCCTGCGGAGAGAGAAAAAATACTGACATCTCAAGTTTTTAATGATATTAAAGCTCTTTGTTATGATCTATTACAGGAGTGATTAAATGATGGAGTTGGTGATCAGAGCAAAAGGGAGTGGTAATTTTGTAACTGACGAAACAAAAGATTCTAAAGCATAACGTTAAAATGCATTTAAACAAATTGTTCTCAACATTGACTATTGTGTGTTCCTAGTGAAATGAATTTAAAGATAAATAAAATCTTTATTTAAAATTGTAGATGTTTCTCAGATAGGAGTCACTGATAGATGAAATAACATGAGGTGCAAGGCATTTACTTCTTCTATCAAACATTACTTACAACATGCCTCTTAAAATGACGTGATTGTCATTTGAAATTTTACTTAATCTGAGTGTTAAGAGTGTAAAGATCTGAAGAAACATAGCTATTTAGTTGTTCTTGATGATTTGTGAACGTTTCTGTGCCTCAAGAATTGATTTCAACATTCTTCTTCTTATTTATGAACTGCAACATGTCCTTGTTCTGCTCTGCATTCAGTTCAATATTGTTCTCCATGTTCCATTGCACACTCTTCACTGTGGTAAATTAGGCACATGTGCCTGAGCAGCAAACAATTGCCACCACTAAACATTTACAATTGTTAAACTCTGAAACACTCTCATAAGATCCTGTATTATGCTCCACCTCTCCTCAAATTTAAAAGGCTCCTAAATCTATTTGTTATTGCCTCCAATCATCTATTGGATAGATTCTGTCATACTTATTCTTTATTCTAAGAACAAAAACCAAGTTCAGATCTGTTCTAAAGAAGGGTCACCGGACCTGAAATGTTAACTCTTTTTTTCCTTCACAGATGCTGC
>NC_063346.1:19034220-19063736 GCF_021869965.1 Rhincodon typus | reverse complement strand
CTGGGTCCCCAATTCTGAAGAGGGTCCAGGCCCGAAACGTCAGCTTTTCTGCTCCTCTGATGCTGCTTGGCCTGCTGTGTTCATCCAGCTCTACACCTTGTTATCTCAGATTCTCCAGCATCTGAAGTTCCTACTATCTTTGGTGGTAGAGATAGTTGGTGGATTGGTTACAATCTTCTAAAATTTGTTGGTTTCTAGAAGGGCACCTGCAGATTGGAATCCGTTTTATTTGAGATTGGAGAAAGGCGGACTGAGAAAATATAGCTTGAAATCTGTCCAAGCAAAATTGCAGGAATCCATTATTAAGGAGGTTGTAGCAGGACACTTAGAAAATCATAATGTGATCGAGCAGAACCAATGTGACTTTGTGAAGTGGACATTCTATCTAACTAATTTGTTAGTGTTGTGAGGGAGTAAAAATAAGAGATTAAAGGGAAATCTGTGGATGCATCGTACTTGGAATTCCAAAAGGTATTTGATACATAAAAAAGCCTAAAGGAGCAGGAGCTTTGAGTTTGCTCTGCTATTCAACACGACAGTGCTGGTCATCCAACTCAGTACCCTGTACCCTATTTCTCCTCAGACTCTATGATTCCTTAAGTCCTAATAACTATGTCTAACTTCTTCTTGAAAACATTCATCGTTTTGGCCTCATCTGGTTTCAGTGACAGAGAATTCAATAAGATCACTGCTCACTGGGTGGAGAAATTTCACGTCATGCCAGTCCTAAATGGCTTACCCCAGACCCTTAGACTGTGACCTGAGGTTCTGGACTCTGAACGTGGGAACATCCTTCCAGAATTTACCATTTCTACTTCTGTCAGAATTTTATAGGATTCTATGAGAGCACCCCTATTTTACTAAATGCTAGTGAATATAGTCCTAACCAATCCGGCCTCTCCTCATATATCAATCCTGTCATTCCAGGAATCAGTCTGGTAAGCCTTTGTTGCACTTCCTACATAACCAGAACATCCTTTCTCAGATAAGGAAACCAAACTTTTTCCACTGCCTGCAGCATCTGTATGCTAACTTTCCCATCAACTTATATACAAGGACACAAGGTTTCAAACTCCTCCACTTTTCCCAATTTGTCGTCATTCAGATAGACAACCTTTTTGTTTTTCTGACAAAAGAGGATACCTCACATTTATCCCCTTATAAACTTCACCTTCCATGCATTTGCCCACTCACTTTAACTTGTCCAAATCACACTGAAACATCTTTACATCCTCCTCACAGTTCACCCTCCCACCCATCTGAAAACTTTGAAACAAAAACAGAAATTGCTGGAGAATCTCAGCAGGTCTGGCAATAATTTCTGTTTTTGTTTCAGATCTTCAGCATCCACAGATCTTTGTTTTATTTTGGTGCAATCTTGGAAATATTGCTTTCAATTCTCTCATCTAAAGTTTTTGAGAAGATTTGTAGCTTGGGTTGTGGATGAGGTTGTAGACTTGTCGAATTGGTGTGTTTGATTGCAGACATTTCATCCTACTAGGTAACATCATCAGTGTGCCCCCGGCAAAGCATTGGTGTTCTGTCCTATTTGTTATTTCTATGCCTCAGTTTGCTGAGGTGGTTGGTGTTTCTTCCGGTTTTGTTATTCAGTGGTTTGTACATCGGGTCCAATTCAATGTGTTTGTTGTTGGAGTTCCAGTTGGAATGTTGGAATTCCCTGGCATGTCTTTCTTTGGTTTGTGCTACTTGGATGTATTGTCCCAGTTGAATTTGTGTCCTTTTTGTCCGTGTGTATTGAGAGCAGTGAAAATTGGTTGTGTCTCTTGATGGATTGTTGGTGTTCGTGTATCCTTATTGTCAGTTTTCTTCCAGTTTGGCCTCTGTAATGTTTCTCACAGCCCTTGCATGGTATTTTGTATAATACGTTAGTTTTACTGGTTGTGGGTATGGGATCCTTTACGCTCGTCAGTAGCTGTCATAGGGTGGTTGTTGGTTTGTAGGCTACCCGGATACCTAAGGGTCTGTGTAATCTTGTGGTCATCTCTGATATGTCCCTGATGTACGGTAGTGACTAGTGTGTCCGGCCATGGTGTGTCGCCTTGTTGTGGTCGGTTGTGGAGGTAACGGCAGATTGTGTTTTTTTGGGAATCCATTCCTTTTAAAGATTCCGTATTAGTGCTCCTGTTTTCCTTGCACAATTCCGGGTTGCTGCAATGTGTTGTGGCTTATTTGAATAATGTCCTGATGCAGCACTGTTTATGGGTGTTGGAGTGGTTGCTGGTTTAATTAAGTATCTGGTCTGTATGTGTGGTCTTTCAACATCATCAAGGACACCAGAATAGAAGAGGACGAGATAATGATATCCTTCAATGTAACAGCACTATTTACATCCATAAACATCGACCTAGCCAAAGAGACAATTGCCACACTGCTGGATGAATTGCGAAGGCAGGCACCCCATGACACCAACAGCATCAACAAGGACAGCACCCTGAAACTGCTGGATCTGTGCCTCATAACCCACTTCACCTTCAATGACAGTATAGTCAAACAAATCAACAGGACATCAATGGGATCCCCAATATCAGGACTGATTGCAGAGGCAGCAATGCAAAGGTTAGAATGGACAGTGCTCCCCACTATACAACTCAAACTCTTGGTCCGCTATGTAGATGACACCTTCGTGATTATCAAATGCACAAGACTAGAAGAAACCCACCGACACATAAACAACATCCTCACCAGAATAAAATTCACAAAAGAAGAAGAGAACAACAATTGACTACCCTTCCTTGACGTAATGGTGGAACGTAAGAACGATGGGGAACTCCAGACTCGTGTATACAGAAAGACCACACATACAGACCAGATACTTAATTACACCAGCAACCACCCCAACACCCATAAACAGAGCTGCATCAGGCCATTATTCAAATAAGCCACAACACACTGCAGCAACCCGGAATTGCACAAAGCAGAACAGAAGCACTTAAACAGAGATTTTAAAATGAATGGATATCCAAAGCCGTTACCTCCATGACAGACCACAACAAGAAGACACACCACGGCCAGACACACTGGTCACCCTACCAAACATCAGAGATATATCAGAGATGACCACAAGATTACTCAGACCCCGAGGTATTAGGGTAGCCCACAAACCAACAACCACCCTGCAACCCCTACTGACGAATGTAAGGGATCCCATACCCACAACCATTAAAATTAACGTATTATACAAAATACCATGCCAGGACTGCGAGAAATATTATAGAGGCCAAACTGGAAGAAAACTGACAATAAGGATACACGAACACCAACTAGCCACCAAGAGACATGACCAATTCTCACTGGTCTCAATACACACTGTTAAAGAAGGACACGAATTCAACTGGGACACTTCCATAATAGCACAAGCCAAACAGAAACATGCCTGAAGGCCTGGCATTCCAACCAGAACTCCATCAACAAACACATTGAACTGGATCCGATATATAAACCACTGAAAAACAGAACCGGAAGTGGTGTCAACCATCCCAGCAAACCAAGGCATATAAATAACAAGTGGGGCAGAGCACCAATGCTTCACTGGAGATACACTGGCGATGTTACCTAGCAGGGTGATGAAACGTCTGCAATCAAAGACACCGGCTCGGCGAACAAGTCTTCAACCTAATTCCTGCATCTAAGAAATTGTTAATACATATTGTGAATGGTTGAATCCAAGTAGTGAATCTTGTGATACCCCACTAGTCATTGGCTCCCACTTGGTAAAAGACCCATTGATTCCTATTCTTCGTTTCTTGTCTGCCAGCCAGTTCTCTACCCATGATAGTGCATTATCTCCAATAACATTCCATTTGCCTTTTTCATTAATTGTTGTACCTGTATCCTAACTGTTTGTGACTCATACATTAGAATGCCTAGATCCCTCTGTATGTCAGAAGTCTGCAGTTGTTCTCCACTTAAATAATACTTTTATATTTTATCTTCCTGCCAATGACCAACTTCAAATTGCCCCACATTACACGCCATCTTCCAGTTTTTATCCATGCATTCAATTTATCTCTATCAGTCTATAATCATATTATGTGCTCTTCACAGCATACTTTCCTCCCTATCTCTGTGACATCTGCAAATTTGACTACCATTCTCCCCTCATCTAAGTTATTGATATAACTTAGACAAAGGTGAGTCCTCAGTACAGATTCCTGCCAAAGCCCACTTGTCACATCCTGCCAGTCAGAAAAAAGACCCATTTATGCAAGTGTTTTCTGCCAGCTAGCCAACCTGTATCCAAGCTTGTATGTTACCCTCTTACATGAGGAGCTCCTGCTTTGTATAATAATTTTATATGTTTCACCCTGTGAAAAGCCTTTTGGGAATCCCAAATGCTGCAAGCTCCCCTTTCAGTGACTGTGCGAGGATAACCCTTTTAGGATAGAGATGAGGTGGACATTTTTTCCCCCTCTTGAGAGGGTTGTGCGACTTTTGAACTCTGCTTCAGAAGGCAGTTGAGGCAGGACGTTGTATATTTTCAAGGCAGAGATTGATTCTTGTGAGACAACGAATCAAAGGTCATTGAGGGTAAATTTGAATGCGGAATTTTATACATTAATAGATCAATTGTGATGTTATTGAATTGTGGAGCAGGTTTGAGGGACTAATCCTGTAATTACAACCCTCACTGATCAGTGAAAAACTTGTGCCAACAAGCATCTATTGAAGTTGCGAGCAGTGAATATATTTTCAGCAACATACTAGCTTTTTCCAAACTTTAGAAGGTTGGGTATTTTGCTGCCTTGACAGTACTAATGGCCTTACCTACTTTTTATGCCTGACCTTACCCAAAATGTAACTGTTTCAAAAGAACTCATCTAGGTTTTGGACCCTTAACTATCTAAAGCCTATGAGTCATATTTCAGAAAACTGATTAGGGCAAAATGCCTTTGCTTAAATGTAGCTGAACTTTTAAATTTGCATCTGCCTCAGTGAATGGTTACAGTGTGAAATATATCCCAATGCACTTGATGCTGGGTTTTTGGATAAAATGTTTGAAATTGGACTTCTGTACCACCTTGACTAAGGAGTGGTTCTTCTTTTAGCCTTTGTGAACATTCAGTGTCTGTGACTTGAATATATAATGCCAATGGAAAGTAATAATTTTCATGTGTCTTGTATTAGTGCTGTCTTGGATGAATGACAAAATGTACAACCAATTACTTCTGTGATGGTGTCATAAATCATTTGCCCTTGCTATTGTTAATTATTCAGGATTTCTGATCATTACCACCCACACCACTACCATCCAGAATAGTCTAATTGTACTCTGAAAGCTGCTGAGAACTGAGGGAAATAAAGTTAATCTTAATTGCCAATAGATAGCCATGCAATACTTATGTTTTTGTTTAAAAAATACTTGTTGTGGTGTAGTATTACATGCCCAATAATTTTTATATAATTATCATTGAAAGGATCAGGAGTTCACAGTGATAAGAACATAATAATCCATGAAATTTAAAAGGATCTCAATCTCTTATCCAATCAATGCATTTAGAAGATTTTACTGATTCACAGCACCAGATTCCCAAAAGTGCTGGTGATTGTCCAGGCATAAAATTATTACCAAAATGAACATGACGGATGTCACAATTTGAGACATGTTATTAGTGTTGGTTAGACATGCGTAGGCTTTGCAAACTGAGACTATGACCATGGTTAATGGAACCGAAAAGAAATAATGAGCTCTGTATTGCAGAGTAATCTATGCAGCCGAAGTCAACAACACAAAAAAAAAATGTGGAGGAGGACAAGTTGACAAAAGGCTTGTGAATTTGTAATTTGCATTATATTGTGACAGATTTTATTATGTAAAGACAGGAACCCTTAAGTAGTGTAATGATGAAAAACCTATGAGAGAAATGGAGTGAGAAGCAATCAAGTTTAAAACCAAATAGGAGTAGTTGTAACTTTTATTGCTAAAAAAGGGTAATAACACACTGATATCCATTGGAAGAGAAAAATGGGCCAGGTACTAAATGTCTGCTTTCCCAATTACTTTCCCAGTAAGCTAGAAAGAATTAGGAAAATAGAATTAGGAACATATCTACATATAGTCCATATATCAAGAAACAATCAAGATAAACAGCACTATCCTTTTTCGGAAGTATTCTTTTAAACTTCACTGAAGAGATTAACTTGTTTAAAAAATGACATGTTTGCATTTTCTTAACTATCTAATTATTTAAACTCATTAAATGTTCCATGCCTCAAAAAATGATGCTGCCAAAGATGATTGACTGCCACAGAGGAGTAATTGTGCATGGCCTCATTGTGAAAAGTGAACATATCAAGTTGGCATCTGAAGAAATTATGGTCAGAGAGGTAGTGCGTTTGGATTCAGGCTAGATATTTTCAAACTTGAAGATGATTTTTCTGGACTACTTTCATACATCTCATGATAGATGCTTACAGTGGTTGTAACATAAAGGTGGGTGGAAAATCAAATTAAAACATTTTTTAAAAATCTATTACAAATCCACTAATATTCTTGACATAACATTTCCCTTGCATAGAACGGTGTGCAGAAGCACTCTAATTATATCTCTTCTCAATTTTTTAAACTTAAAATTAGGGAAGAAAAGATATATTGGCCTTTAGCAATTTATGAAGCAAACTAGTTTCCAACTCTCATCACGTAAGTCATTGACTTATGTTTTATGTATGCAATTCCAACTTACATTTTTATAGCAGCCCTGACTGAGAAGTACAGCTCAGAGAGCATTAAAATGGTACCATGAAGGAGATGGGAAATATTAAAAGTGCACTTAAAAGCATGGGTAAATAGGTAGAAGAATTTTTTTTTTGAAAGGAGTGAATTGGCAAGACGAAATGTTATGGAGACAGATTTCAAAAGGATTGAGATATAGTGGCTGAAAGATCAGTATTGGAATGCAGCAAGTATCAAATGTGAAAGAGCAGGGGATCTGAGCCAGGCTGTATTGTTAGAAATGATTGCCCAGTTGATGGCAGATGAAGAAGTATTTGGAAACTAGAACAAGAACTTATAATGTACTGCAAAGTAAAAAAGGAATAGATCTTAGCGGAGGTAATGTGGTCTGTTAAGTGGGATATCATGTGAGGAAGTATTTGGATTGTAGAGCTCATGGCTAATCAAGAGTTTATGAAGGGGACAGCTAGAGACGCCAGCAAGGAGTGGTAGTGAAGTAGTTGAAGAAAGCATTTGAGTTACACACTAGGGGTTTTGAAATGAAGGTTTTGAATGAATACCGATTTAAAGATTCAAGTAGTATTTCCTTGACAAAGTGAATGCAAATGAGTAGATAATTTCAGACATACTTGGGTTTTATAAACAGGGGCTTACAACAGAAGAACGAAGAGAGGAGCCTAAACTTTGCCCTGGTAATATTGGCAAACCTGTGTTTGCTGTTGTTACACCACTGAAATAGGCAGTAAGGAGTTCGCACATGCAGAATGATGAGGAAATCCATATATCGCTGTCACTAATTCTACACTTCTCCAGAGAGAGTGTAGTATAGTGCAGTGAATGGACAATCAATCAAATTGGTGTGAATTTCCACTCATGTACTGTTGTGGAGATGATAATGTAGTGGCAATGTTGCCAGTCTAGCAATACAGAAACACAAACTCATTTTCCAGAGATAGTAAGAACTGCAGATGCTGGAGTCTGAGATAACGCAGTGTGCAGCAGGAGGAGTGCAGCAGGCCAGGCAGCATCAGAGGAGCAGGAAAGCTGACATTTCGGGTCGAGACCCTCTGATGCTGCCTGGCCTGCTGTGCTCCTCCAGCTCCACACTATGTTATCTCTAATTTTCCAGAGACCCCAGTTTAAACTCCGTCATGGCAGCTAATGGAATTTAAAAATCATTCATTTAACTGATTGAATGTATGGAGAGTAAAATGGAAACCTCTTGTACCAAAGTGTCACGTGTCATGATGTTGTCTAGCTTCTTGCAGGTATGGTACCTTTGAGGTCTTTTGATAGTATAACAACTCTCTTTTTAATATATATATATATACACACAATGCTTTCTTCACTGTTGTACATTCTCTTCATATATTAATGACTTGGCAGTGAGCCAACATAGCCAGACGTAGTCCTTCTAGAATTATCATGACTTGGCTGTGTAGCTTTCCTCTGTAGGGTGCTAAGCATCATTATAGCCAGATATGCTTTATACATGACAGATATATAGTTGCTGCCAGATGTGATAATTTCACAACCAGTGTTGTCATCTTGTCTGACGGACAGTTGATTGTGTGCAACACAGATCTGTCATTTGTTCTGACGTCAGATTTGATTTTTGGTTGTGACAATGCCATAATGCCTGCGTATTACACAATATTGTAAAATTTTACCACAAGCCCATGTATTTGTATGAAGATCTTGAGCACTGATACTTTGTTCTGGTTCAAGTTGGGACAACTGCCTGCATACTCATTGATCATGTTCTTGTACCAATTTCTCCGTCATTCCAACAATGTATCATATTTATGTGTTTTTGTGTTAAGATTTTGAGGGAAGAATTGTGTGGATTTGTCTTCTAAGGATGAGGGCTGCCCATGAGGGAAAACCATTATTCAGTGGAGTGAAATGTAGATTTAACCTGAAAATCTTGGCAAGTAGCTCTGCATTTAATGATCATGGACTTTTCCATAGAAACAGTGCATTCTGCAAGATCATTAGAGGATAATGAGGAGACGAGGTAATGTATTGAACTTGCTGCAAGTGGCTGTTGGTCAGGGAGGGGTTTGTGGGAATCACATCCCAAGGCCAGGGTTGAGGGGGATGGGGTGCCTGTGCTGGGGGAGGGGTGTGTGAGTTGGTTGGAGGGCAAGAGGGGTTTTGAGTCTAGCAGAGGACAATAAGGAGTCTTCAGGTCCCATGTTGAGTCAGTGTCTGGTGAACTTGGGGAGGTGTAGTTGTATGTATGGTAAGTATTGGTCTGTTGAATACTTAGGAGTTAGACTAGATATTTAATTGTCTAACCTTTATTGAGTAACTCTACTTAATTTCATCAAAACCCTCAGTTCTTTCAGAGTGTGCTACAATGTGGATTCTGCAGGTGTCTATAAGCTGGAACGAAATTCCAATCATAACCTTGTATTCATTGTCAATTGTTAGAAAAACACTCTAATATACTTAAGGGAAGAAAACTGCTGTCCTTACCTTGTTTGGCCCACACGTGATTCCAGACACACAACAATGTGGTTTATTTGGGGAAATTAGGTTTGGGTAGTAAATGCTAGCCTTGCTAGCGATGTCCGCATCCTAAGAATGAATTAAAAAAAAACTCCCATCTGTATTGGAATAAACACTGTCCAGCCATCAGAAAGTTCATGCTAATGTTCCTTAAGTAGAAAAATACGGTTGTGAATGGATATGAAATGGAATCAAGCAACAAGACAAAGTTGCAAATCATAGTTCAAGTTGATGGGTAACAAGGAACTTTGTCAACTGTAGTTACATTTATTAAGAATCCACAGGAAGAAGAGAACAAAGGATAAGGGTAAAAGAAATTTCTGAGCTTTGGTAAGGTGTTGTGAGCATTGATCCTTTGGATTCTCTGCTAAGTTGCTCATATATATACCACACACACAAATGGTCTGAGCTACTAAACTGGGGAAACAACATTGAAATTTTGTGATGATGCCAAATTGCAGAATACAAAAAAATTGTGAAAGCTTACAGGAAACAATTAATAGGCTAGCAGATGGCTAATGGATGGCAAATACAGTTTAATGTATAAATAAATTCAGTCATTCGTATTGAGAGTAAGCATAGATCTTTAAGAGAACGTAGTAGAGAAACAGAGAGACTTAATGTATACAATCCCTGGTCAGGAAAGGTGGCAGAATTATTAGATTATGTTCTAAAGAGAATAAACTTTAGGTTTATATGGGGCATGGGGTAAAAATGTAGGAATGTAATATTGAACTTGCATTGAGCGTTATTTGTGATGCATTTTGAGCATTGCTTAAACGTTGTTTATTATTGGAGGGATACGAACAGAATGGAAAATGTACAATAATAACTTCATTAGGATGTTCCCTTAAATTAGCACGAGGAGGTAAGATTTTTCTCACTAAAACTGAAAAGGTTAAAGATTGAATTGATAGGTATCCTTGTCACTTGCTCTGCAGAGCGGTTGAAATTGTTTATGGTGGGATCATGCTGGCTCCAGAATGTTAAGTAGGTTGTAAAATTTTAACTGCTTACCAGAGTGCTGGATTTATGCTCCACTCTGGTAAATGGGTAGAGATGCCCTTCTCATCTTCTGGCTGCCCATGTTCCAGGTGTATGGGTGTGTGGGGAGTGAATGGTGATCTGCTTCCTAACCTTGGGCCTCAAAGTCCTGAATGGTCAATAATGACCAGTGAAGAACTCACCCACCTCTGCCAACATTTTATCCATAGTAGAGGTGGCAGACTCCATGCAGAAGGTCAGGCAGTTTTACTTGTATGCAGCTGGTGTCAGGCAAGGGGAGATCCTTCCATTATGGGACCATCAGAGGCACCCCATGCTTGCTCCAATCTCATCCCCTCCTTTAACCACTCCCTGACCTCTTGAGCCTGGTCATCAGCCCATCCCTCTCTTCGACTGGGACCCCTGATCCTTGACTTACCTGGGCTCTTCAGTGTGGTCAGACTGCCTATAGTGTAATTGGCCAGCAACTTGTTCAGGCAAGATCTCCTCTCAAGATGGGACAGAAGTCTTGCCTTAAACCAATTAGAGTCATACAGATATATAGCACACAAACAGACCCCTCGGTCCAATTTGTCCATGCCGACCAGATATCCTACAAAATTCAATCCCAATTGCCAGCATTTGGCCCATATCCTTCTAAACCCTTCCTATTCATATACTGATCCAGATGCCTTTTAAATGTTGTAATTGTAACAGCTTCCACCACTTCCTTGGGCAACTCATTCCATACGTGCACCACCCTCTGCGTGAAAAAGTTGCCCCTTAGGTCCCTTTTAATGTCTTTCCCCTCTCACCTTAAACCTATGCCCTCGATGGGAAGTTTTGGACTTCCCCAGCCCAGGGAAAAGACCCTGCCTATACCCTGTCCATGCCCCTCATGATTTTATAAAACTGGGTAAGATGGAGGACAGGAAAAATTTGTGGCTGAAAGAGCTGCTCCTTTTTTGAGGTATTTTCAGTGTTGCAGCTGATTTCCTCAAATTCTAAGAGCAATAATTACTGTTTTATAAGCTGTTGCATTGTTTTGGAACTTTGGGAAAGAAAGATCAAAAGAACGGCACTTTAAAAAGGAGGAAGGGAGACGGAGGCAGTGACCACGTGGTGGGAAGTGAATCAACAGAGAAGGAAACTAGCAGTGAACTTTCACAGCTACTACCTCTGCACCTCGGGTTTCATCTAAGAAAATTATTAATATTTCTCCTAATAGTGTAACAGAATAGCAAGTGAACAGGCTAATTTGAGGACAGGTTAAGCAGCGGGAGATAAGCTGGTGACATAATTTATTACTCTCCATTTGGTGTCAGAAATGAAAATGGAAATACTGGGGGCAGAGAGGCCATTGCTGTGAGGTTAATAAGGTAACTGGTAGAGGAGAAATGGATTTTGGCCTCTCAAAGGTAATTTGAATAGTATAAGTAAAACTTAATAAATATTCTTAAGATTATATATATTTTATTCTGTTTACAACTGTGTTTTCAAAGAAGACTAAACTTTTACTCAGTTAAGATTATTTAGATCACAGGACATTAGAAGAGTCCAAAATCCTAAACTTACGTCTGACAGAAATCAATCTTGGCTCATTTGACATGCATAATACATGATGGATAATATGTTTGCCTGTGATCTGTACCCAAATGCCTTCAGGTAAAGCTGTATAATTTAATGCCTCTGTTGATCCCACATCATAAACCATCCTTTGCCCTGTGTCAATGATATTGCTTTCAATTTGAAACTGCACCTGACATCCTGCACATCAAAGACTTGGTTGCTGACCACAGTGTAATTGGTTAAAAGAAAGGCAATTATAAAGCAATTTAATATTTGGACCACTCTTTCCCTCTTGACATGCTAAATATCCGCACATTTATTTAAAAATCTCATTTAAGACATGCCTTTTTTGTGTCACACTTTTCTTGCTTCCTCTGAGATAGGGTTTGTCACACATTGAAGACATTTGAGAATAAAGTCCAGTTATATTAATAGTTAACGATTTAGATGCTCCCAATATTAAAATGACCAATATGCCTGTAAATGCACTTTAATCTTCTCAGTGGTGGAACTGTACGGACTGACATGCTTCATCTGTTTCATAAATGAGGTAGGTTTTATATTTGAAATTGATTTTATTCTATATACAATTTATTTCCCTCTGAGAGTTTGCTTCTTCTGTTGTGTTGACTCTAATCTTGCACCGTCTTTTAGTGACAAATATTTTAAAGAATTCCACAATCCTTGTGAGAAGTTGAAATGAAAGAACACAGAGGGACACAATGACACCGACTCACAATTATTGATTGCTTCTCACCTAAACTCAGACTTAAGCAATTTGAGACGTGACATAGAAGCACATGCAGTAGCAAAAAAAACTGGAATAATATACAAATGGATATTTGAGTGAACACCTACAATAGTTTTGCATGCAAGGTTTTTATTGTTAAATCTTACCTTCATTTTTGCAGCAATAATTTTGGTGTGATTACGCACATAGGGCTGGATTTACTGCATTTCTCATCCTTTATATTGACTGGGTGGCTATATTGTAACTTGAGAAACTATTAGATGATTGTCATTACATGTGCATTGGTATTGGTTATCGTTAATTTTGATGAAAAGTCATTTTTGTTTTATCCCTGAAATGCATAGAAACATAGCCTTAAGCTCCTTATGTATTTCCAAGTTTCAATTCTGATTCTAATAGTTTCCAATTTAACTAGCAGCTTTTTGAATGACACTTATATCAGATATCTTTTGGAAATCTGTATGTGCAGTGTGCAACGCAGCTAACTCGGATTCTTACTCCTCCAAAGAAATTAAGGAGGTTGGTCAGACCGGATCTTTACCATCAAAGTCACATTGACTGTGCCTCATGGTTGCACGTTTTTTGCTGCATGGTTATTCCTCAGTTTTATTACTGAAACTCCATTCCTTCATTTTGCATACAACTTTTGAAGCAAGCCTGACAAATCTCTGGTTGCTTGTGTTTGCAGAGAAAATCATGGAAAGGTTACTCCACAAAAGGAAACTGTTCACTCCGTCGTAAATGTGCCATTTGTTTTGTCACTTTTTAAAAATTTGAACAATTTTCATTGAATTTTCAATCTATTAAAACTTCCCTGGTGTCCTAACATAAAACCTTTTGTAAGATTTGTGGCCTTACAAGTCTCCTTTCTAATATTTCTAACCTTGGGAATATATTTGTTTAAGTCTTTTCAGCTTCTCTCGAACTTCAATCTCATTCGCAATAAAGTCCTAAATTAGCAACAACACGTTATTTGCCTATTTGTTTCATGAATACTTTGGGGAAATTATTGAAAATATTTGCCATTTCATGCTTACTATTCCCTCAAGGATCATTTGCATCTAATGTTTTTACCTCTTCTCTCTGAGGATATTATTGTCGACCTGAAGTTATATTTCTACTAATATGTTTTCGATTTAATTGTGAACTTTACCGTAAACTGAACAGAAGAGTGCCTGGATACTATTTTTAATTTAAATAGAATACACATGTAAATTAGTGACTCAAAGATTGGCACAGGACAAATGGGTTCAAATTCATTGACATTGGCACCCAGTAGTGGGAAAGAGGCAGCTGGTCAGTTAGGACGGACTCTGCTTCAATCATGCTGGGACCAGAATCCTGGCAAATCACATAACTAGGGGTGTAGAGAGGACTTTAACCTAAATAGTTGGGGAGGAGGGAAAGTGGGGATGGGAGGAGGACCTTGTAGGGAGGAGGGGAGAGGGGAGGAGGAGGGTTCAGTTGCATGAAAAATTAGTAACTCAAAGTGTAAGGAGAAGGTAGGAGTACAGGTTAGTGGTAAGACTGATTGTTATCCGAAAATGATAAGAAAGCATGTGAAGATAACATTGCACCAAGAAATTGAGGAAGTGTAGGGAAAATTAATAATAGGACAAACTTAAAAAACTTTGTATCCAAATGCACATAGCATTTGAAATATAATTAATGAGCTAATAGTGCAAATGGAGACAAATAGGTATGATTTGGCGGCGATTACTGAGACATGCTTACAGGAGACCAGGAGTGAGATACTCTGTTTCAGAAGCATAGACAGGAAGGAGAAGGAGGTGGTGTAACTATGTTAGTAAAGGATGAGATCAGTGCTGTAGTGAGAAATGATTTTCACACTGGAGGTGAAAATGTAGAATCACTCCCGCTGGAAATAAGAAATAGCAAGAGAAAGAAGTCCCTGGTGGGAGTAATCTGTGGGTCTCCTAACAGTAGCTGGACAGTGGGAAACATTATAGATCAGGGATTGTAAGAAAGATACAACAATAATCATGGGAGATTTTATTACTTATATAGACTGGATTAAACAAATTGGCACGGACAGCCTCGTCGGAGAGTTCCTAGTATGCAAGTTCAATATTACATTCCTACATTTTTACCCCATGCCCCATATAAACCTAAAGTTTATCCTCTTTAGAACATAATCTAATAATACTGCCACCTTTCATGACCAGGGATTGTATACATTAAGTCTCTCTGTTTCTCTACTACGTTCTCTTAAAGACCTATGCTTACTCTCAATACGAATGACTGAATTTATTTATACATTAAACTGTATTTGCCATCCATTAGCCATCTGCTAGCCTATTAATTGTTTCTTGTAAGCTTTCACAATTTTTTTGTATTCTGCACTTTAAAATTTTGTGATGATGCCAATGTTGTTTCCTCAGTTTAGTAACTCAGACCATTTGTGTGTGTGGTATACATATGAGCAACTCTAGCAGAGACTCCAAAGGATCAATGCTCACAACACCTTACTCACCTATAAAATTCCTCCTATTGATACACTTATTGACAGACGTAAAAATGCATGGGTGTTATGGTGGGGGAAAAGACCGAGAAGGCAGTTCATTGGTCCCTGTCCATCAGGTTTATTGAGATAACCCTATTGCTGATCATAATTCTGTTTTTCAATCTTCTTTCTCTGGATTCTTTCACTTGTTTGCAGAAGACACATTGATTTGTTTATACTTATAAAGGTTTCTGATCTAATAGTTAGAAGACACAACTTATAGTAAGCAAGTGATGAGAGGAAATAAGCTGCTACCTGCAGGGCAGAAATGCAACCCCTTCACTTCTGCAGGTTTGTTTGTTTCTGACCTGAACATTTATAACCCTCAGCTACCTAGGAGCCAATCACATGGTTTTTGGCAGGCAGAGGCTTTGTCATTGGTCTGTGGACTAATGACCAGTTACCAATCAGTTTCTTGTTGTTGACCAACTCATTCCCCCTTGGCACCAGTTGATCTGCAATTAAACCTTCTCAATGCTTGCACAGACAGTTGTGTAAACAGCAATTACAATACTTGCTTTTAAAAAGTGCAACAATACCTGACCTTTTCCCATCTTTTCCCATTTCAGTGCTTAATAATAATAAAAAAGATCCTGTCATTATCGCACCAAAGCACCTGCAAAAGATATTTCCTTGTTTGTCGTGATATCACCCAGAAGTGACATACAAGCAAGGGAAACAGATGTATTTTGTTGACATGCTGTAGAGATCAGTACTGTCTGCAGAAAACAAAAGCTAAGGTTGTTAATGCAGCATGGAACCTTCCAGAATCAAGGAGAAGCAACAGCTTGAGAAGGATTGAAAGTCTTCAGTCCTGCTGAGATATTGAATCTAAAGGACAAGTCCTCCTCAAATAAACCAAACAACACAACAAAATGATACTCTCCAAGTGCTGCAGTGAATAGTGATGAAAGGATGTCTTGACAGCATCAAAGATGCATCTATGCCTATCAGAGAGTGTTGGGTGCACAGAGATGAAATTATAGTCCAAGGTTGCATCTTGTACAAATGACATAGTCATTATCCCTAAGGATATGAAAAAAAAATGCTGAAGCACATCCATGAAATCGAGGAATAGAGTGTAGTCTGAAGAAGGCATGAGAAGTGCCCGACTGGCCAAACATGAGTGAAGAGATCAAACAGCACATCAACCAGTGAAGTGCTTGTAATGAAGACCAAGTTGCAGAAGTTCAGCAACTGCATGTCATGTATATCATCTCAGTCAATCCATAATTGATGCTTGGAGCTAACCTATTTGCAGAAACTTGGCATGACTGACTACATCAAATGCAAAATATTACGGATTCTGGAAATCTGAAACAAGCACAGAAAGTGTTGGAGAAACTCAGCAGATATAGGAGTATCTCAGAGGGAGAAAAAGAGTCACTGTTTGAACACAATATGACTTTTCTTTGGAAATGCTGACTACTAGGAGTTAGACCAGCTGACTCACCAACTTCTAGTGAAGTTGATAAATGCCACACTATCCCCAGTCAAATGGAAAAGCAGAAGCAGCTGTGAAAATTGCCAACAGATTTATAAATCAAGCATATCCAATGCAGACTTGATAAGGCAATCCTTGATGACGAATGTACCTACTGAACGCAGGAAAAGTAGTTCAGTCCAAACACTAATGCCACGTTGCACCCAAAAGAACCAAAACAACTACTGAATATATAACTAGTACAGGCTTGAGTAATAATCTCAAGGTGAAATGACAGCCAAATTTCACTTTGATAAAATGGCACAGTCATCACAAGAGCTGGAGATTGGAGAATCAGTAAACATTCAACACTCTCAACAAGAGTCAATCCATGTGGTAGCTTGAGCCTGTGTTGAGCAGTGGTCACCTTGATCAAATATGGTGACTGTGAATGATAGGAGATATTGTTGTAGCGACAAACTTCTATGTACAACTAGAGGAGCTGTGACTTTACTGTAGACAACCGACCAGCACGAAATAAAGCATGATCCATCACAGAGATCCACTGCTCTCCAGCAATGAAAAGGATTAACAATACCAGTTGCCATGATAAAAACACTCTCACTGCAGGAATTACATTACCTGGAGAAGGACATTATCCTAAAAATGAGCAGATACAAAATGAATAACCAACAACAATGTGTAAATCAGTAGGAGACCTGCATGATTTAAAGGTGTTAGCAATGCAAGTGCAGGAATCAACAGATATGGAATCAACTAGAGTTAACACAATTCTGTTAATGATAATTTTCTTTGTGACCATATATATTGAGTAATTTGGGCAAATTACAGCTAAAAATTATCATGCTCACAATTTTTTTTGTTTTGAAGAAGGTGATGTTTTGAGAAATGCATTTGCACTTTGTGTACTGGCTGTCTTGCTGCAGTCACATAATCTCTATCTTTGCTGTAAGTGCCTTTTTTAATTGCTGTCTTTGGCACCCATTAAAATACAGAAAAAACAAGAAAGTGGAATTGAAATAGGAGATCAGACATGGTCTTTTTGAACAGTAGAGCAGGTTCTCCTGTTCCTATTTCTTCATTGATGAGACCTGCAGCTACTTCCTCTATTTTTGGCCACATCTTGCAGTGTTTGGTCTTCGTGACACAAAATATATCCAATCACATGGGAGCAACATTTGGCACTAAGATTTTTTTTCTTTTTTTTGACAATACACCTTAGATACAATGTGCGTGCATCGTGGATTTAGTTTGAGCCCCATATTCGACCACACCTCTCTTTCTGTTAAAACTTACATCAGTCACACCCAAATCAATTATGACACCAATTGTAATTTTGGGGAAAAGTAGCATGCAGCAAGAAAGGAAAAATAAACTAGTTACACCAAATACAGTTTTGCATGATCCATCACAGTTATGAAAAGAGGCTGGCATATTGCCCACAGAAATTTAGGGCTAACTTGCTTCTGAGTTCTGTATGAACTCACAGACATGAAGCAAGATTTTTAGCTTTCAGAACATGTATTATTGCATTGAGAACACTCAAGATGAAACTTAACCCAAGGTTTATGAGGACTAATAAATATATTGATATTGACACAATACTGAAGTGTAGATTGGAGGACACTCAATAATTCACCACTGACAGCACTGACTCTAAAATGTAGCAGCCTCCCAGCGTGGATGCAAGGCTATTAACTCTTCATTCTGGGATCAGGCTTCAAATCCAACTTAGATTGAAGTTGTCCTCTTTCTGACAGCTTTCAGAATCCTCTGCAAAATGTGCTTCAGCAATCTCAACCCAGTAACAACTGGTTATCAGTCCACAGCAAAAACGTATTAACCATAACTTGCTACAAACTCAACAGTCTCAGTTTCGGGATGGTTTAACAAGGTGACAATGTGAAAAGTAAAAGGAAAAGTCATGGTAGGAGATGCTCCTCTGAAACTTAGGATAAGGTGTATCGTTGAGATAAGATACAGGGGCACAAGGGAGTTTTTCAAGTGTGAGACAGGCATGTAAGTTCTGAACTAGGTCTGTATCATTTGCCATATTGTATCATGCATAAGAGAGAACAAGGTGTAGAGCTGGATGAACACAGCAGGCATCAGAGGAGCAGGAAAGCTGACGTTTTGGGCCTAGACCCTTCTTCAGAAAAAAAAGGCATCATGCATCTTTGTAGACATCTAGATCAGTTATTACATGGAGTCAATAATAACATTAAAATAAGGGTGCTATCCTTTTTTAAAAGCTGTCCATCCTAGCACCCAAGAACTAAGCCCTCTCTTTAATTTTAAGTACTCAACCATTCAGTAAAAGTTGCTTATTTGTCATGTTAGGCTGTTGAGAAATGTTGTCATTATCTGTGTTCCACTAGTACATAACTTCTAGGATCAACATCATGCAGGAGCTGGACTACTTTTGCCTCTGACGGAAATGGTAGTCTAAGAGGGTAACTTTTGGGACTGGAGGATGGGAAAGGGAGAGAGAGGCAGTGAAAAAAGTGGGATCGAGTGAAGAGAGGGAAGGGCACTATGTAATCTGACCCGCAGCTTGGGTAATTTCAAGCACCATTATATTTCTTGAGTGACGTTTTTCTTTGCATCTGCATTTTGTTGTTTGTAACCTGAGAGACAGAAAGGGAAAAGTTATGGATCATCTTAAACTTGATGGTCTCAACAACAAAATAATTAGCAGACAATGTCAACTTTAAAATGAAATAAATCAGATCCTGCTTAGAATACATTGATAGACAGCTATGTTGTACAAATCTGACCAATATTTCCCCTCTGCCAGCATATAGATTAAAACATTAATCTCACGTACTGATGTATTAGCACATTGTCTCCTCCAAGGCTGTGAAATTAAAATTTATCTGAATCTTTTGAACATATATTACCAATGTATAGCAACGTCATCAACTCATACGGTTTGTCCATGCCTAGTATTCAATTATCCCCATTTTTTTCTTTAACTTAACTGTGACCTAACTGGATAATTCTAACCATGAGTGACATATTCTAATTTCTGCCAGTTCAACTGACAGACCAAAATACTATAGATCACTGGCAAACCTTCCTTGGCTTTGCACAAAGTTTGTCTTGGTTTGGACTATCCTTGTGATACGAGAAAATTTATCCTGTCTCTTTTTCCTCTGGGATCTAGATAAGAATATATTTGTGGTAAAATGTGACGTCTGACATGTGATACATACATATGTGATGCCAACTTTCTCTCCTATGATATTTTAATAATCCAAATAAAATTTGATGCCTGTTTGTGGTACTTGCACAGTAGATGAAAACTTTCACACTGTATGTATAAACATATTGCTTATGATGCTTTTAAGAACATTTCTCTCACAACATTGTCTAGCTGACCTTGCAATGACAATCTCATCCAGGATGAGTTTACAGTCTTGATGAAGAATCATCTTGATTCAAAACTTTAGCTTGCTCTCTCTCCATGGATGCTATCTGGCCCGTTGTGATTTCCAGCATTTATTGCTTTGAGTTCAGAGAATGTTTGCTCGATGTCATCCATCTATGGTTTGCCATTAGCCTACATTTGACTTTCATAATATGATTGCATCATTATGATTGTATCACAACCAGTGCCAAACCTTTTACAGCATCATAATACTTAACCAGGCTATATTTGGATTGTGCCTTCAGCAACAGATGCATATAAACTGGCACTGCTGTGATAAATGTTATCAAGCCTCATTAAAAAAAACTCATTCCATCTTTATTCACTGGATGTTAAGTTCAAATACAGGAAATGGGGGAAATTATTTCCCAAAAATAGAGGATTGGTCATGCACAAGTTAAGGTGATTGGCAAAAGAACCAGGTTTACTATAAAGAATTTTTTTAGATTTGGAATGTACAACCGTGATAGCATACTTTATAGAAATTCAAATGTAGACTTCTAAAGGGATTTAGATTATTTATTCAGAACCTGGAAGGAGACCGCTCAATGGGAGAGGAGCAGGAAATGTGAGGGGAGGACGAACTGGAAATGGAGAAAGATGATGCTGAACAGAAAGGTTACTGACTGCTCAGTAATTTCTCTCATCCTGTCACCATCTGGGAAGAAGACTTTCCTTGTATCCCATACGGGCTTCAGCATTAGATGCAGTTCATATTGGTGGAGTGAGGAGTGGGTTTCTTTGCCCCAGGAGCCAAGCCTGTCACTTTCCTGTGATAGCTTGCTTTCCTCTTGTACAGTGAAAGACTTTGATACAATCATCAGATCGCTCCCTAAGGCTCACTGGTAACTTCATTGATGGCTGAGTGAGGGAACCGAAGTGAGTCCACACTCCTTCTGACCTCCAACTGTTCCTGTCACTGTTGGCTTGAAGTGGACAAGCAACCAGTATCCATTCAAATTAAGAACATAAGAACATAGAACATTAGAACCAGGAGCAGGAGTAGGCCATTTGCCCCTTCAAGCCTGTTCTGCCACTCAATAAGATCATACCTAATCTTTCTGTGGACTCATCTCCACTTACCCACCCTCTCACCATAACCCTTAATTCCTTTACTGTTCAAAAAATTATCTATGTCAGCTTTAAAAACATTCAATGAGAAAGCCTCAACTACTTCACTGGGCAGGGAATTCCACAGATTCACAACCCTTTGGGTGAAGAAGTTCCTCCTCAATTCAGTCTTAAATCTGCTGCCCCTAATTTTGAGGCTATGCCCTCTTGTTCTAGTTTCATCCACCAGTGGAACCATCCTTCTTGCTTTTATCTTATCTATTCCCTTCATAATTTTAATATTTCTATAAGACTCCCCCTCATTCTTCTAAATTGCAATGAATATAATCCCAGTCTACTCAGTGTCTCCTCATAAGCCAAACCTCTCAACTCCAGAATCAACCTAGTGAATCTTCTCTGCACCCCTTTCAGTGCCTGTACATCTTTTCTCAAATAAGGAGACCAAAACTGCATGCAGTACTCCAAGTATGGCCTCACCAGCACCCGATACAGCTGTAACATAACCTCCCTGCTTTTAAACTCAATCCCTCTAGCACTGGAGGACAAAATTCCATTTGGCTTCTTAATTACCTGTTGTACCTACCTGCAAGCCAACTTTTTGTGATTCATGCACAAGGATACCCAAGTCCCTCTGTAGAGCAGCAAGCTGCAAATTTTTACTGCTCAAATAATAGTCCTTTTTACTGTTATTCCTACCAAAATGGATGACTTCACATTTATCAACATAGTACTCCATCTGCCAGACCTTTGCCCACTCACTGAAACTATCAATATCCCTCTGCAAATGTTCACGTCCCTCTGAACCCTTTCCTCTATCACTCATCTTAGTGCCATCCACAAACTTTGACACATTACACAAGGTCCCCAACTCCAAATCATCTGTGTAAATTTAAACAATTGTGGTCCCAAAACACTGATCCTTGAGGCATACCACTAGCACTAATAGCCAACCAGAAAAACACTCATTTATCCCCACTCTTTGCTTCCTGTTAGTTAACCAATTCTCTGTCCGTGCTAATACATTGCCTGTAATGCAATGCACCTTTATCTCATGCAGCAGCCTTTTTGTGCGGCACCTTGTCAAATGCCTTTCGGAAATCCAGATACACCACATCTACTGGGTCTCCGTTGTCCACCGCTCTTGTAATGTCTTCATAGAATTCCAGTAAATTAGTTAAACATGACCTGCCCTTCATGAACCCATGCTGTGTCTGCTCAATGGGACAATTTCTATCTAGATATCTTGCTATTTCTTCCTTGAAGATAGATTCAAACATTTTCCCTACTACAGAAGTTAAGATAACCGGCCTATAATTCCCCATATTTTGCCTACCTCCTTTTTTAAAGAGTGGCATCACATTTGCTGTTTTCCAATCTGCTGGAACTGCCCCAGAGTCCAGTGAATTTTGGAAAATTACCACGAATGCACTTGCTATTTCTTCCCCCATTTCTTTTAGTACCCTGGGATGCATTCCACCAGGGCCAGGAGACTTGTCTACCTTTAGCTCCATTAGCTTGCCCAACACTAACTCTTTTGTAATAATGATCGTTTCTAGGTCTTCACCTACCTTAGTCTTCTTGTCTTCAATTACTGGCAAGTTACTTGTGTCCTCCACTGTGAAGACTGACACAAAATACCTGTTCACTTCCTCAGTTATTTCCTGATTTCCCAATATTATATTCCCCTTATCATCCTCCCAAGGAGCAATGTCTACCTTAGCCATTCTTCTTCGTTTTATATATTTGTGGAAATTTTTGCTGTCTGTCTTTATATTCTGATCTAGTTTATCTCATAATCTATCTTAGTTTTCTTTATAGCTTTTTTCTGTGGCTTTCTGTTGACCTTTAAAGTTTTCCCAATACTCTAGTTTCTCTCTGGTCTTTGCCACTTTGTATACCTTATCTTTCAATTTGATAGGCTCCCTTATTTCCTTAAACATCCATGGCTAATTATCCCTTTTTCTACAGTTCCTCCTTTTCACTGGTAATACTTTTACTGAGCATTTTGAAAAATTGCTTTGAAAGTCCTCCATTGTTCCTCAACTGTCCCACCATAAAGTCTTTTCTTCTGGTCTACTGTAGCCAACTCCTCCCTCATCTTATTGTAGTCTACTTTGTTTAAGCACAGGACCTTGGTATTGGATTTTATCTTCTCACTTTCCATCTGTATTCTAAATTCAACCATACTATGATCGCTCCTTCCAAGAGGATCCCTAACTATGAGATCATTAATTATTCCTGTCTCATTACACAGGACCAGATCTCAGATCATTTGCTTTCTCATTAGTTCCATTACATACTCTTCAAGAAACCTATTGCCAATATATTCAATGAACTCCTCCTCAAGGCTGCCTTGACTGACCTGGTTCGACCAATTGACGTGTAGATTAAGGGGTCACTTCTGTAAAAATCTGAACTTTAATCAGTTTCTAAGGTTTATCAGTAGATTTGTAGCTCAGGTTGTGATTGGTTGGCTCGCCGAGCTGGTTCTTTGTTCCGCAGATGTTTCATTACCCTACTGGGTAACATCATCAGTGCAGCTTCCATGAAGCGCTGTTGTGTTTTCCTGCCTGTTATTTAAACTCTGGTGTCAGTTGAGCTGTGTCACCTCACTTCCGGTTTTCCTCTGCAGTGGAGTATATATAGGGTCTAGTTCTATATGTTTGTTGATGGCCTTCTTAGTGGAGAACCAGGCTTCTAGGAATTCCCGTGCTTGTCTCTGCTTGGTCTGTCCCAGGGTCCTGGTGTTGTCCCAATTAAACTGGTGGTTTTCCTTATCCATGTGGATGGAGATGAGTGAGTATTGGTCTTTATGTTGCTAGTTGATGTTCGTGTAGTCTTGTGGCTAATTTTCCTCCTGTCTGTCTAATGTAATGTTTGTTGCAGTCTTTGCAGGAGATCTTGTATATTACGTTGGTCCTGTCCATAGTGTGTAATGGGTCTTTGGTTCGAGTTAGCAGTTGGCATAGGTTTGACGTGGGTTTGTGTGCCACTCTGATGCCCAGTGGTCGTAGGAGTCTTGTGGTCAGTTCTGATGTGTTCTTGATGTAAGGTAGCGTGGTGAGAGTGCTGGGGCATGCAGTATCTTCCTGGTGTTGTTCGTGTAATAGGCATCTAATCAGTTTCCCACTGGACCTGGGCTTTTGACCTGAAAACAAACCCAGTGCCCTCCTTCTGTGGCAAAAATGGAGACCTTCATTTTCAACTAAGGAAGAAAGGCTCAAGATAGACTAGCTGGTTTCATGGTTTTTGTTACACCCAGACAAGATAACAAATGACTTAGTGTTTGGTTTTTGGGGGAGAAGTCAATTGCAATTACTGTATTAACCACCTGTGTCTCCTTTTCTAGCTGCTGTTTTTTGTTAAATTTGAAAGATGCACATTGCTTTCTTCAAACCCTCACGGCATGATAGAAGTAACAATTTCTGTAAGCTCCCTTTGTGGAAAATGGTCAGGAAAGCGAGAACCACGATAACGCTTAAACTAAAAGCATTTTAAGGTAAATCACTTATCGTAATCATTACATTTGTGTATGATATGTTTTAAGGTAACTTGCAGGAGCAGAAGTAAAATTGGAAATGGGTCTAGTCAAAAGTAGTATGCTAGATTGTAGTGAAGTGCAGTCTCAATTATTCTGAATGAAATTCCTAAACATCCAGTATTATTTTTGCTCTTCAATCTCAACCATTCTTAAACAGATTTTGAATCATCAGATCAATTGAAATGTTGGCTTTGAGCCCTGACTTCAAAGTGCTTTTGGGGGATTATTGATTTATACATTGCAAGAAATTTGTCTTATTACACTTCATGAACATTCGATTTAATTTAACTTCGCTGGATATAGAACATAATTATATCTCCTTGCTGATTTATTTTTATGATTTAAAAGGAAACTTTGAAAATGCAAGAGGTTATATGAACTTAACTATTTATAAGCATCTACAAACAATATTGCAGATTCATAATCATTCTCTTTGTCTTCCCAATTTCCATAATTCATTCTAAAGGCCCTTTCTAGTAAGATTATTTTCCTCATCATAGCAAGTTATATGCATGTCAACATCTATTACTTGCCAATGCAAACAAACAGCTTATTTCTTTGTCAGATCTGTTTCTCTTTGACACAGAAATAAGTTATTCCTGACTCTTGTTGAAATTGTGATGAATAATATATTAATGCATGCTCTGCAAAGGGAATCAATACTCATCAGAGAGAATGCTGGACCTGCTACACAGCTTGATAGTTTGGATAAATTCAGATTACTGATCTGAAATGTACAAAGTTGTAATCAGTAGCGCTGTGAGTGCATCTGAGGCCAAAGTAAATCCTCTAGAGATGGGAGAGAGCAATCAGGAGTGTTTTAAGATTCTGAGATCACAGAATTGTTACAATGCAGAAGGAGGCTATTCAGCCCATCATGTCTGCACTGACTCTACCATAAGCATTATGACTCAGCGCCATTTGCCTGCCTCTTCCCCATGCATTGTTTCTATTCAAGTCATTACCAATGCTATTTTAATACCACCCTCTTGGGAAAAGATGGTCACATCCCCAATTTTCTTTGGGTAAGCCAAAGATTTGCCAGAAGACAGAGTCTCCATTGAAGTGAAAATGGCAGGTGGTCTCCCAAAGCTGGAGGGTGATACAGAGGCCTTGCTGCTACAGGGGAGAAGCAGGCTGCAGTAGATGGTGAGAAAGGGTAGAGGTGTTTCAAACTGGAATTGCCCTCTTCCAAATTTCTTTGAAAGTTAATTTACAACTGTATCCTGCACTCAGACTGCAGAGCCTACCTGGAAAGTCCCAATTCACCTTCTGTAATTGGGATCTTGTGATCCCTACTTCTGTGCCAAGAGGCCTAGGTTAAAGTCCCACCTGCAGCAGATTGTGATAATAATATCTCTGAGTGGGTTGATTAGAAAACATGGCCAGCCAGGTGTAGAGGGTAGCTGCTGCTTATCTCCACTCTCCCCCCTTGCCCTCTGTAAAACTAGTCCATGAGCAGGATTGAACCAGAGAATAGGCATACTTGGTTCCAAGATTGCGTTAGCACCCACGCACTTCCGATCCTGGGTGTAGTCAGGTTCAATTCCACCCTCGGGCGACTGTCTGTGTGAAGTTTGCACATTCTCCCCATGTCTGTGTGGGTTTCCTCCGGGTGCTCCAGTTTCCTCCCACAGTCCAAAAATGTACGAGTTAGGTGGATTGGCAATGCTAAATTGCCCATAGTGTCCAGGGATGTGCAGGCTGAGTATATTAGTCATGGAAAATGCGGGATTACAGGGATAGAGGAGTGGGGTGGGGCTGTGTGGGATGCTATTTGGAGGGGCGGTATGGACTCAAATGGCCTGCTTCCACACTTTAGGATTCTATGAATCAGCCAATCTTTGCTAAGTTCATTCTGTCTCTAGCTCCTTAATACCACTATCTATGTTGCGTTACTAGAAATGCTTTGCTCCTTTAAACTGCATTTGGCTGTGTAATAACAGACCTACTGATTCCCAGCTTCCTGGTCAGTAAGAAGGAACATCTATAAACTGTCACTTCACTGTTTATTCACAGCAAACTCAACTAAGTGATTGGCACCAACCCTGTGTCAATTTCTGTCCAATGGATTTTCGCTTGAATTGAAAAGACGTGTGTTTAATGCATTTTTTCAGGGAGATCTGTTTTTGGCCCATATTGTGGTTCACAAAGATCAGATTTCACCATAATATAATTTTCGCTTCTATTAAGTACTTTTATACACCTAGGGATTTTGTTTTTGCTTTCAATAATCCTGTAACTGCCTCAGTCAAACATGGGTGGTTATCACAGTGAGCAAATCCTGTAACTACAGGCGTACTGAAATTACAAGAACACAAAACGACCTATAATTTAATATGAAAATGACAATCATTATGATATGTAAATTAAAAGCAGCAGAATTGCAGATTGGTTGCAGATCTTTGATAGGCACACTTTTATTTCTGTTGAGCAATATGTAATAAAATCATCTTTCTGCAAAAAGAGGATAGTGCAGTGTTTTCACTTGGCTATTTTCACTGATTTTTTTTCCTAAACTGAACTATCTCATTCCCTGCTAGTTGTTTGGCTAAGCCCCGACTGCTTTGTTTAGGTGAGTACACTGATTTTGGGAAGAATTATTCACATGGTTCTCCTCCAGTCCTCTGGTAAAAGTTTCAGGGATTTCATGTGATAAACAACTGCATCTGACTTGTTTAGCAAAGTAAATTCTATGGCAGAATAGCCAATGCTACGTATGAGGGAAAAGTCACCAGCTGTCTGATTTCACAGCAGCTGAACAACTTAATTAAATGTTGTCTTTCTTTTCCCCAACCCATCCCATCCAAAAAAAAGTGACTTTAAAAGTGTGGGGCTCACGCATATAAAAAATAAAGTTGGATTTATTTAAGTAGTCATAGTTAATAACTTGGCTCTTACAAGTATTTATTCCTTCAATCTGTCTTCTACAATTCGGAAAAATTTAATAGTATTTTTTCTCTGTACCAAAGGCGATGCCTTGGGAAGAATGGAAATAACAGGCTTTGTTTCACCCCACTGCAGTACTATTGCACATGAAGGAATCTCAAGATTACACATTCAGAAAAGCCTGAAACCCCTTAATAGATGTTATAAAATTATCATAAAAATCATAAACTCCAACCCCTTGAAACAAACAAAGACGATCACACTTCCAAATCTTAATAGCTTTTGTTTTACAGACTTGTGTGTTCTTGCATATTTTATTTGGAACCCCCCTAGTATCATAGAGTTGTATTAGCAGTTGCTGGACTTTTAGTGAAGTGTAAGATAATGTAGAGAATGCCTATTGTTGGTTATAACAGCCTCAGCAAACTTAGCTTCATTTGTCCATTATTCAAAGACCTGTAGCCTTCTGTTGAGTTCCATTATTTTCAATTCAAGATTTGAATTACAAGATTTTCCAGGATGTGCTAGCAGTGGCGAGCATTGTCAAAACATAAAGTATTGACATCTAAATGTTTACTATCCAATTAACTTAAATGATTTGGAAACTTCATTTGTATTTTCTTCAGTCTGAAATTCCTGTCGAATTGTGATGACCACGTGTGTACAAAATTCTCAATGACCACCTTTACTGAAACAATATTAGCATATCATGCTGCATACCAGCGTGATTTACATTGTGCTATTGCCTCCGAGTCAGAGGTGATGGCTTCAAAATTCAAGTCAGACATTGAGCACATGTGTCTAAAGCTACCCTTTTCTCAGGGTCATAAAAATCCCAGAGATATGAAAGCATGGCCTCAATTATTCTTTGTCAAAATTGACCTATCATGACTTCTAGTTAAGTTTACTTATATTTGGAAAAAAACTCATCCTTGTAATCAAATCCCACCATTTCATCCCCTTAATGTTTGCAATACTTTCCAGACCCATCACTTTCCAAGCTATCTGCACTTCACTGCTGGTCTTGTGAACATTCCTGATGTTAATTGTTCCACCATTGGTGGATGTGTTCTCAGCTGCCAACTGCTAAACTCTTAGTACCTTTCTAAATCCTTTCTGGCTTTCACCATTTCTTCTCCAAAATACTGCTTACAATCCAGCCCAAACTTTTTTTCATCTGGACAAATATTTCCTCCTTTGCTTCAATGTGCAATTTTGTTTGATGCTCCTGTAAAATACCTTACAGTATTTTATTATGTTATAGATGCTACATAAAATATGAGTTATTGAAATAGTTTGATAATTACATAATGAAATGACAGAGTTGCTTGACAGAGCTTTGTGAATGTGCTGCAACAAAATTACACCAGATTGATCAAGTGTTGATTCCCATACTATGCTGATTTTGCTGACCACAGGAAGATAAAGTAGATATATACTGTACCTCTGCTTTGTTTAACTGGAAGAAGATGACATTAACCAAGTTTCCTATGTCTTAATATGAACCCAGTTAGAAGTCAGAATCTTCCCAGCCACTAAATGACATGTACATTGACGAGAAAGCTGGGAGAATCACACAACGTCAGGGGGTGTGGGGGGTGGGGCGTAGGGGGAGGTGTCCCCATTCCCCATTCCCCAACCCAGTGGATAAAAGTTAAGCGGCAACAATTCGCAACATGTAAACCAAAGCAGTAACCTGACAACTCCACCTTGCTGCTTGTTCTTTAGGCTCTCCATGCTGGACACCAGACACCAACATCTTAGGACATGGTCCATGTTTGGAGATCGTACCACACACCCAACCCCTAATCTACTGGACATCCAGATCCCTGCTGGCAAAGCAGCATTCTAATTCCCCCCTGACCAATATGTCTGGGGAAATTAGCAGGAACTGTGCAGGACAGTTGTGGAACGGGTGTCTCTCTTGGACTGTGAAAATAGCTCTGGCAGTGGCTAGTACATCTGCCTGTAGTGATTGGGAGGATATATTGTGTGGGGTGCAGTAGGGCTGTGGTGCACAGGTAATGCAATAGGGCTTTGGAGCACAGGTAATGCGATAGGGCTGTGGTGCACAGGTAATGCGATAGAGCTGTGGTGCACAGGTAATG
>NC_063346.1:18980097-19034210 GCF_021869965.1 Rhincodon typus | reverse complement strand
GCTGTGGTGCACAGGTAATGCGATAGAGCTGTGGTGCACAGGTAATGCGATAGGGCTTTGGAGCACAGGTAATGCGATAGGGCTTTGGAGCACAGGTAATGATGCAAGTTTGGGACGATAGTGTGAGAACACCCATTAGGGCTCACAGCGAGCAACCCTCCTGAAAATAACTAAAATTGACACTCAGCTGATTTCTTATAAAATTTGGAACAACATATGTGTGAACATCAGTTTGATAGTTAGCAGCAGATCTGAACCTGTTATCATTATATAGACTCATAAATATTATTGGGTCTAGTGCCAAAGACCTGGCTGCAAATCATATCTCAGTGGGAGAAGTACTTTCTCGACAGGTGGGAGGCAATCGGCTTCAAAAGTATCTTTGTTTAATTCTTGAAAATTTTTCTGAAAAGACATTAATCTCAGCTGATGTAAAATGCTAAGAGTAATCAAAGTCAACTCTCAGTCTTGTGTTTGGAAATCAGCCAGATGATCATTGACATCTCTGTAGCCTACAATATTGTTACACTCTGGCCAGCTGATAGCGAGATTCTTTTGCTTTTGTTGCCTGGGCAACTCATCTTCAGTCAGTACTTCACCAAATCAGCCAGCCATCATTCAGAAACTTGCTGAATTTTGAAACGGCTATTACGTATATCATTATGAGCTGAGATTTGAAGATGGACCAGTCAGTATTTGGCTCACAACACACTAATGCGCTATATTGCTTTTAATAGTATGATATAACAAGCAAAACTACCTGAAATGTATACCAAGGCAAGTTTTATAAATTTCAAAGTTGAGAGTTTCAAATGTCACCTTGATATAGTGCATTGTTAACTCTTCGATGGAAATAACATAGATCTTATCAGACATTGTAAATGCAGCACTCAAGATCTGAGTTGCACAAATGAACAATGCATCAGAACAGAAAGACTTGACTCATAGAGTATTGCTCCAGGCTTGAATACAAAGCATGGACAGAATATCATTTGGTACTTGTACCTGAAATAAAAAAAGGATCACAGTAACAACAGATGTGTTTGGTTGAGAGGTTAGGATCAGCTGATTGCACATTTTCTATCTAGCATATTTTATTATTTTCAATCAATTTAACCCTCTTCATATTATTTTGGTTGGCTGGAATCGTGTGTAATCATGCAGTGTATTTTTTTTTTAACATGTATCATCTGAGAAAAGAGGATAAATTCCGTTCTATATGTTGAATAAAAATGTTGAATGAACACTTAATTGGGCAAAAGTTTCATGTTCACTGATCAGGCTCCGAGGAGAAATCTTCCACTGTAAATCATGCATAAGAGATTTATTTTGTGCACATTGTGTAAAATCACAGTGCAAACAATACAAAAATTTGCATGCCCACTATCCTTATGTTGTGTATATTAATGCATTTAGCAGGGATTTGATATTGCAAAGCTACTTTTACAAGGGAAGTTGCATAATTCAGATTGTGGGCACTTTAACACAATGGTAAGTGAAAACGGAGCAAAGGAGAAAACAAATGCATGGAACTAGAAATCAGGGAATAGGATTCCTCGGTCATTACTTGCCATTTATCAATGATTGTGATTGAAATTGTAAGGACCCATGTCTTTTTATTTTCATTTTTTGAAAAACTGATGACTGAAATGAGAGAGAGCTGTTTTAAAACCTGTGTTTTGAAAGAGCAGCTATATCTTTTTAAAGCAAGCAATCTAATGCCACCTAACCACAGCAGGCATCATATAAAGTGTTCAGTTTTTCAACAGCCCAGGAGCATTTCTGTCTTCTTTGCAGTCAAAACTCAGCATACACATCAAGAAATCCATTTTATCTTTCATGCAACAATTTTTGGAAGTTGTGACTCATAATTTATTAATTAGAGATTTTTTTGAATGAACCAATCACCTTGTGACTCTTACTAATCAGTGGAAACACCTGGAAAAAGATGACTGAAATAATGTGCTGGCCAGCAGGAGAGTTATAGCAGCACCTGGAACAAAATCTAACAAATGGCTTTTCAGGTTGTGCTCTCCCTGCCCATAATCTATTTTACCCTGTCTATTTGTGTGTGTGTGTGTGTGTGTGTGTGTGTGTGTCTGTCTGTCTGTCTGTCTGTGTGTAGTTTATAAGGGGATTAGAGTTTTACTTAGTAGCAGGATATGTCAACAGTCTATAATGTTAACCTGGACACTAATTACTTGTAATAAATGTAAGTGTTATTGGGTACAGAAACCTGTACTGATCCCACTCTCCACTGGTTGGAGTCATACCTGACACAAAGTAAGATAGCTGTGCTTTTTGGAAGACAAACATCTCAGTCACATGACATCACCACAAAAGTTCCTCAGGGTGGTATCCCAACCATCTTCAGCTGCTCTATTCTTGAATCTCCTTCCATCAAAAGATCAGAGATAGGAATTTTGCTGGTGATTGCACAAAAGGAAATAACATGTACCTTCCTCAGGAATTGAGGCATTCCTTTTCCACATGCAACAAGTCATGGACAATATTCAGGTTTGGCTGGTATGTAACGTCATGCAGATAAGTTGCATAAAATAACATCTCCAATAAAAGAATCGCACCATCTCCTGTTGATATTCAAATACGTTACTATCGTTGACCCCTTCACAATTAATACGCTTGATGTTGCCTATTGACTAGAAACTTGACTGGGTCAGCCATGTAGACACTGTGGTAACAACAGCAAGTCAGAGGCTGACGGTTCTACAGTGGGTAACTCATCTCCTAACTCTTCAAATTCTTTCCACCATCTACAACATAATTTAGGGGTGGGATGGAATATTCCTCAGTCTTCTGAATGAGTGCAGTTCCAACAACACGCAACAAGATTGACAAAATGCAGAGCTGTTTGATTGTCATCCAATCCACCAGCATAAACTCCTTCCGTACTGATGCATAGTGGCAGTGGTCAGTACCCTTTACAGCAACTTGTCAAGGAAACTAACTTGAAGAAGTGTCTCCGGTCAAATATTCTCCCTTGCACAAAAAATGTATTTGCTTATGACCATATGATTTAGAGAAACCTGCATCAATCAAACATCCTGTTATGCTATAAAGTTAAAAAGCAGTAACATGGTTCCATGGCTCCTCCTCTCAAGATGCCTTTTCTAATGCCCTTTTTGATTTTGCGAGAGGGTTGGGTTAGGCAGATTCCAGTTAAGACCATTTTCAAAAAAGATTAGCAATGTAAGAATGTAGTTTGGACAAGTTGTTTCACTGAAGACATTTCAATTGTTGTAGTGTGGAACTGGAGCTCCACACTGTGTTATCTATGACTCCAGGATTGGCAGTTCTTAATATCTCTGAGTAAGTTATAACCCCACTGCAAAGCCTCTTCTAGGGATGCCTATCTTGAAGAAGTTATCTTCCTCCCTCCGGAAAGGCCTGAGTAGATCTCTGTTCCACTGCAACTCTCCGGTAGTCTCTTTGGCCCTGAAACTGCTTGACCACATACTGAAGCAAACTAGGTACTACAGCCACATTGCCTTTCTCAGTACCTGCCTACGGAAGTGGATCATCCTCAATGGACTGCAATTTACATTCAGGCCATTCCCAATTTGGCCCTGACCACGACAACCTCTACATACACAACATCCAGATCCTCCAAAAATGGTTTTCTCCTCAAGCACACACTCTCAGAAATGTGGCGGCATCTTCTGGCACCACAATCAAACCTACCCCAGCTTAGAGTCTACCTCTCCCAGACCTGCAAAGGACCACTTCTTCTGTTTTTCTTTCATCTGCCCATTTCTGAAGAAGGGTCCCGACCCAAAACGTCAGCTTTCCTGCTCCTCTGATGCTGCCTGGCCTGCTGTGTTCCTCCAGCTCCACGCTGTGTTATCTCTGACTCCGGCATCGGCAGTTCTTACTATCTCTCAGTTGCTGTAGTCATTGTTTTCTCTGCCATCATTCATGACAGGGATAAAATATGGATAGCAATTTTTGAGTTCCACTATCTGATTTAATACCTGGGATTTCAATGGACTAAAATGAAAGAAACTAGTTTTAAGAAATGGTCTCAGGATCTCCTAAACACAGACAGGGCCAAACTCCAAGAAACAGATGTGGAATAGAACAGAATTGTCTGAATTGAAATGAGCTCTTCTATCAAATGAGACTGATGTGAAGTCAGATGTGAAGAAATATGCGTCTCCAATTTATAAACTTCATCTGTATGAGAAGTTTCACATATTGGGAACAAGCAACTCACCTGTAATTAACTAACTTGGAAACAATGACTCTAAACATGGGAATGGATAAAGACTTGCATTTTGCACCAACCGCTTTGGGGCATTAGAAATGGATTTGTAATATTAGAACTGGAAGAAGCTGTCTGTCTCTACTCACACTTGGGAATTACACAACTTGGATGAGACTCATTGAGAACCAAAAACGTCTGCAACATTCGTAGCCATTGCTGATCCTGAATATCACTAACCAGGTTAAATCTAACACCTCAGAGGCATCAAAATGTTAGCTTGCTTGCTCTCCATGGATGCTGCCTGACCTGCTGTGATCTCCAACACTTGTTGTTTTCACCTCAAGGACACCAAAAGGACTTTAATCTGCATTTTGTTTTGTTTACCTTTTTGTACTGAACACTATATCTCCTTTTTAAAATTTGTTTTTGTGTGCATGTTTGATGGCATATCTTTATTATTTTTCTCAAGTTTAGCAAGTAATAAGATTGCTCTTCCATTCGTTCAGGAAAGGTTTGTAATTGGCTCCATATTTTGTTTCTGGTGAAGCGGTGAACTGCATTTAATTGGAGCAAGGTAGGCAGCAAGCTAGAGAAGAATATTATATCTTTGTCAAAGACAAATGAGGAGGTTGAAAACAGAATATATGATTCATCCCTCCTCACATAGTTGTAATGCATAAAAATTGATTCTTTCAGCGGCTGTGCTGCCATTATTCAGAAATCTCTTGTGAATCTATTTTAAAAATATAGCTTTTTAGCCAAACCTTCCATACCACCCTTTAATTGATGCTATTCCCTGTTTCATATTACCTCTGTGAGGTGAAGGTCTGTTGCATTGATACAAATTGTTATGGCTTTCAGCCCTCTTCTGTTGCCCCAAGCTCAACATTGATTTCAGTACAAATTTCCACACTGTTGATTAACAGTGATTGCTGACCACATATTTTGAGAGAGGAGAAAAGAATTTTGCTGTGTAAGTTTTGTTCTCGGTAGTTATGCTCTTTTTCTGTGTTTGTTGTCAGAGATTTTACCCATCTCAATAACACTGTACTCCCTCCCAGACATAGAAATTTGATAAATAATACCAGTCCATGTTAGATTGAACAAGTTCTCAGTGTGTTACAAGACAATCTGGCTGTCAAGATTCATATGAAAATGTATTTTACGCATATCTGTAAGTACTGGATAGTGACTTTAATAAAAGGACTGTTAAACACAGCTGCGAATCAGAAGTTGGAATTTTTGAAGGAGTTTTGCATTAGATTGGAACAAACTGTCACGCAGACTATCATCAAATGGTTCGGATGATTGGTGGATGGCAATTGCAAATTGTAATCATCTGGATGTATCTCAACTGACATTGAAAAATTCACAGTTTCAGGTCGTGACACCTAATTAAGAGCAATAAAGAGAGTGGACGGGTTTAGCTGCCTAGAGCAGTGAGGCTCATATACTATTGTCATCTAAAGACTAGTGGTTTGTATGTGTGATAAGAATGAGAATAATGGATTCACATCAAATGTGCTGAACTAAAAATCAAAGAATGTGCACAGAATACAACAAAGAGCTGCACCTCACTGAGTAATGGATGTGTTACCTTTCACAGAATAAACTGTGATCTGGCTGAGTCTGCAGCAGTCATTGCAAATTGAATGGTCAGACATGAGGAGACATGAGAAGCAGAGTGGTGGCAATATTGTTTGTAATTAGTAGTGCTACTTATTTTGTTAGGTGTATGTTGTAACCGGTTTAGTTGGGATAGAATAGATTTTCCCCTTTTCCCACTCCTTGTTTGATGGCAAAAGGTTTTATTTTCCTTTTTTTAAAAAAAGTTATACTTGCCAATTCGGTGTTTGACTGTTTACGTGCTATGACTGTAAAAGACACAAACACACAGGCTTCCTTGAGTTTTTAAAAGGAAAGAGAATAGTTTTTATTGTACTTAAGCTAGTCCAAGAAAATAATAAAAAGCATTCCAACTTTCACTTGGACAAATACTTGAGGTTCACACACATTCAAATAAATAAGATTGAGAGAATAGATAAGGCAAGAATGGACCCATAAGCTAATATGTTGTATGGACCTTGAATGTTGCTTCAGAAGCCCATAAAATATAGGAGCAGAATTAGGTCATTCGGCCCATCAGGTCTGTTCAGCCATTCGATGATGTCTGATATATTTCTGAACTCCATTCTCCTGCTTTCTCCCCCTAACCATGGATCATCAAGGACCTATCTATCTCTGTCTTCAATACACTTAATGACTTGGCCTCCACCCCTCTGCGGTAATGAGTTCCACAGGTTAACCACCCTATGGATGAAGAAATTCCACCTCTTCTCAGTTCTAAATGGACATCCCTTCATTCTGAGGCTGTGTCCTTGGATCCTAGCCCCTCCTGCTTGTGGAAACACTTCTCCACATCCACTCTATCCAAGTCTCTGAGTATTCTGTAAGTTTCAATCATATCCCTAATCATCCTTCTAAATGCTACTGAGTACACACCCAGAGTCCTCAACCGCTCCTCATATGATAAGTACTACATCCCTGGGATCATTTGTGTGAATGTTGTCTGGACTCTTTCCAAGATCAGCACATCTGTTCTTAGATACAAAACCCAAAACTGCTCACAGTTATCAAAAACGGTCTGACCAGAGTCTTATACAGCCTCAGCAGTACATCTCTGCACTTGCATTCTAGCCCTCTGGAAATGAATGCTAACATTGCATTTGCTTTCCTAACTGCCAACTGAACCTGCAGGTTAACCTTAAGAGAATTGTGAACTAGGACTCCCAAGTCCCTTTGTGCTTCACATTTCCGAAGCCTTTCCTTGTTTAGAAAATAGTCTATGCTTTATTCTTCCTACAAAGGACAACCTCATAGTTTCCCATATTGTATTCCATCTGCCACTACTTTGCCCACTCTCCTAGCCTGTCCAAGTCTTTCTGCAACCTCCCCACTTCCTCAATACTACTTGTCCTTCCACCTATCTTTCTGTTATCTGCAAACTTAGCAACAACACCCTCAGTTGCTTCATCCAGATAATTAATGTATAACTTGAATAGTTGTGGTCCCAACACTGACGACTGCAGAAATTTACTAGTCACTGGCTACCATCCTGAAAAAGACCCCTTTATCCCTACTCTCTGCCTTCTGCCAGTCAGCCAATCCTGTATCCATGCCAATAGCTTGCCTGTAATAACATGTGGTCTTATCTTATTTAGCAGTCTCCTGTGCTGCACCTTGCAAAGACCTTCTGGAAATCCAAATAGATGATGTCCACTGGCTCTCCTTTGTCTAACTTGCTCATTAGCTCCTTAAAGAATTCTAAAAGATTTGTCAGGCATGACATCCCCTTGATAAAGCCATACTCTATCAGCCCTCTTTTACCATGCACTTCCAAATACTCTGCAATTTCATCCTTAAAACTGGACTGAGGTCGGGCTAACTAGCTTACAATTCCCTATCTCCTGTCTCCCTCGCTTCGTGAACACAGGGGTTACATTAGCTATTTTCCATTCCTCTGGGACCCTCCCTGACTCCAGTGATCCCTGAAAGATCACCACCAATGCCTCCACAATCTCCTCAGCTAAATCCTTCAGAAATCTGGGTTGAAATTCATCTGGTCAGGGTGATTTATCTGCCTTTAGACTTTTCAGCTTCCTTCTTCCTTCTCCTTACCGATGGCCACTACACTCACCCCTGACTGTCATGAAATTCTGGTGCACTTCATGTAGTCATCCAAATGTGAAAACTGACGTGAAGCACCCATTCAGTTCCTCTGCCATTTCTTTGTTCCCCCATTACAGCTTCTCCAGCCTCATTTTCCAGTGATCCAATGTCCAGTCTTGCCTCTCTCTTACCTTTTATATATCTAAAAAATACTCTTGCAATCTTCTTTTATTACTAGCTAGCTTACTCTTATATTTCATTTTCTTCCCCCATTGCTTTTATTTTGGTTATCGGTTTTTAAAAGCTTCCCAAATTTTTCACCACGTTGTATGCATTTTCTTTTGCTTCTATGCTGTCTTGGAGTTCCCTCATCAGCCATGGTTGCATCGTCCTCCCCTGAGCATGATTCTTCTTTCTTGGGATGAATTTCTGCTGCATTTCTTGAACTATACCCAAAAACTCCTACCATTGCTACTCCACCATCTTCCCTGCTAGGATCCCCATCCAAACAACTCGGCCAGCTACTTCCTTATGTCTTTGTAGTTACCTTTACTCAACTGTAATACCATTGCATCTGATTCCAGCTTCTGCCTCTCAAACTGCAGGGCAAATTCTGTCATATTATGGTCACTGTCCCATGGGCATTCCTTCACCTTAAACTTCTTAATCAAGACTGCCTCATAACCCATCACCACATCTAGAACTGTCTGTTCCCTAGTGGGCTATACCACAAGCTGCTCCAAAAATACCATCTCATAGACACTTCTGTTCTGAGGAAGGGTCACCGGACCCGAAATGTTAACTCTGATTTTTTCTTCACAGATGCTGCCAGACCTGCTGAGCTTTTCCAGCAACTTCTGTTTTTGGCCTTCATTAGGGAATTCACCAGGAATATGGTCCCTGCATGATACAGAACAACTCCCTCTTTCCCCAGTGCTGGTGTCAATGCTCCATGAATCCGAACCCATTTCTCCCACTCCAATCTTTGAGCCATGTGTTTACCTCTTTAATCTTGTTGATCCTGTGCCAATTTATTCATGGCTCAGGTAGTAATCCATTAACTTTCTTTAATTTTGCCTTTTAATTTAGCTCCTAGCTGCTCATATTCCCTCAGCAGAACCTCTTTCCTGTTTCTACATATAACATTGATACTCACGTGGACCACGACAACTGAATCTCTCCCCTTCCACTCCCAAGTTCCTCTGCAGCCTAGGTGAAATATCCTGAAGCAGGGTACCAGACAGGCAACTCAGCCATTGGGACTCTTGATGCTGTCCACACAGAGAATAGTTTCTATTCCCCTTAATATACTATCCCTGATTACAACTCCATTTCTGAAGAAGGGTCCCAACATGAAACGTCAGCTTTCCTGGTCCTCTGATGCTGTCTGGCCTGCTGTGTTCCTCCAGCTCCACACTTTGTTATCTCTAACTCCAGCATCGGCAGTTCTTGCTATCACTTTCTGTTTTCTCCCTGCTTTTGAATGCCTCCCTGTATCATGGTACTATGGCCAGTTTGCTCATTCTCCCTAAAGTCCCCTCTGTCATCCATTTGAGGAACAAGAACTCAAACCTGTTGGACAAACTCAGGGGCTGAGGGTCCTTCAGCACTACCTCCTGGATTCCTCTACCTTCCTCTATCAGGGTCACCCCCTCCTTTCCCAGACCACTGACCAAATTCGAGGCATTTAATCTCACGGGTGTGACTGTCCCCTGATACACAGTGTCCAAGTAATTCTCCCCCTCCCTGATGTGTCATGCTGAACTTGATGGCCCCCTGAGGCTTTTTAAGAATGTAGACAGATAATTTATTGGGTCTTTCAAAAATAGCAGTTGCAAAGTCGAGCTGTGCCTGCAGCTATTGGAGAGTCAAAAACAAAACAGTGGATAGGGTTTGAAATTTGCAAGTTGTATGAAGAGAGAGAGAGAAGGAGAGAGGAGAAAATGACCCATCTTGGGATATTGCTTCTTCAGCAGAGGGAACAGGTGTTTAAATGCAAAAAAGATTAGCACAAGATTTATCACATGACTGTCTCTCCAACTACCCTGTTACATCAAATATGGTTGTAGTGTAGTGGATTCTGGGTGCATGGCTTAAATAATTTTTTTTATTCATTCACAGGATGAGGGCTTCACTGGCTAGGCAGCATTTATTGCCCATCCCTAATTGCCCAGAGGCCAGTTAACAGTAAACCACATTGCTATGGGTCTGGAGTCACATGTAGGCCAGGCCAGGTCAGGTAAGGATGGCACTTTCCTCCCCTAAAAGACATGAGTGAACCAGATGGGTTTTTCCAACAATCGACAATGGATTCACGGTCATCATTAGATTCTCAATTCCAGATATTTATTGAATTCAAATTCCACCACCTGGCGTGGAGGGATTGGAACCCAGGTCCCCAGAACGTTATCCGTGTCTCTAGATTAACAGTCCAGCGATAAAACCCCTAGGCCATCGCCTCCATAATTTGATGATATCTGGACAAATTCTTGTCATAGCTGAAGTCACATTATCCAAGTAGTTTTGTCTAACTGTTTGTCTCCGACCGGTGAGAACTGAGATGATTGTCTGGATGTTTTGCACATGGGTTAAGAGCTGATCCCCTTACCTATTCCTTTAATACACTTTCTTTTCTCCTGGAGAGGTTTTGCAAACAGGTTGCTTCCATTCCAATGCCTTTGGAATATCGAAGTGATACAAATATCTGGTAATTTTTGATAACAAAGGTAGTCTCCAGCCAGTAAATTCGTCATCACTTTTTAATAAAGCATGGTTTAATAACAACATATCATAGCAACATCGCAGGAGTAGGCCATGTGGCCCTCCAAGCCACCACCACCATTCAAGATATGATCATGGCTGATCATCCAACTTAGGACGCTGTTGCTATTTTTGCGCGAAGAACTATCTCTATCTCTTTCTTGAAAATATTTAATGCTTTGGTCTCAACCACTTTCTGTGGCATTCCGTGGCATATCAACCTGGTTTAAAAAAAATCTGTAAATCATGTAAATGTCTTCACACCCCTTTTAAAATAACTACAATGTAATTGTAACATGTCATGCATATAAACTAAATTTATATGATTTATATATATATATATATAATTTTATATATAATTTAAATTAAACCAGTAGACAATTTAATAACTTGTGTGATTTAGTGCAGTTGACTTAAGACTCTAATGCTTGTAATTCACTCAGATACTTTTCCAAGAGCGTATTTATGGTATACCACTACTGATATATGTATAACTTATGTTCATTCCTCAAAGACTGCCCGATTTGACCTCAATGTGATCCAGTTTATTTAGGTTATCTGAGCAAGTATTTCAATATTTTAAGTCTGAAATACAGTACCACATTATCCATGCCATTAATAAATGGCTTAAAGCAGTGTATGAAATTTGATTGCTCATACTAAGCCTAATTTGGACTTCTGGTACATTGTGATATCATCCAAACCTATGGGTTGGGCCATTTGAACAGATTCATATAATCTATTGATCTTTTTTGCTGACACTTATGCACTGCGGATTATTGCTGTTTGTATAGTGTAGCCATGATTTATTACGATTCAAAATTATGATGTGGAGGTGCTAGTGTTGGACTGGGGGGACAAAGTCAGAAATCACACAACACCAGGTTATAGTCCAACAGGTTTATTTGAAATCACAAGCTTTCATCAGATTTGTCTTCAAAAGCTTGTGACTTCAAATAAATATATTGGACTATGACCTGTGTTGTGTGATTTCTGACTTTTGATTCAAAGTTATTTCTACAAGAGCCAAGCATTAATTTGGATGTGAGTTCAGAATCCAGCCTGACAATTTAACGTAGTCCTAAATGAGTGCTGCATTGCCAAAGATGTGGTCTTTTCAATAGAATGTTGATTTACTAGGACTTAAAAGATTTCAAAGTGGTACAGCATTTGAAGAGAATTGAAGAGTTTTCATAGTTTCCAATTAGGTGATCTTCCCCAATTAATATTAGAAAAGAAAACAATTCAACAAGCTAGTTGTTGGCTTAATATTCATGGGACCTCTGTTACATGAAATTTGGCTGTATCATTTGCCAACATATTAAGTGACTGATCTTCCAAAGTAATTCATTAGTTGTAAAGCATGTTGCAATGTCTTGAGGGCATGATAAGATGCTATATAAATGCAAATTCTTTTTTTTAATCATTCTGTACTCATGACGCAGGAATTAAAACTGCTAATTGCCAAAGTTGAATATGTTTTTCATAAGAGTGAATCCAGATAATAAATTTAAGGACAGACCTATCATCAGTACAGTTTTGTATAACCTGGTGCGGTGATGCAGAACAGTATGTAAATTCACTATACTTCACAGAATATTAATGATGTTACAGCATGTCAGGAACTATCTATGTTGCAACTCATCAACTCACATTAAAGACCAGCTCTGTTACTCCCTTTTCCCCCAGACTAACTTCATTATGAAATGTAACGATGCTGATTTTAACTGTAATTATTCTTTACACTCATTAACAGTATCTGGAACTGCGGTGGTACAGCATGAACTGGTGTTTTTAACAAGTGGGAATGTGATCAAATGCTGAATGAGGTTCACTGAACTCAACAATGGATGCCTTGTTTAATCTCATGATCTTTAACAGAATCAGGGTAGATGTTCAGAGTGCATTTAATTATACTGGTAAATTAGCAGCTGACAAAGTTTTGCAATCCAGACATCAAGGGCATTTTGAGTGTTGTTAACACCACTCCAGAAGTTTCAATACAGGTTTAATACACAAGTACACGATTACAGCCAATGAACTAAAACACCAATTTCACCAGTTATCGGAAATAGATTCAGTTAACTTGAAGGGCAAGTAAGGTGAAAGAACAATTTAATTCTTTATTCAAACATCTTTGCCAGCATAGTTTCACATGCTACCTTTCACAATATATGGCTATTGCTGATTTCTTGCTATAATTCTGGCAACAGGCTGGTCAAAATCTCAGCAGCGAGGTCTAAAGGGGTTGAATGTGGCCATTCACACAACTGAAATATTGATGAGTCCCCCATTAAAATTAAGGGAGGAAAATGGTGAGAACTGCATGGAATTTTGGGACTCAACTGTTTACTTACACAAAGACTGCCCTGATCAGATCTGCTCCTCATTGTTATACCATCCTGTGACAGCGCGAATGTGAGTGAATGGTGAAGTGTTATTGAATAGACTCCATTAACTGCAGTAGCATTCTATGTTTACCAGCCAAACTGGTACTTGAGTTCTTTCTGCCTATACCCAAGAACAGCAGTCTGCTCCATATCCAACCTCTCTCTCTAAAATGCAGCTGTCCAGTAAGAAAATAACTCCATTAACCCTTTAGATAAAGTGATCAGCCTGAAAATAGCAAAGATAAATAATAAACAATAATAAATACATTGCTATTAAATTAAAGTAATTTAGAGTGTTTAAGTGAAACGTTATTTCCTCCTTGTGTATCACACAAATGACTGATGACACAAATGATTTGCGGCTACTATACTGAAAACATACATTGTTAATTTAGCAAAATGTGACCAATGTACCAGATAGTTGATCAGAAATAGCACCATAGCCTGCACAGCAGCATTCTACACCATTTATTTTCAGAGGCAATCTGTGTTGTAGAATGTTTATATATAGTGCCAGGTGAGCTGCTGCAGACTTGGACAGAGCAGACTTTCATTCATGCATGAGAAGTTGGCAGCACTGGCAATATCAACATTTTTCTTGCCCATCCTAACTGCCCTTGGGAAGCTGAAGGTGAGCCAGTGCACTGTATTGCTGCAGTTTGTATGGGGGTAGTATATCAACATTGCTATTAGGGAGGGAATTCCATGATTTTCGTTTCGAAACATTGAATGAGTGGTGATGTATTTCCAAGTCAGGATGACATGTGACATGGAGAGGAACTTAGTGTTGGGGTTCCAATGCACCTGCTGCCCTTTGTCATTCTGGGGGTCGAGTTTGTGTGTTTGGAATATACCCTTGAAGGAGCCTTGGTAGATTGCTGCTGTGCATCTTGTTGATGGCTCACATTGTCAATGTACATCATTAGTGAAGAAAGCAAATGCTTAATGTAGTAAATCGGGTGTCCATCAAGTGGACTACTTTATTTCAGATGGTGACAAACCTTTAAGTATTTTGTAGTTACAGTCACCCAGAGTATATCTCCCATTCCTTAATTGCAGATGATAGACAGACTTTGGGGAGTCAGAGGCAAGTTGCTAAGATGATTGGTTACCAACAACCGAAACCATTGTCTGCTACAGCCTATGGAATGGCTTTCCCGAATCCCATGGGCTTCAGTTTTATTAGGGAAATAGCATGCAAAAAGACCATTCTGACCTATCATAACTCTTTCATCTCTTTGCAATTCTAATGCTATTTTCAGCATTTTTCATCATTATCTTTCAGTACTTCAGGTGTTTATCTTATGTTCCCTGATAAGATATTATGGCATCTGTCTTAATCTGCTCCAGTAGTGAAAGTAAAAAAAGACACAACATCTCCAGAAAAACAAATGGCTCCTTATCATTTCCCTCAGCCATTCAGGAAGCTGTACATGACGCTTCTAACTCTAATACAGTACAATTTTATTGCATACCACAAACAGACCTAGGAGTATTAGGGCTGGGTATGCCTGACAGCATATACTGAAGCAATTATTTAGAGATTACAACAGGAGAATCTCAAGAGAATAATGGAAATGTTTAAAGGATAACTTCAAAGGATCTCTGAAGAGAATCATACATCTTTGCTGTCACATGGGAGTCCTTGGTTTGTGACTGATGAAAATGGAGAATGCTTATTCGAGAAGACAACAAATACATCAGAGTGTCTTCGCTGGAAGCATGGATAAGTTAGACTGAGGTGATTGAAGGAGTGCACAAACCTCCCTGCTACTTGACACTTCAAACAAACCTGCCCCATAAGTGGCAAAGTCTTCAGATCATGCATTGGACTTATCAATCATCTCAGAATCCATTGAACTGATGTGGAAGCAAATTATCCCCAATCATCCTGAGGGACTGCCAGAGAGAAGAGTATTTAAATGTTGCACACAACTCATAAATGTCATTATTGATACCGCTAACAATTGAAGAAGCACAGTTAAGTATCACAATATATTCAATCAATGAACTGCACTTAGTCTAGTTCTGAATCTATTATGGCACAGTGGTCAGAATATACAATGTCAATAGATTGAAGAACTCTGGAAGAAAGTGTGCATACAGATAACATAGTGAAGTAAAGTATAAAGGTGTTTTGTGGATTGTAGGATTAATAAATAGATAGTGGTGGCAATGATTAGGAGGCATTTTAATTTAGTGGCTGGTCCATTAACTTTGCTCATAGTGTAGGTGATTCCATAACTAGTTCCTCCTCAGTTTTTTATTCCTGCTTGATCATTTTTACCCATCCGTTCTTCATACTTTGTGGCAAATACGCTTCAATTCTCTATCTTGTACAAAGTCATTTGGTCTATGATCCATGCTGATGTTACCAATCTGAGAGTAGAAGAAAGAACAGTTACAATTGACTTAAGTGTATCTGGAATAGAAAGAGGCAAAAAAACAGCCAGTGATCCTCTTTTGATTCTTCAAATGATGAAAGTGCATGTTTGTTGATTTTTGGTTTGAGACAAACAGTTAAGTTTGGAAATAAGATTTCTCATGAACTATCTTGCTTTCTAGCTTCACTTTTGAAAAATGTGAGTTGAATGTGGTATTGGAACTCCTTCTAGATCAACAATACTGAGAGGGGAGAGTGGAACAGATTTTTGACCCATTGGCACTCGAAGCATTATTGTCAGTGTCAATAATTTGAATTGGTACTACTTGGAAACTGGCTGTTTCTTTTTAATGTGAGATTCTGGCACTTGGGGCAGCTCGTTAGATTTGTTGTTGAATGTTTTGCTACATATCTTGTACTTCGGGTTTCATCTTTGAGAAAAATTCACTAGCAATGAATAATGCTGTGTAGATTTACCTGTGTAATATAGCAACCGACTACTTCATCACTTTAAAACAATATATTTTCATTATTTTTTGAAAGAATCTGTGTTTGATAAACAAGGTTGTTTTAAATAAAAATGGAATTTGCGATATTTCATTGTTGAGTGAGCTGGAAGCAATTTGTTTACATTGCATAACTAAGATTGATGGTTTGCTAAAAATAGCTGTCTTGTTAGGTAATGCCTTCAGTGCTACATGACAACAATGCAGCATCTGCCAGAGTTGAAGTATTGCCCACCTGCTGAATATCTCTTGGCATCCACTGGCTCTGAAGTAATGTACAGAGCTATTAATGTGACGTGATCTAATAGTGTGGTTTTCTCACTATTAAGGATGTTCTCGGGATTAGTGGAAAGCAAATCGAAATATTTAAATAAAGTCAAGAACTGTGGGTGCTGGGAATACTGGAGCAACATAGCTTTCTTTCCACAGATGATCTGCTGAGTCTTTCCAGCAATTTCTGTTTTCAAATCAAAACATTTGTTTTCCTGTGCAGTGTTGTATATTTCCAATAGACCACATTGTAAGTTCGTTGAGGGCCAGTGGAAGGCGAGTACTTTATTTTAATCACTTCAAATGCTTGAACTAAATTCTGTTTTCCATTCTGCACAGTATCATTTGTGTCTACAAGTTTGTCACTCCATATTTGCATTAATCCTGTCAACTTTCAAGATGATATGTTAGCAGTGTTTTCAGAATTGAAAAGGTGGTGTTTTGCTCTTAAATGATCATTAGACATCAGGTCATGAATTATTTTGACTGGTCAGCTTTGCATTTTGCAAAAATGAGGTTAGGCCCATTGTCACATCAAAGTAATTGTCTGCTGGTGAGCTGGCTGTTTTTTTTAATCTGATGAAACTCATTTCATGTAGTATAATTAGCGATAGCCCTCTGACCAATATTCAAACAATGGATATCATAGAAATAAAACACAAAACATCACTAATGTGTTGTGAAGCACCCTTTGGATTAATTAGCATGTACTTTCCACATTTGTATCAACTGCACAAAATAAGCATTGGGCACTAATTCAAGAAAATGAGATGGTTGTACCAAATAAGTAACTAAAATTGCATTCACTCATTTTTTTTCATCATCACATAAGTGTCTTGATCAATATTGATCAAAACGCTTCACCTGTTCTTAGACCAATGACTGAAACATGTTAAAGCAGTAGAGTGCTTTGCACAAGAGAAGAAACATCAACAATGCATTCTTTGAGGTAGCCAATGAATGGCATTTCTGGTGGCCAGAAAGGTCACTGTTCCAGCACAATCAAGAAAGAAAGAATAGCAAAAAGCTGGAAATAGAGTGTACAGAAAATGGTGTATTTAAATTAACATGTTGGTCCCAAAACTGAATTTAAAAATGCAGCAAATTTATAAGGAAAGGGTTTTGTTTTTGACAAGAGCAATAAATTATTCTGGAGTCAATATTTGTTAAACTACTGCAAAATGACTGATGTTTACTTCATTGTTGTACCCAGGGAGGCATTCAGTGGGACTGACTATAAGTTGAAAAAGAAATTATTTCTTGCCAAATCCAAATCTCTAGAGGTGACTTTTGTTGCCATGGAAAGCTATTCTAATGAATAAAATGTGAAAAATGGTAACAAGAAAAAAAGAATCTGCTGGCTTCACTTTTGCATGGCTTGTTCAACATTATGATTTCTTTATGTGAAGAGTTTCAGCACATTTACAATGTGCCTGAAATCTTGTTCAGCTCTTAAATCATGGATAAAGTATTCCTGCTCCTGTTGCCACATGATTGAAATGCCAAGTTTTTAAATGTGACATTTAATCTATAGATATAAATCACCACAGAGCCCTATTATTCCATAACCTGTCTTCACTTATTCCCTGTGGAAAGATAAGGGTTTATAGTTAAATTTACAGTGTATCCAGACACGTTAGACACAAGTATTTTGTTTTCTTTTTGTGTATACAACGGTTTTTAAAATATTTTCAAATTTGTTTACTACTTTGTTTTCAAACTAAGGGACATGAAGAACTTTGCAACGTTTGTTTTATGAAAAAAAAATGGCATAACATTAAGTTCCTGTCATTAAAATGATCAACAGATCTGAAGAATATAACTTTTATCTTATAATATATTATAATATAATTACGGGTTTCAGTTGGCTTTTCATAAAATACCTTTACTCAAAATGGTTGGTAGCATTACTTTAGCAGTCATAGTGAATACCTGTGGAATAAAAGAAAATAGTTTGAAAAAAATCTATAATTTTTGATGTAATTGTTAATGTTTCTGCTTCTGGTGTTTTCTGTTTTGAAGATATTCATTCAACTTGACTAGTAAACAAAAAAATTAGCTATCAAGCACAGAAATACAAAACATTACCATTTTCTGCAGGTTAACTAGTCAAGCTGCATACAGTGATTCATTCCTGAACGTGCTTTTATTTTCCTCTCAGTACTTTGTGTGCCATATTCATGATAATATTGAAAAGTATACATTAGACTGTGTTCCAGACAATTATTAGTTGTCTTTAGGATGGATCTGCATTTGAATCTAATCAAAACTAATGCATCAAAGTTGCTATATGAAATTATTTGGAACATTTTTAATGCATTATCCAGGGGTCATATGGCCACCAAATAGTAATTGGTTGTCTTTTTCACATCCTAACAAAGTGTAGGTTAACAAAAAATCTGAATTCTTTTTATGTTAAGACAAATGCGAGAACTAAGTTTGAAATACATTGTTATGATAGACTTCATGATTTACCCTAGATCAAGCTCATATTGTACCCAACTCCAGAATCCTTTTATTTCACATGGCAAAGTCTTCTGTTCGCTAATACTGAAATTGTCACCTAAATTAGCACAAAACATGTCGGAAAAATCACATTTCAATCTGTAGGTTTTATGGAGATAGTGTTTAGGTTTAATAGATCTTTATGTAAAGGACATACCTATTTCACATCTAGCTGTTTGGTAGTATAAATCTGAGTGCTGTTGGAAAAAAAGATACATTTTCAAAGATTTTTGTTTTGCACTCATCAGAATAATGCCATGAGTGATGCAACAGTTAATGATAATCGACTGATAACTGCCAGATTTTGTATAGATATCAAATCAGACAGGTTCACTCTGATTGGTCAGCGCACTGGCTGTCGTAGAAATTCCTCTACTTATCAGTGTCAATTTGTCAACCATTCACCAATCACTCTTCACGTCGTATAAATCTTTGTTTCCACTTTCATTGGTATTCTTGCAAATTGTCCTGATGAGGTCAAGGTGCAAAAGTTTGGCAAAATGTCTTTTTCAGCAAAAATTTTCTTTTAATTATTGATTGTTTAGCTCTTTATGGGCCCACTTAACAGTCAACTTGATTTTGAAATTCTCATTCTAACTTTCAAATACCCCCTTGGCCTTGCTCTTTCCTGCTTCTGTAACCTCCACCAGCTCTACAATCCTCCAGCTTCATTTTTTACACTGGCCTCCTACACATCTCTCGTTTTGATTTCTGCAGCATTGGTGGTCATGCCTACAGCTACGATGGCCTTATGCCTCTCTCCCCATATTTAAGATGCTTGTAAAAATATGTATCTTTAACCAAGCTTTTGGTCAGCTGCCGTAATATCTCCTAATGTGATTCTGGACCCAAAACTTGTTTAATCACACTCCTAAGAAACACTTTGGGATATACTCTGCAGTAACTGTGCAATAAAATGCATGTTGTTTGGTTAATGATACTGATGATTGAAGCTGCTTTTGCTGTTAAATCTGACCAAGACAAATTTGATTTCTCAATATGCAAGAAAAGGACATTCTTATTTTCCAGGGCTGTCATTCAATAGTGTATGGCTGCCCAAAAATACAGTAGCACTAAAATAATTTAAATAATTAAAAAATATATTTTACATTGTTGTTAAGGAGGGTATGTGATCATTCCCTGATAAATTGCATATGTCACTCCATTAACGAATTTAAAAAGTATTCTAAACTGTTCCAATAGCTGTTGAATGCTTCATTATATATTTTTTAAAAATGTATATCCCTAAAGCCACCCCAATTTACATTTTTCCTTATTTAAAACTCAAGTCCTGCCATTCAATGTTGTGGTCTTCCCTTTAACCAGGCTTTTAGAATGAACACACTACTGTGAAAGCCACTCCCTGATCGACCCACAGATGATGTGTTTCTGTGTGGAGGGTCTGAAGCTGTCACTTTCCTTCGCTCCCTATGATGAAGCTGTTGAGCACCGTGCAGCACTTTATCTAGTGGACTCACTCAGAGTTAAGAAAACTCACTCAATGAAAATAACCTGAATATATGGACCTGGGTTCAAACTCAGAGCTTTTTATTTATGAAGCTACAGTGGCATTTGAATCTGTACTTTCTTCATGGAGCCATCTACTTTTGCACTAAATGCTTCAATTTATTGGCACTTTTAACTTAGACTTTGATGTTAGAAAATGCACTGAAATATTGGAAGAGCAATTCAGTATCTTAGGTGATGGTATGATAAAATAATACACATCATTCTATTTACTTCATCTAAATTTATGTAACATCCTTTTTAAACTGCTCATCACGGAAGCTACTGTAACTCAAATCCTGACATTTAAACACTGATGGAATCTCTGGCGCTGTTTATTTAATGCACATAAATTACAGGTTTAAGAGATTTGCCTTGCAAACAATGAAATCTGATAGGATTTCAGCAATGTATTCAGATTGGATTAGTGGAATGATCAATCAATCATTGCACCTCTGCTATTGACATTGGTGTTCTCTTTTGATGCTTTTTAATGTCTTGAAGCCATTCTGCCCAGTAGAGTTTTTGAATTATTTTGATAAGGTATCCCATCTTGAGTTTAATTTTTTTTTCAGCTGCTGACTGATCTATAGTGCATCATTTGCCTTTATCTTACCCTCCCGAATCATATAGATTTTAACTGGCTGTGATTTAATATGGTTTCTATTGTCCCCTTTGTCTGACAGAATTGTAATTGAGTTCACAAAGAAAGTGGGTACAGTTTTGCTAAGTACAATGAATAGGTGCATTCTTCACTCAGTTTTGCGATGAGATCTTTAGTGGTGTGTGTAAAAAAAATTATGCTCTGCTGTTCTAACTTTAAAGAATCTACACCAGTACCACAATAGATTTTGTAATTCTGAAATTAGGTTGGAATCTGGACATAATGGGACATGAGAGCTCACAAAGTCTTTGAAGAAAGTGGTGCAGTAATAATGTTACTGGTCTAGTGCATCCAGGGACAATGGTTCAAATAATGCTGCAGTATTATGGTGGTTGAATAAATGTGGAATTAAAAGCTAGTATTGACTGTTGTAAGAACTCATCTGGTCCACGAATGCACTTTAGGGAAGGGAATCCTGTCCTTCCCTTGTGTAGCTCACATGTTACTCCAGATTCTCTCATACTGACTCTTACTGCACTCTGAAATGGCCTGTCAAATCACTGAGCAGCCAGCAATGGAAAAGTCAAAAAGGAATAAAATCAGGAAGATTATCTGGCATTGAGCTGGGCACCAAAAACAAGATAGCACACTCAGTCAATTCCATCAACAAAGACCATCTTATTCAAATGTGAGCCTTGTAGCAAAATTGGGAGAGCTATTCATCAAGCAATGACCTGGCATAGTACCACTGACCAAATCATGCCTCACAGAGTGTGTTCCAGGCACCACCTTTCCCATCCCTGCGTATGGAGAATGCATAATCCATAAAGGAATTTCAATGGAAGACTGAGTTTTAATTTTGAGGTGCTGGAGGATCAGGTACCAATGGAATTCAGCAATTGTATTGGTGATAGGTGAGTGTAGGTTGAGAAACAGACAGCCACCTTTGGAAAAGCCGAAGGATTGCAGGTTGTTTAGAACATGGGAATAGTTGAGCTTGGAGTTTCATTGAGGATTTTAGCTGTAGATGGGCTGAGAAAGGAGAGAAGCAATCAATGTAGGTAATCTTTGTGCTGCAGTTACTACAGGATCAACTAATCAGCTTGGGGTCAAGTAGGATGCCCAGACAACAAATAGGAATACAGTTCTAAATTGTCTTTAATCTATTTCTTCATTAAAATCCATCAACAGATTCATTATGAAAGCATGATCACAGCAACACATAACTGTAATAAAAATCTTAGCAGCAAAGCTGTGTTTTTAAATGAGATAGTAGGAACTGCAGATGCTGGAGAATCTGAGATAACAAGGTGTAGAGCTGGATGAACACAGCAGGCCGAGCAGGAAAGCCGATGCTTTCTGAAGAAGGGTCTAGGCCCGAGGTGTCGGCTTTCCTGCTCCTCTGGTGCTGCTTGGCCTGCTGTGTTCATCCAGCTCTACACCTTGTTATCTGTGGTTTTTAAATATTGGGTTTAAAACATCAACTGAAACATTTAAGTTGTTTCCATTTCACTTTGTTCTGTACTTATAAAGTGTATTTTCCTAGATTTTGCTGGGATAATCTTTTTAAAACTATTGTGATCATGCTAACTATGTAGTACCATGTGCTTTCTTTTATCTTGATATTATTGCTCCTTCTCTGGCACCATTCTACATCTATGTCAAAATGCTTGTCAACCAACAGGAAAAGGATTTTATTTTTTAAATTTTTGTTTCGAAATAAATAACAGTAACTCGCAACATAAAGGAGAAAATTATGTTCAGATTCGTGCTTAAGCAGTGATTCTATCTTGGATTTTTTTGCTGATGCCGTAAACCACTGTCCCCTTGGTTTATGATCACATTGAAAATTCTCAATTGAATCATTCCCATGTAATGCAGAGTAACTAACACTGTACATCTCTAACAAATAACAGATTACTTTCATTGTGACAATAAAATCTTAATGTTTAATAAAAGGAATCTGATTGCATTTAATTCTTTGCATAATAAGTAATATGGCGGGTTTGGAATTGCAATTTAAAAGAATCCATATTGAAAACAGCCACATTCACTCTGTACATAGTGAAGGATGTTGGTGGAACTTGACAACCCTGAATATAATTTACGTGGTTGGACAGACATGGGTATAGGTGTTGAGTCAGATTAAATACTCGAATTGGTATGGTGATAACAGGCTGTTTTTCATTTCCAGACTCTTCACACAATATTCCATTAAAGAATAACAAAACCAATACAAGAGAAGACAGTGGAGTGTAATTGCTGCAGTATTCTCAGCAGGGGCCCTCTAGTGTTCAACTAGCAACATGCACGTATGATAAATGCCCACAATAATGGCTCATTTCAGGAGCTAAAGAACATTTCTTGCAAAACTGCATTTGTGACTCTTGCAAATGTGTTGTATTGATCTTTGTGAGAACTGACTGCGCTACAGGAAAATATAATTTCCTTTTTTAATGAGTCAACTGCATCATAAATCTCCAATTTAAGTTTAGTGTGCCTTTGGTGCAAATAGAGATCTTCCTACAAAACTTAATTTATCTCCAGATGAATGTCCCAGTTACTTTAAGTTGACAATATAGTCCATTGATGAGACGTCCTCGAAGAAGTAGGACTAATTAGTGTTGAATTTTGGCTGGTGATGATATGTCAGAACTATAAGAATTAACCTTATTTCCAATTCCTCAGCATCATTAGAGAAGGAACTGGGTTTCAATCAGTAAATCCACATTTTAATTGCTGTGTCAGTTGGAGATGACTGTATGTTTGAAATGGTAGTATTGGAAACAGTATAGAAGAAAATAATAGCTGAATATGGGTCTTGCTATGACCAGATGAATCAGCTCCTATCTTTTCAACCTCCTTGATTGGTCACATCAATGATATGCTATTCTTTAACATGAGTTTACATCATCTGTGGTTACTAATGTCTACTGTAGTGGTAAGGGGCCAATTAAAAGATTTTGTTGAGAGAAGGAGCATTTTATTACAGATAACCTCAACACCTCCCCCCCCCCAACCTCCAAAATAAAGAAACTATGCCAAGCACACACTACAGGTATAGGGGGTATTGTGGGGGGGTTGGAGGTTGAGTGTTGACAGATTTCCTTGCCTTTGGGTAAAATGTGAATGTTATTTTGGCTCTGTGCTGATTAATCTATGTTAAACTGGGCCATTCGTAGTCAGCTTATGCCTGTGGTCATTTTTAAATCCATATTTACAGTACTCTTTTTAAAACTATTTCAGTTTTAGATCTAGTTTAGATCTGAAAAGCTTTCAAAATCATGTGTGGGCTGCAAACAGTGGATAGAGAGAAAATATTTCTTTCCATAAAAAGAATAAGATCAACCGGGCATAATTTTAAAATCATCAGCGAATGAAACAAAGGTGAAATGAGGTAAAACTTTTTCAATATGTGTTTCGTTAGGGTATGGAATGCCCTGCTGGGAGAAGTGGTGGAGGCGGGTTCAGTTGAGGCATTCAAGCAGGTATTGGATGAAATTGATATGCAGTGGTATGGAGAAAAAGCAGGAGATTGACAGTGGGTGATAATTTTCATTTAAAAAGCCAGTACAGGACAATGGGTTGAATGGCTTCCTTCTGTGCTGTAACAGTTCTGTGATTTGTTTCATGGAAGTTGCAGGAGGTGGATGTAGGTGGTCTCATTGATGCCGCAGATGCATGCTTGGAAGCTCAATTACATACCAAACCTAACACCAATGTTTTGCACAGTCTCATTCAGTCTTAGACAGTTTCCAGGAATAAGGATAGAGTTAATAGCTAGGAAATGGAGGTTATGGTAGGGATCGAAGATAATGGACCAAATCAACCAATTCACATGGAAGATAAAACATCTGTGGCTATGAGAGCAGGTTGGAAACTGGGAATTCTATGGGGAGTAACTCACCAACTATTACTCAACTCATGTCCACCATCAAAAAGGCAAAAGTCATGGGTGTAATGGAATACTCTCTGTTTATCTGGATGAATACAGCTTCAGTAACATTCGAATCTTGAGACCATCCAGGACAAAGTACCCACTTGATTGATTGGCACCCGATCCACCACCTTCAGCATTGCACATCTTTTAGCACTGATCCAGCAGGCAGCAGCAGCAGTACTGGACCATGTAGAAGACGCACTGCAACAGCTCACCAGAGATCCTTCGGCAGCAGCTTCCAAACCCCAGGATCTCTGATACTTAAAAGGACAGGACCAACAGATACATGGGACCACCACCAGCTTCAAGTTACTTCAGCTGACGGGGAACTATGTCACTGTTCCTTCACTGCTGGTGGGTCAAAATCCTCATTCTCCCTCCCTAACAGCATTGTGTAATGGCTTATGTCACATGGATTGCAGTGGTTCTGGAAGGCAGCTCCAGGACACTTAGAACGGGTAATAAATTCTGGCCCAACCAGTAATGCCCACATTCTTGAATGACAAAAAAAAAATGTTCAACAGCAACTTGAGCAAATGATTGGCTCAAAAGACTCACCACCTTTAAATGGCTCTGGTTCTTGAGTGCTGGTTAGTGTCTCAATGTTTCAAAGTTTTGAGTTTTTAGTCAATGTGCGCCTGAGTGAATGGGTGAATTATTGAGTGAATAACTAGTTAGGTTGGTAAGCTGTGTGGGTAGGTAATGTGTCTTTTTATTTTCTTTCAAAATAAAACCCAAACATGTCCCCATACTTTAAATGTAAATCCACAATAGACATCAGTGCTGAAATTTTTCATAATATTATCGCCATACAGATTTGGGGAAACAAAAAGAAGGGCAAAGATTGACTAAGGAAGGATTTCATAGAATGTTTCCTGGATAGTTTCTTGGAATAGCACATTGTCATTCAACAAAGAGTAGCCTGTACTAGACCTGGTATTGTCACAATTGAGGTAGGATCATTTAATGGTCTCATAGTGAAGGCACCCTAGTTAGCAACAATCATGATATGACTAAATTTTACATTCAATCTGAGGGAGTGAAGAATGGGTCTGAGACTAATAGGTTAAGCTTGAATGAAGGCAATTATGAGGGCATGAAAGCAGAATTAGCTAGTGAGCTGGCAAAGTAGCTTAATGGTTAGGTCAATAAAGATGCAGAAGCAGACATTTAGAGGGATATTTTAGAACACACAGAATAGCTACATTCTAAAAAAGGAAGAACAATTCTAAGGGATGGCTGAACCATCAGTGGTTAACGAAACAAGGTTGAAGGTCATATCAATCTTACAGAAAAAGATAAATAACTAAGCAAAAATGGATAGCAAGTCAGAAAATTGGACAAAATGTTTTTAAAAAGCCAAGAATAACTAATAAGGTAGGAAACATTGAAGTATGAAAGAAATCTACACCGAAATATAAAAAGAGATAGTTAGAGTTTCTATAGATGTTTACAAAGGAAAAGAGTAATCAACTTAAGCATTCGTTCTACAGAGAGCGAGTCTAAGGAATTAATCATGCCCAATGAGAAGGTGTATTGAGCAAGTATTTGCATTGATCTTCACAGTAGAGAGGTTATTAGTAACATACCAGAAATAACAGTAAATCATGAAATGGAAGGGAGGGAGGAACTCAAGAAAATTACAATAACTAAGGTAGTAATCTGGAGCAAATTGTTGACACTGTGGTGTGACAAGTCCCCAGGTTCTGATGGACTTCACTCTTGGATCTTGAAAGAAGTGGTTAATGAGATAGTTGATGCATTGATTTTAATTTATCAAAATTCCGTAGAATCAGGAAAATTTAGGGGAAATTTCCATTAGATTGGAAAATAACAATATCACTCCTTTATTTGAAAATGGGAGGACAAAGAGGAAGAAACTGCAGGCCATTTGACTTAGTTTGTCTTAAGGAAAATGTTAGAAACTGTTATAAAGACATTATAGCAGGGAACTGAGAAAGGGTCAAGACATTCAGGCAGTGTTAACATGACTTTGTGAAAGGGAAATCATGTTTAACCAATTTATTGTAGTTCCTTTAAATAGTAAATGCCATGGAAATAAAGGGAATCGGTGAATTTACTGTATTTACATTTACAGAAGGTATTTCATAAGGTGCTACATTAACAGTAATTGTGGGAAATGGAAGCTTAAGGAGTAGAGTGTAACATCTTGGCAAGGGTGGTATATTGGCTGGATAACAATAAATCAAGTATAGGTATAAATGGGCCTCTGCGTTATTGGCAAAATGTAATGAGCGTTATGTCACTGTGATTAGTGCCTCAACTGTGAAGAATTTATATAGTCACATGGATGAACAGGTCAGAAGATGTTGTTACTAAATTTGCTGAAGACCCAAAGATAGGTAGGAAAGTACGCTATAAAGAGGACATGGATAGGTTAAGTAAATGAGCAAAGATCTGGCAAATTGAGTATAATGTGGGAAATTGGGAAATTGTCCATCTTAACAGGAGTAATAAAATAAAAGCATATTATCTAAATGGTGAATGTTTTGAGATGCAGACAGTTTTGGGTGACCTAGTGCATAAATCACAAAGGTTAGTATACAAGTAGTTAGATAAACTAACAGAATGTTATTATTTATTGAGAGGGGAATTTAGTCCAAAGTAGAGCGGTTAGGTTTCAGTAATGAAGGACATTATTGAGACCACATCTGGAGTACTGTGTACAGTGTTGGTCACCTTTTTTAAGCATATTGTTCAAAGCAATTCAGAGAAACTTCAGTTGATCAATACATAGAATGAATGAATGAGTTGTCTTTTGAGTTAAGTTTGAACAGTCTATCCCAGTTTCCACTGGAATTTAGGAGAATAAGAGATGACTTGATTGTAAAGTAAGATCCTGAGCAGTGGATTTGGAAAGAATGTTTGCTCTCAATGGTAATCCAAACTAGGGGTCACCAGTTAAAATAAGAGCAGCCCATTTAAGACAGAAGTGTATTTTTCCACTTGTTATAAAGTGAAGGGAGGACCCCGCCTGTCCCCTAGAACTAACGCTGAAATACCCGAAGAGGAGCACCTCACCCTATAGTCTATAAAAGGAGTGTGAAAAGTGGTGTAAGCTGCTCTTCAGCAATTTCTAGTGGTTTAATAAAACAAATCCCTGACACATACTTTACAATCAATAAGTAACAGTTTATTTGTCTAACTCCAACAGTGAACAAATTTAACTAAACTATTAACAAACCGAATAAACCCCTTCTAACTATTAAATGTTCCCGAGTAAAGCAAGATTCTAATGATTTACTGTTCCAGTAAATATAAGTCCCATTTATATAAAATTTAGAAAAAGCTCTTTAAATTACAGCTAGGTTGCATGTCTTCCAGACTGTTCTGTGCCTTCTCCATCGAATATTCTGTCAGGAATATTAACTAGTTGTGGTGTTGGTACCTTTGTTTTTAGATGGTGCTTTCTCTAATACTTAGAGAAGACTGTGAGAGCCAATGATTCTCTCTTGTGAGCTGAGGGCTGTTAACTCTGGCAGATGGCAGCTTGTCCGGTTGCTCCTTTCTTTTATACCCTTGGTGACATATTAATTTCTTACAATAGGATTGGTCCAATGTTGTCAAAACCATCAGATTTAAGTTTAATTGTTTTTTGGTATCTAAGTGCTTGGTTCAAATTGATTAGCTAAGTTCAAAAACTTGTCTTGGTAACAAAATAAACCTGCTGCTTGGCCTACTAACTGCACGGCCTTTCAATACAAATGTTTCAATTCGGGTGCTCTCTGTGTACTTGCAAACTTTCAACTGCTGCACACAGGCATCCATTTTACATCTCTAAGCATAGAAAATGCACATCATCTTTTAAAGGGACGACACGATGTTTTCCCCCTTAACATTTAACAAACACCAAGTTATAACTTTGTGCCTCCCAATCCACAAGCACTCTACCCAACTTTGCAACACGCTCACAGATGATTGTGAATCTTTGAAAGTCTCTTCATCAAATGGTGATGGAAGCAGGGCCTTTGAATCATTTTAAGGTAACGGAAGATTGATTCTAGATAAACAAAGGTGAAATGGCATAAGAGGTGAACGGAAACATGGAGTAATCAGATCAGTTGTCATCTTATTGAATGGCAGAGCAGGCTCAAGAAGATGAGTGATTTACTTATGCTCCTAATCCACCTGATTGTGTGTTCATATCTAACAGCCCTACATATTCCCAATATTATGTTGCAAGAAATTTCTGTTCATCTGGCACTGGATATCAAACACACAGTCTGACAATTAAGGCAAAATGGAGTATCCAGTGAGCTGGTGGAGGTCAGAAAAAATGGTCAAAGAGGGTGAAACTGTGAAATTGGACAGTCAGTGCTGATTTGGGTAAAGTCTTTCTTCTATATATATATATATAGCAATGTTGTGAACCTATTTATGTTCATTAGAACATGTATGATCTTAGTGTGCACTGTCTACAATGTCTGGAAGAGTGACAATGAGAAAGAAGGAATCAAGAAAGATGGTCAGCACCATGGAAGCAGAATGTAGAAGTTAGGCCTGTAATTGCCTTTGTTGTAAAAGTACAGTTCAGCTACTGTACTGACACATGGCTTAATAAGTGGAAGTGAAGTTAAAATGTGGAAATAATATAACTGCTCACAATTTGAGAGCAAAAAAAAGGTCAGAAAATAAGTACTTGCTGGCCACTCTCATTTAGTTGCTGAATAAAATTGATGTGTGTAATTTGTCAACAAAACATCAATGGTACATGGAAAACACAAATGCTACAACATCTTTAAGTGAGGGCAATTGTGAGGTGAAAAATCCAAGGTCCAAGATATAGTGCTTTGCTATGAGCTTCACAAAAGCAGCGCTGTTGGAGTCTGCCACATCAGTACCATGGCTTTGAATGATGTGAGGTGTTTGTATTGATATGGTAAGAGAAATCCTTAGAAAATTAATTGCCTATTCAATCTATTTATACTTTGAAAAGTAGATTAAGTGTTAATTTATGCCAAGCAATTTCTGTGGCACTGAAGATGAATTATTACAATTGTGGAGTCTCATTTCTTTAAGTATTAGTTATTGTTGCAGGCTTTCAAAATGTAAAATTATTTTCTTTTTACTTTAGTTTCCAGTTTTTTTTTTCTTTCCTCTTGAGCCAGCCATTGTTTATCACTATTTTTTTTCTCTCTCTCACTGACTTGACATTCTAATTTACACATTTCAGTCCTTGCAGAGGTTATTTCACAATAGTCTGTCTGATTGGTTAAGTAGGTATAGAGTTACTTGCCCTTTTTGGTCAGGATCTGGTTGCCCTGTTTCAATCATTGTGATATTATCTGCTTGCACTTTCAACAGTCTGCCTTGCAAAGCAATACGTAACCTAAAAGAACAATAGCAAATCTATCTTTTAAAAAACATTGATAGATTCCTTCCTGCAACAAATTGTACCCTGTGTAATTTTGGTCTTGGTGTACTGAAAATAATACATCACACCAGTTAAAGTTGAAAATATTGCATTATGGTGTTGTAGCTTGTTAATAAGAGCACACAAATAAACATTGGCCAATTAGCCTTTTCCGTATTCATTGAGATCCTTTGCCAGTGTCCTTTTAATATTTTTGGTTAACAAAAATCTATCAATTAGTTTTAAAATTAAAAATTGACCTGTCATCAATTGCCCATTTGTGGAAGAGTTCCAAACTTCTACCGCCATTTACATGAAGTGTTTGCTTATTTCAGTTCTGAAAATTCTGTGATCTCTAATGTTTAGACATGCACCTTAGTCTTCAACTTCCTAAGCAACAGAACTTGTTTCTATCCATCAAATCTGCATTTACTAAAATCTTGAAAGAGTTGCTTAATTTATCCATTAACCACCAAAGTTTCAGGAAATCAAATCCTTGTTTGTGTAATTCTCTTCATTTTAATACCTTGGAATCCTAGTCCATTCTGGTGATTCCAAGTTTGCTGTGTAGTTTTTGTATTATCTTTCCATTTTTTGCATGATTTACAAAGCCTGCAGCTTCTTCTTACAATGTGGTGCCCAGAAATATTCACAGTAACCTAGATGTGATCTGACCAGAACATCGTGTAGCTTTGCATAACAGAGTTGTCATGCACCCAGTCACCCACATTCAGCAGAGGGATATCAATGGCTTCTTTAAAACAATGAAGTTAATAGTTCATTAGTAGACAGTTGCAGAGGACAGAATCATGTGTTTTTTTTGCATTAAAATGCAATCTTATAGCTTTGATTAGCTAATTAAAATTTGCTCCAGTGGTCAGACTTACTATGTTCCTTGCTTAATTAAAAGTATTGATGAGTTACCTTATTATTTCTTATTATTGCAAAGTGGTATCACTGCCCTTGTGGATACAAAGTCTTTCTTAGTGGAATAACGTCTCGTGTGACAATGCAGTCGTTGAAAATCCTAGAAATAACTGAACGTAACACATACCAAATTGAGTAACGAGACACCAGTAATGTACAAATCCCTGTAGGTTCATTTCAACAAGCTGATGACAGAGGAATGCCTATATTTTGATAGCTCATAATGAACTACTAGGACTCTGATAATGGCATACGTTCTTAATTGACTCTGGTATGGCACTCCTGGGGCATAATTTGCTTGCAGTTACTAGTTCCAAGCTGTTGACCAATGATAAACAGTTTCCGGAAAAGATGGATGTTTCTTCTAAAGATGAATTAGCTCAAAAATAGCTTGAAAACTATTAATTTAATCAATAAATAGCAATCAGGAATGTTGACTAAGGTCAATATGCACATATTGGCAAGATTTATTTTATCCTTTGGCCAAGATAAATGAACTAAAGTGTTATATTTAGGGATAGAATTTCTTTTGTGTGTTCAGAAACTGATGTCTGAATATGAGAATTGTGTGATTCAAATATTCATAAAGTTGCAGCAGATGGATTATGTGTTTAGATAAAATAATGGGTGATAATTAAGAATTTGTTAGCACTTCAACTTTAAAATTACCTGAAGGAAGACAAAAAATAAATTTAAATTTTCTTTAAGAAGCCAACATTAAATCATTAGCTCTTCATTATAAACATAAAGCATGTTATTCTCTGTGATGTACAGAGAAATAAAAGATACTGTTGCAGTTCAGCCATGTGTAACAATATCACTTCAGATTCAAATTTAATGATATGGTAATACCTCAGTTCCAGTGATATTAATTAATTTTACAAGTCTGCCCTCTATTATTGTCTGCTGTATGAAACCACCATTGGCAAATTAATAGCAAACGCCTGGAAATAATGGAATAACTACGCCCTGAGGAATTCCACCTGTGTATAGTAGATTGAATAGGATAGGCTGAGATTTGTTTCATGGATGAAGCATGTCTTTGAGTTGACATGATACTGATAGACTGCTTGATCTTGATATTTGCAATCTACAGTCTGAAATATTTTATTGCATTGTAACGCACTGTACTGATGTGTTATCTTATATTCAAAATAGGTTTATTTTCTTTTTAATTTTTTGCAGAATAACTCCTCATACCAATAATGTGCATTAGATAGCTTCAGGGCATGTTTTACTCATGGCTTTGTTCTTCAGTCATTTACAGCTTTGCTACAGACAGCCAATCTCTCACTTCCTTTGACGCACTTGCAAATAATAATTGAATACTTCTAAAAAACATGATTCTTTTGACCTTGAGATAGTCTGCGACAGTTTTGAGTTAACGCAATGGGAAGTCTAAAAGCTGCCAATGCAGAGAAACTTCCAAAAGCATTAATATTTAACCACATGACTTATTTAAACCACATCTCAGCACAGGCCCTAAAGGGTCAGACCAGGTTTGCAGCTAAATGATATCAGTCTTTCAGAGCTTAGACTATCTGTGAGCCAGTAACAGAAACAAATCAAAAACCTTAGGTAATTTGGTTAACTTAAATGTGATGATTCCAGCTAACTCGACGGTGAGGATTTCATCAGCCTTTCTGGACGCTGCCAGAGAGAGGAGGCTGGTAAAATAGTGGTAGAATGTGTGAGGAGCTACATTTAATGTTGTCCTACTGCTATGAGTGATTGCATCAGGTGAAATTACAACAGCTTGCCTTAAATCAAGCAGAGGTAGATGGCCAATTAAGATCAATCAATGGTTTATCATCGCACCAACAGTCTTTAGCCTCAGAACAGCCACCAGTCATGTTGGGATGCAGCTAGGCACATTGAAGTGGTCAACCAGCAGCTTCCTGTTTGGGCCATCCCTTCCTACCTGTGGCTGAATGTCCTATACAGCATCCGGTGGCAGCAACAACCATATCCATGGTTCCAGTCCTGATGCTAAGGGTTCATCTCGCCAGTCACCAGGACCTAGTTGTCCAGCATCTTTTTAAAGAAACCAGCTCTCCCTGGCTGTTGAGGAGCACTTCCACACTGAGGCACCATCTTATCTTCCCCGCAGCCTCGATACCAGCCACCCCCTACTAATTGTCCTGCCTGAGCTGCCAGCCCTCTTTTTGGGATGGTGGATCTGATGGCAGCCTCTTAATTGACCACTGCCAGTAAAGTGCCCTCCATAAATCTGCTGTTCACCCACATGAGCTCAGGACCTACATTTAGTCCCAGCAGCAGGTCTTGCTGTTTCATGGTAAAACTGTCCCACTGTACCAGAAAATATACTTCACTGGCTATAAAGTACTTTGGGACCAATAAAACTCATTAAAGGTGCAATATAAATGTAAGTCCTTTTTTAATGTTAAATTGATTTGCTGAATCATAAAGATTTGAATGGTCCCAGATTTGTTTGTATAATTAATTGATCTCAAAGGGACCTGAGATACCAATTCTACATTGTCCTTGGTCATCATTCCTCTTTTTAATCATTACAGAATGGACCTTGCTGGAAATCAATTTGTTTGTTTTGTGGGTGAGAACAGGATTCGGTTCAGTTGCACTGCCATTTATAGATGAATAGACTGTCAGGATTTACTGTTGAAACTCTCTCAAGAAGAGTGGGTATTTGGAGGAAGTTGTATACGGCTGCACTAATTGACAACCATGAAACAGTTTCCCAATATGAGAGTTGAGGTTTTAGAAGAAGAAAATTGGAGACAAAAGTTATGCACAATACCCAACTGAATTAATTTGCTCCATGCTCAGAACTAGTAGTCTGTGTAATAATTGCAGTCTAAATGTACACAACTCACAACAGGAATTCCCACAACTTGCAAAGTATTTGTGAATGAGACTAGGTTCATTGCAGGAACAGATGACAATAAAGCTTTACGACAATTTTCACTGCATTCATCAATGTCAAAAACAATGCTTTGATACAAAACTATTTCATTCAGCGGTGCCTTGCTGACTGATGTTCAGTCAGGTGTAGCTTCAAATCATAATGTGAAGAGCTTGTCTCTGCACTTGTGCGTTTCTGTGATTGTGGCTCAGAAGCACTGAGAGGAATAACTGGACAGACTGCCAGTTTTAAAGTGGCTATACCTAGAACTCCTATCAGTTAGGGACAGAGGTCCTGTCATTGGTTTGTGGAATTTTAGTTGTGGGGGTTGAGTGCTTGGATTAATTCCATTGCAACATTGAAGATTTTGTTTTAACTGTCACAGTACCGAACTAGCTCACAAGTGATAATCAAAATATGACTCAAGACTGCTTAAAACCTGCCTGACTCCTGATTGACTATATCCTACAGTCTTAAAAGATGTGGCTAGTGAGAAGTGATACATTATTTTTAATTTTCCAAATCTCCCAGATGTAGGGAAGGTCCGTTACATTGGAAGGTGGCTAGTGTAAGATAGAAAGCAAAAAACTACAGGTCAGTTAGCTTAACATCTGCCAGAAGGAAAATGATGTTATCATTTTTTTATAGCATGGCACTTTTAAAAAAAAAAAAAAAAACATTCTAGCAATCAGTCAAATCAATTTGAATTTTTGGTGGGAAATCATGTTTAACCAATCTATTGGAACTGTCTGAGGGCTTAACATGTGCTGTAGATAAAGGGGAACCACTGAATATGCTGTATTTAGAAGGCATTTGATAAGGTGCCACATCAAAGTTTATTTTGGATAATGGAAACTCATGAGGTAGGGGGTAGCATATTGGCATGGATAGAAGAGTATCTGTGTAACATGAAACAGGAAGTAGGGATTAATATCTTTCAGGTTGGCAAGGTTTGCTGCTTCAAAGTGTGCCACAAGGGTATTGTTGGAACCTTTAATACTACAGTTTATATAATCAAGGAATAGAAGGTACAGCTATCAAGTTTGTATTTGACTCAAAGAACAATAGGTAAGTAAATTGTGAAGAGGCCATAAGGAAGCTACAGAAAGATATTGATAGGTTGAGTGAATGGGTGAAGATCGGGAAGATGTAGTATAATGTGGGGAATATGAAATTATTAATTTTGACATCTTTAGGAAGGATATTATTAAATTGGAGAGGGTTCAGAAAAGATTTACCAGAATGTCGCCACAAATAGAGGGTTTGAGTTATAAAATAAGGCTGGATAGGCTGGGACTTTTTTCACAGGAGCATAAGAGGTTGAGGGATGACCTTATAGAGGTTTATAAAATCAGGAGGGGCATTGATAAGGTAAATAACAAAGGTATTTTCCCTAGGGTGAAGAGGTTCAAAAATAGGGGACATACTTTTAAGGTGAAAGGAGAAAGGACATGAGGGGCAACTTTTTTACACAAGGTGTGGTTCATCTGTGGAATGAACTACCAGAGGAAGTGATGGATGCAGATAGAATTACAACACTTAAAAGACTTTTGGTTAAGTACATGAATAGGAAAGGTTTGCATGGATATGAGCCAAATGCAGGCAAGTGGGACTAGTTTAATTTTGGAACATAGTTGGCGTGGACGAGTTGGGCTGAAGAGTCTGTTTCTGTGCTGTGTGACTCTATGACTCGACAAATCATATTATCTAAACGGTGAGAGATTGCCGAGCTCTGAGGTACAGTAAAATTTGGATGTCATAGTATATTTGAGTAAAGTATTCGGAGTGTATTCAAGTAAAGGAATTAATTATGAAAGCTAATATAATGCTGGCCTGAACACTGTGGGCATTCATATGAATGATGGGAAAATCATGTGAGATCAGCAGTGTGGAGCTTCCTGACATCTTGACCAAAATGTCCCATTTTCCAATCAAGTATTGAATGCAGCGATGAGATGCTTGCTCTTGAGTGGTAAGAAGCCTGTTTGCATGCATTGTAATACCTTAATGTATCATTTGCTAATCTATAAAGAATTGTGCAAGGTGATGACTAGTGGTATTATTGCCTGACAATTAATTCAGAGACTGAGGTAATGTTCTGGGGACCTGGGTTCAAAACTCACCAGTTTCAGATCATGGAATTTGAACTCAAAAAGATCTGGAATTAACAATCTAATAATGACCATGAAACTGTTGCCAATTGTCAGAAAATCCCATCTGGTTTGCCAGTGTCCTTTAGGGAAGGACACTGCTGTTTCTGGTCTAGTTTACATGTGGCTTCAGACCCACGGGTTGAATGCAACTGCCTTCTGGGCAGTTAGGGAAGGAGAACAAAGCCAGCAACACCCATGTCCTGTGAATTAGTAATAAAAGAATTGTCTCATTGATATGCAGTTTCTCATTCTCACATGCACTAGACAGTGACAATACATGCCATGAAAGTCAGAATGATAATCCAGCTCACTGCTTGCTCCTCTGGCCCTCCATCAGTCACCAACATCTCAGGGCCTGCGCCCTGTGCAGCAACCATGTATGTCACACCACACACAACCCCCATGGCCCACAGTTTCCCAGATCGGTGTTGGCAAAGTGCTGTTCCAATTTGCCTCTGTCTCACATATCTGGGGAATTTGACAAGAACTGTGCAGGACATCTTAAGATTGCCAAAACTTGACTGTGTGCACAGCTGGGTTTCACTGGTGGCAATAGTGCTGGCGCCAGGAATCCTGGGGGGTTCTGAGGATTAACGTGATATAATAGCAACCACAGGCTAAAGTTTATAGAAGGTGGAAGTTGTAATTTATGTATACTCTCTGTTTTCTGGCAGCCAGCCAATCTTCTGTTTGTGCTGATATGTTACGCACTACACTATGTGCTTCTACTTTGCCAATAACCTTCCTTATGGCATCTTGTCAAATGTGTTTTAGAAGTTCAAGAACAGTAAATCGAAGAGCTCCCCCTTATTCACAGTGCATGCTATTCCTTCAAAGAACTCCTATAAATTAGTTAAACATGATTTCCCTTTCACAAAACCATGCTGATTCTTCTCAACTACTTTGAATTTTTCTAAGTGACAGCTATAAGATCCTTACTGATCAATTCTAACATGTTTGCCACAACTGACATCAAGCTAATTGGCCTAGTTTCCTGTTTCTACCTCCCTTTCTTCTTAAATGAAGGCTTGGATTTGCTACTTTATGATCCAAAGGAGCCCTTCCTGAATCTGGGGGATTTTGGAAAATTCACACCAGCACAACAACAACTTTGTTTTAACATTGAGAATGAAGTCCATCAGGACTGTGGGACTTGTCAGCTCACAAATTCATCAGTTTGCTCAGTACCACTTTCCTAGTGATTATAATTTCAGCAAGTTGCTCTCTTCCTTCAATCACCTGATTTACAGCAACTACTGAGATGTATTTCTGTAGTGAGGACAGAAGTAAAATGTTTGTTCATTTCATCTGCCATTCTCACTTCTTTGAGGACAAGTACTTACTTGAGTTACTTATTTCCTTTTTAGATACCTGTAGAAACTCTTACAATTTTATACTTTTATTTGGCTTCATCTCTTACTGGAATTACTTACTTCTGATTAATCTTCCAATTATTAAGTACTGTTCTTTAAATTTTGACCAATCATCTGATCTGCCAGTCATCTTTGCTTTTTCCTTAACAAATTTATTGAACCACAGATAGTGGGTATTTCCCTTGGAACTATTCTTTCTATTTCTTTCTATTTTGTTGAATAACTGAGCAATGTATATATGTAAGTATTCTGAAATATCCTCTTAAATGCCTGTCACTGAATTTCTATTCATCTTTCTCCTGATGTGGAGGTACCTGTGTTGGACTGAAGTTGACAAGGTCAGAAATCACATGACACTAGGTTATAGTCCAGCAAGTTTATTTGAAAACTCCAGCTTTTGGACCATAGATCCTTCATCAGGTGAAGTGAGAAAGAAGCACACAGAACACAGAATTTGTAAGTAAAAGATCAAAGGGTCACACAACTGATGAGGATGTATTAAACAAACCTAAGATGCTGTTAAATCTTTAGTCAGTTAGAAGGTTTTAATGTTAATGTTAATCAATTAAAGCCTTTTAACTGAGCAAAGATTTAACAGCATCTTGGGTTTGTTTAATACATCCTCATCAGTTGTGTGATCCTTTGATCTTTTACTTATAAATTGTGTGTGCTTTTTTCTCACTTCATCTGATGAAGGGGCGACGTTCCGAAAGCTTGTGTTTTCAAATAAACCAGTTGGACTATAACTTGGGGTGTTGTGTGAGTTCTGATTTTTCTTCTAACCTAATATTCCAGTTCACTTCAGCTTCTCTTGGAACATTCTTATGAAGTAGAATTCCATAAATATGACACTTGCCTAATGGGCACATTTTTAACTAGAGCAGAGTCGACGCTGTAGAGCTTATGTACTTCAAAGTTTCAACTTCTAAAGATAATAGTTATGTTTTTCATTATTTCTTCCACATTTTGTTATAATGCATATTTTAAGGAAATTCTAGTTTCACTGTAACCTATTCCCTATGGCAGTGTTAAAACTTATTTTCCATCAAGGGAAGGACATTGCAACATTTAAAACGATGGATGAGTAAACAAATGATACAAAATTATACTGTCTGTCCAGCTAGTTGTCACATTCTCTCCATTCAATTTAATGTTGATTAATATGTTGAAGAAGAAGTTCAGACATTTCATCATTCACACAGCAAATTAATTTTTTGCTTATCAACTTTCCATATCAAATGAGTTGTTTCTCACCTCTGAAATTAATTCCTGTTTCTTCTCATTTCTCTGACATGATGAAAAGGCATACAGGAAGAAGGATAAAATTATGTAGAAGAGTCGTTAAATGTACTGTAATGAAAAAAAATGAGAAAATGGAAGCTTGTGGGCTGAAGACATGATAAATGATTGGGGAAAGGTAGGGGGAAACTTCAGTTCATTTCAGTGCAGATGAATTGCATTGAAACAAAGGCAGAAAAAAATCGAGTGCAGCATCTCAAAAATAACGGGATGGAATGTGAAACTGTTTACGTGTGTGATTGCAACCTTGCATTAACCCGACACACTGTTGTGAATGGGTACAAAGGTCAATAATACTCATTATGTAAATGAGACAGAAGTTTCGTTTGAACATTTTGTGATTGGGGTGAAAGGTGTTCATCTCGTTTTAGAATGGGAAATTGTCACCTTTTAATCTGATGTATACTACAAATACATGTCAGGTCCAATTCTGAGCTTGTTTAAGCTGTGCCAACATTTGGATATGCGAAAGATTCAAAATACTACGACCCAGTTTCAATCTGTTGGCAATGTGAAAATATTAAATGGAAGGGAGCATTTGCTGGTTAATCCTTTCTGGAGCAAAGGAATATAGTATTTTGAAATTGATGAAATTGTTTCCTGGTGGCAGCAAGGGCAGATAGGTGTGACTCATCATGGGTCATCCATGTATCTTGAGAACTCAATATGGACGAGTTCATATTATAACAATATCCTTTCAAAAGTATCAAGCCAATAGCCAAAACAATAAAACAAACAAAATGAAGGCGAACAATTCAAATAAAAAATCACATTTCATTTAGAATCATAAAGCTGCACAGCATGGAAATAGACCCTTCCATCCAACTCGTCCATGCCGACCAGATATCCTAAATTAATCTGGTCCCATTTGCCAGCCTTTGACCCATATCCCTTTAAACCCTTCCTATTCATATACCCATCCAGATGCCTTTTAAATGTTGTGATTTTACCAGCCTCCACCACTTCATCTGGCAGCTCATTCCATACGTGCACCACTGTCTTCTGCTAATAGAAATTTAGACAGTACTCTTCTATCAGTCATTATTAATAATGGGCTCCTGTTAAAGAAAATCAGTTATTTTGAACAGTTCGTATTTATTGTTTATGTTGTACCTCTGGCTTTAATGAATGCAAGATGTTCTGAACCTGCTGGAAAAATTAAGCAGGTCTGGTAGCATTTCTGGAGAAAAATCAGAGTTAATGTTTCAGGTTGTTTCCATGCTGTACAGCTCTAAGACTCTAAATGAAATGTGTTTTTTTTAATTGTTCACCTTCACTTTGTTTGTTTTTATTGTTCTGGTTATTGGCTTGACACTTTTGAAAGGGTCACGTTATAATATGAACTCATCTATAATAAGTTCTCAAGATATGTGTCTCATGGGCCCTATTATAGCATGGTCTCAGATTAAAAACAGATCTGAGGAAGGGTCACTCGACCTGAAATGTTAACTCTGATTTCTCTCCACAGATGCTGACAACATGCTGAGCTTTTCCAGCAATTTCTGCTTTTGTTTCTGATTTACAGCATCCGCAGTTCTTGCGGTTTTTATTTAGGATGTTCTGAAGTTGTCACTCTTAGAGCTGTTGATTTGTTTTATTGGTTTACAATGAACCTATGTTCTAATGAGTTGAGTGGATTGTGGGTTCTGATGGCAGTAACTTAATCTCTGCATCTGCATCACACATTGTTTGCATCTTTAAGGTTTGCATCTGTTACATTGCCCAATATCTGGTCAGCTATTGTCTTGCTAGTAATTTTGTAGGAGTTGATATTCACATAGGTGCCATCAGTATCCGATCAGCTTCAGTTTGTTTTGATCATGGGCAATGAATCCACTATAGTTCACAACGCTGAACTCATTTTTATGTATTTCTTCTTCAGTGACGTCTTCACTATCATTATACCATTGCTGTTGGTTTCTGTCTGGAATGTAGCACCCAGGGCATACCTTTAGGGATTTTTGATAGAGTTCATAGTCTTGCAAGGCATGGCTGCATTTGTAGATTCCCTCTTCTATGTTGAATTTCATCTGTTAAGTTCTCAAGTCATCCTTACCATCACCAATTCTCTTGATCAGTTCACTACTGTAATTACAGTTTAAAGTTGATATGATGCCTTAATCAAAGGATTGAATTTTTGAGGTCATACTATTTGGTAGATAAAAGCATTTAAGGTTCCCATATTGAGTTAGCAGCTTTTCTAGAGGTAGGTCTGCAGGGCAATTGTCAAATGAGATGGCCTTTTTCAATATTTTGTGGTATCTGAGATGTTTAGTGGACATTTAACAGAAGTTCATCATGCAACCAGTCTTTGAAGATAGTCATCGAAGCTTTGGTATTCGGTGAGTATTGGCATGATCGTGACTTTAGGTTTGGATGATACAAACAGCATCGTTTGACAAATGTTCTGATAACAAGTGAAGTAGTTTGTATTATTTTGTGCAGCACAGGAAGATTGTCAGCTTTGCTTTAATCTGTTTAAATCTGGACATTGTTTCGGTGTCACTTTTTGTTGTTAGTATCTTCTCTGGTAACATTTTGTGGAACATGGCCACCTCAACAAAGTTGTCTTTATCTCATTAGGGAGCGATGTTGTGGCCAGATGATCCAGGGACTGTTATATTACTTGAAGTAATCTGTAAATTGCAGTGCTGGTTGATGAATCCTGCTATCCTTCTTTTGTCAGCTCCAAACTCTATAGGAGCATTGACATTACCGTTTATTTGGTGGCCAAACATTTTAGCTGGGTGCCTGGATAACAGGACCAGATAATTCAGATCTCAGCCAGGTGTCCCAAGTATATACAACCTAGACAGAGGGTATTGTCAGCCTTTGAGGCTTTTCCTCTTGCTTGGTTTCATCCATCTCCAGCAACACCCTTCCCAACTTCTCTTCTACTTTAAGCCATCCATGAATTGTTGATTCAGTGATCCCTAGTGTTTGTGTTGAATGCTGTTGGTATGGTGTGGTGGATGATCTTCAGCAATGGTGTAAGACTTTTGTAATTCAGTGCACATGATTTTGTATTAATCCCTGCATTATCAGTGCAAGATTGGCCAATATTTATACTGAGAACATTTGGGACTTAATTTGTCATGAGGTTGCTATCTCTTTGGCTGGTTCTCAATCCATTTGTGTACGAATGTTCTGAAACACTTTCTGAAATGATGAATCTACATGAATTTTTTGTGTTCCATGATGGATATGTTATACCACATTCAGTGCTAATGCAGACTGTGTTATTGAAGTAGTCAAGATTGGGGGTGATAGTGAGAGACTGAGAGATACACATGTTCTTGATCTGATCTGTGTAATGTAAGCACAGCGAAGCGCTGCTTTTTCTGACTTGGCTCAGCACAAGTAACTGGTTCACTGCACCATTTCAGAGGAGCACTAGGAGTCAACCACAATACTGTGGATCTGGACTCACAGATTGCTTCGAGAGAGTGAGAGTGGTAAACTTCCTTTCCCTAAAGAACATTATTGATCTCGGCAGGCTTTTATGACAATTGGTACTTGCATGTTTATTCTTAATGAGACAAGCATTTCATTCCAAATTTATTACTGAATTGAATATAAATTCTTGTTGCAGTCATGGTGGGATATCAAATCTTTTTTCTGCAGCATTAGTCCAGGGCTCAGGATTATCTGTCCCATAACATTATGACTGTGCTACTCTCTGCCTAATGATGGGAGAGTGGATATCGATCTTATGCTGAAACAGCCAGCAGGAAGGACTTTGATAAATAATTATCTTTGAGATGGGCCCTTAAATGGGCAAACAACAGACTAATCGTCTTGATAGATCCACCTGGAAAATTACAAGTTTCCTGAGCTAGGCCACCTCTCAAATGAACACGCCAAGAAATGTGAAATTTTTCACTACACATTTTTCACCACAAAAAGGACAAATGAGCCTGAAAATTGCCATTGGCGTTTCACCATTGGTGTAGGAATCTTATTTGCATGTGTAACCCATTTCAGGAGAAGAGGCAGCTCTCTCGAGTTAAAAAAAAATAGTTTGGCTAAAAAACATCCTATTTTTCAATTATGGGTAACTTATTACTTAGGTGAGAAATGGACAGCATATCATTCAAGACTGCTCCCACTGTTTTGCTTCTTCCACTAACTGGTTTTCTTTTGCATTATTATTGCCCAAGTTTAAACCAGAGTTATTAAAAGAAAGGATATCCTCAGAAAATTATGTACTCATAACTTTACCAGAATGAAGTGTTTTTTTTTTAAAAATGCAGCAAATATTTTCAGAATATCAAACTGCAGGGGGTAGCCATCTTTCAGGAGGGACACCAACTGAGGATAGAGTACAAGCTTCTCATTAAACTGTCTGACAGTTCATTCTGGTGAATTTATGAGTACACAGTGTTCTAAAGATGTCCATTCTGATTTCAGCTTGGCAGTTGCTAATGTCTGTCCATGAGAAGAGCAGAGTAGTTATGTCTTGTACTCTGGCCAATATTTATCCCTCAATCAATATCACAAAAAAAAATCTGGTTGTTATCATGTTGCTGTCTGGGTTTGTTTTTGTGGGCAAATTGGCCACTATGTTTACTACCTTATGTTGTGTTAAGACATAGCGGTACTGGAGGTAGTCCAGAGACATTTTACTAGGCTGATCCAGGTATGGAAGGATCCTGTTATGAGGAGAAGTTGAGTTGATTGGGCCCGAATTCATTAGATTTTAGAAAAATGAGAGGCAGCCTTGTTGAAACATATCAAATTGTTAGGGGACTTGACAAGGCAGATGCAAAAAGGTGGTTTCCCCTTGTGGGAGAACATAATTTCAGCATTAGAGATCACCTAGTTATTCAGAAAATAGGAGAAGTCTCTTCTCTGAGGGCAATGAATCTGTGGAATTCTTTACCACAGAGGGCTATCAAGGCTGAATCATTAAGTATATTCAAAGCTGAGATTAATCAATAAGGGAATTTAGAGTTATGGAGAAAGAGCAGAAAAGAGACATTGAAGATTATCATATCAGTCATGATTTCACTGAATGGTGGTGCAGACTTAATGGGCTGCAAGGCCTATTTCTGCTCTTACCTCTTATGTCTCACTATCAGTGCACTCATGATTTCAAAGCATCATAGCATGTAACCTAAGAATATAACAATCCTGTAGTCTATTTAACCTAGATCACTGGAAACATGCCTCTTTGTAACTAATTGCTTAATAATTTGCCCCCATACACTTGTACATCAACTGTTGTAACTGTAATAAATGTCTGTTGGTTTCTTCACCACCACAACATCCAGTTCCTCATGTACAGCGGATAACATAAGTGTTGCTAAATCAGGTAAAATCTCGCTGTTGGAAGCGGACTCACTAAACCTTAAACCTCAATGTGTTTAATAATTAGCTGCAAAGCGTTTTGAGAAATAAAGTGGTTATGAGGAAGATCATTTGGTGCTTTTACTTAAGAGAATTTTTAAACTGGATGCTGAGACGACATGAAAGCCCCTAAAGCCTTGTCAATGGATCACATTTCAAGGATGTTGAGTTCTGATATTATTGCATCAAGGAACAAGACCTTTCTGTTTTTGAACAGTGTGACTTGTATGAAGAACTGTAATAAATCTATCTGACCTACATCAGAACACTGGGTCAAAGTCAGAGCACACCTCGCAAATGTGACATTTATGGAAATGTTAAGTTAATATTTCTTGCGAAACCTGATATGACCTTTTTTTGCATTTACAGATATTTTATATCCTTTCTGTGTAAGCACGTAGCGAAGAATAAATTGAACTTGAACTGTTTTTGTACCCATTTCCCTGTTTACTCTTCTGATGGTGTTGACTTAGGTTTCAGTACAGTCTCATGGCCTTTTACAAATCAACCAAATCAAATGGGCATCTTGTAAGTATGAGACAAGATAATGATAGAGAAGAAGCTGTTCAAATATAGATATCACCTCTAAGGTCAACTCGACATTCAGCCAATGCACACAAAAATATACAACCCAACATTGGAGCTAACCAGGCAATAGTCAAGAGAGGGGATATTCTTGGAATGTATCCAATGTTCCTTTTATGTTACAATGAAGATGTAGGAATATGTAGGATTGTAACGAGAATTATTTCCTGTTTGGCTAGATGTTGTTGTGCATCTGAGAACTGCGATTTTGTTTTGTTACAATGGAGCAGTAATTTTTATTCGAGGGTCCTCTGCCTGAGGGCAGGTCTGCCTGACAATGTTATTATTTCCACAAGGGGTAGGACAAGGACACAGGTTCCAAATCTACCTCAGCCGGAATGGGGATTGAACCTTGTACTGTTGGCATAAATCTGATCCATCCGGCCAACTGAAAAGCCAACATTCGCTCAACAATTATGTTTGCTATTGCTACTGATTGAAGTGTTGTTGAGTTATAATTCTGGTAGATGTTGGTGAATGAAGCAAAGGTTTCTGTTGACAAACCATCAATGAACCAGTTAGTCCTCTGAGAGAGAATCTCTAAATGCCCATATGCCCTCACAAATAGATTACAAACATAAAACAATCCAAGGCATATGCACACTATTTTTCCAACAAGGCCCTTTTAAAAAAGTCATGAAAATCCATTTGTTCCTATATCCAAACTCAGTATTTTTCAAACTTTGGAATAACTTTAACGGTAGTAATTTTGTAAGATTGATCATTTTCTGCAGCTGCCTTTCTCATTGCTGCCAGCATATCACTGAGATCTTTTTCTCTTGGCATTGATGTGGCTATCAACTCTCTCTTTGAGTTTGAGTGCACAGTTGTCATTAGAGAGCTTCAGTAATTCTATTGTGATTTATGTTGCTTGTTGAATAGCAAACTCACCTGAAATTCAGTGACTGGTGTTATGAAGGCTTCATAGAGTCATACAGCATGGAAACAGAGCTTTTGGGAAAAGACCCTTGTCATTCATCTAATCTCTGCCCCCATGATTATTTAATTTTTTTAGGGACTTGAGGTTTGAACGATTGTGGAAAAATAAATTTGTTCCAAGATCTGTGGCCATATTTTGTTTACAAAATAGTCAAATGAAAAGACATATAGCAACATTATTTTTAAAATGGCAGTCATGGGAATCATAATTTCAGTTATTTTCTTAGCTTGACATTTTAAAAATTACCAATTGGGGTTTCATGGCTATCTTGTTCAAACAGTGTTTTGCTTGACGATTGTTTGGTTTACAGAGAAAAAAACTGGATGATGACAATTTCCAACATGAAAATTCAGTGCAATAACCTGGTGATGACAGATCACCACTTGCTTTTTCTGGAGCTCCATTGCGGAGCCCTATCATGAACATCACAGGGTATGCTCCGTGTGCAGCAACCACATGCACCGTCATCACCAGGGCTTCCCTATCCCTGTTCCCTAAGCAGGGTTTCAATTTCCCTCTGCCCATCTTGTGTAAGGCAATTTGACCAGAACTGCACAGGGCAAGTCCAGACTGCCATCAAATTCACAGCTGGGCCTCAAAAATGGCACCAGTGTCAGAAACCCTTGAGGTTCTGGCAGTGCCAAGTACCTCTACCTCCAGTGAGAGGGGCAATATCACGAGTGGGGCAGCATTGTATCAGTAGTGAAGTGAATTTGGGAAGATTGTGTAAGAAATCTTGCTGGGACTGTGAAAAGAAACCATAAGACCTTGAAATATAGGAGCGGAATTAGGCCATTTGATCCATCAGGTCTGCCTTACTATTCAATCATGGCTGATATATTTCTCAAAAACCTTTCTCCTGCCTTCTCCTATCACCTTTGATCCTCTTACTAATCAAGAACCTACCTACCTCTGTCTTAAATATACTCAATGACTTGGCCTCCAGAACCTTCTGCAGCAATGAGTTTCACAGAGTCACCACTCTCTCGCTGAAGATATTCCTCTTCACCTCAAATCGACATGAGACTTGCCAAAATTGACACAACTTCTGGTAAAAATCAGCCCTGTAGTTTCAATATGTTTTTAACTACGGAACAGATTTTTTTTCTAAGAAATGGTTTCGCATGATGAACACGTATATGACTTGCAATGCTGAATATGGAGCATAGGCACAGAGCTCCTATATCAGGATCAACTACAAGAAGGGAGAAGAATGTGGGCCAAAAGTAATGATGCTGGCTGCTATGGCGGTTTCCCAGTGCTGTTTTAGTGTATGTCATTTTGATGGAGGCCAGCTGTAGAAAGCCTGGCTAACTCAACTCTTTCCCCACCCAAGTGCCAGATAGCAAATTTAGCATTGAATTAGATTAAATTAATGGAGGTCAATTAGAATTTTCGATCTCAGGCTTTCCACACTGTTATGAAGCTGCATAAGACCTTAAAGTGAGCACTCAGTGTTGTATGAGGACGTCAGAAGTCTCATGACACCAGCTTATAGTCCAACAAGTTTATTTGAAATCACAAGCTTTCAGAGCAGGTGGAATGAAGAGAAGCACCCAGGAACAGAATTTATACGCACCCTTTCTCCTTAATCCACCTAGCCTACACATCCCTGGACACTACAGAGTAATTTTAGCATGGCCAAACAACCTAACCTGCACATCTTTGGGCTGTGGAAGGAAACTGGAGCAGCCAGAGGAAACCCACACAGACATGGGGAGAAAGTGCAAAGTCCACACAGACAGTTGCCCAGGTCTGGAATCTGACCCAGAGGCCGAGGTGCTAACCATTGAGCCACTGTGCCGGGAAAATCCAGCCCGAGATTTCCGACACACCTACCCAATTGCCATTCCCGCTTCTCAGTTACAACACCAGAATTGAAAAACTCAAGAATCATGGAATGGTAACAGCACGAAAAGAGGTCATTTAGCCAGCGGCATCTGTTCTGGTCTCCAAAGGAACAATGCATCTCATGTCCCCTTGCTCACCTTCTTCCTGTAACACTCCAATTCTTCCTTTGCACATAAGAATTCATTCCCTCTTCAATAGGCTGCTTCCACCACACACTCAATGAGTGTGTTTGAGTTCTCCACCGCACGTTGCACCGAAAGGATTTTCCCTATGCCTTCAAATCTTCAAACCTTCCTCCAGTCCAAAAATATATATCCAACACAACTTTCTGTTTGCTATCGGACAGTTTTGTATCCATGTTGCCATTGCCTCTGTTTATTGCAGGAGCATTATAAATCTGTTGTCTGGAATTCCTTGCTGTGTGGAAGTCCATATACACCACATCATCACCATTATCAACTTCCTCTATTCATTCATCAAAATTATCCAACAATTTGGTTGAAGAGAATTGTGATTATTCCTTAAGTCACAAAGCTTATGAAACTCAGAGGTTGTAGTTTAATGGTATACATTTCTATTGTTATGCAGCACTTTATACTATTCAGTAGACCAATGCTAACTCCAACCTCAAGTAAAATATTTAAAGTATTTAAGCTACATATTAAATACAGTGCCTTGAAAAAGGATTCCTTACAATTACCAGGTGCATGTGGACTGCTAGTGACTCTAAAATCTAGTAACTATATGTAAATAATGGAATACTATGATTGTGGCATATTATGATCATGCTGGCAACAATTTTTAACTGCAAGTTTTTTTTAATGTTCTCAATTATTCTGATGTATCAATTGAAAAAAAAACTTGCAGATCCAAGAAATACTGGAGAAAGTGAACTGCAGATCCAAGAAAGACTGGAGAAAGTGAACTGCACATCACTTAAAAAGAACAAAAATAGCATTTACTTAACACTTTGACACATCTGGCAGTTATGTAAAGTTAAAGTGCTTTACAGTCAATGAAGTATTGAAGTTTAGGAGCTGTTGCGATGTAAAAACCATGGCAACTAATTTATTGACCAGATCACTGGAGATAATTCTCTGCTTTTTTTTAAGTAATGGAATTTTATATTTACCATCCAACCTGAGCAACAGAATTTAATTCAGGCTCTATCACAGGATGGCATCCCACTCCTGTCACCACACAGTTTGATTCGTGATAGTCAGCATGGATTTGTGAGGGGTAGATCATGCCTCACAGACCTTATTGAGTTCTTTGAAGAGGTGACCAAACACATGGATGAAGGTAGAGCAGTGGATGTGGTATACATGGATTTAAGTAAGGCATTTGATAAGGTACCCCATGGTAGGCTCATGCAGAAGGTAAGGAGGCACGGGATAGGGGGAAATGTGGCAGATTGGATTCAGAATTGGCTGACCCTTAGAAGACAAAGGGTGGTAGTGGACAGAAAATATTCAACATGGTGCTCAGTTACAAGTGATGTACCACAAGGATCTGTTCTGGGTCCTCTTCTATTTGTGATTTTTGTAAATGATTTGGATGTAGGAGTGGAAGGGTGCATTAGTAAGTTTACGGACGATACAAAGGTGGGTCGAGTTGTGGATAGTGCGGAGGGCTTTTCTAGGTTACAAAGGGACATTGATAGGATGCAGAGCTGGACTGAGAAGTGGCAGATGGAGTTTAACCCTGAAAAGTGTGAGGCGATTCATTTTGGAAGGACAAACTTGAAAGCAGAATACAGGGTTAACGGAAAGATTCTTGGCAGTGTGGAGGAGCAGAGGGATCTTGGGGTTCATGTCCACAGTTCCCTGAAAGCTGCCAAGCAGGTGGATAGAGTTGTTAAGAAGGCGTATGGTAAGTTAGCTTTCATTAATAGAGGGATCGAGTTCAAGAGCTGTGAAGTTATGCTCCAGCTATACAAAACCCTGGTTTGGCCACATCTGGAGGATTGTGTCCAGTTCTGGTCGCCTCATTACAGGAAAGATGTGGAAGTGTTGGAATAGGTGCAGAGGAGATTTACCAGGCTGTTGCAGAGATAGTAGGAACTGCAGATGCTGGTGAATCTGAGATAACAAGGTGTAGAGCTGGATGAACATGGCAGGCCAAGCAGCATCAGAGGAGCAGGAAGGCTGACGTTTCGGGCCTAGGCCCTTCTTCAGAAAATTTTCTGTGTTTATCCAGCTCTGCACCTTGTTATCTCTTTACCAGGATGTTGCCTGGAATGGGGGGAAGGTCTTACGAGGAAAGGTTGAGAGAGCTAGGGCTTTTCTCTTTAGAACGACGAAGGGTGAGAGGTGACTTGATAGAGGTATACAAAATGATCAGAGGTATAGATAGAGTGGACAGCCAGAGACTTTTTCCTAGGGTGGAGGTAGCTATTATGAGGGGGCATAGTTTTAAAGTAAGTGGTGGTAGATGTACGGGAGACGTCAGAGGTAGGTTCTTTACTCAGAGAGTGGTAGGGGTGTGGAATGCGTTGCTGGAGCGGGTAGTGGAGTCGGCCTCATTAGGGGCATTTAAGCGGCTATTAGATTGGCATATGGATGATAGTATAAGGTAGGGGTGGAGGTTAGATAGACCTTAGGATTAGGGTAAAAGTTCGGCGCAACATCATGGGCTGAAGGACCTGTACTCTGCTGTACTGTTCTATGTTCTATGTTCAACAATGCAGTGCACCCTTAGCATCAGTTTTGTTTTCAAGCCCTGGAGTAGAACTTAAACCAAAACATTTGACTCAGAGTGTTACCAACTGAACCATGGCTCATAATTCTGTTGTAATTGATTAAAGCTTCCAGACATTGTATGACTTTGTCACTTGTAGCAATTGTCTCCTAATCATGTGCATTTTCTCCCAAGACCTCATGATTTTGTAACTTATTGGAGGAATTACAGACAAAAGGAAAACCTACGTATGATGCTAAAAGTTTGGGAAGCTGGACTGCTGCTGATATTTACACAGAATATGCAGTGCTAATAATAGTTTTACGAACATTACATAGGTACACACAAAATAGGAACAGAAGTGAACCATTTAGCACCTTAGCCTTCTCAGCTATTTGATAAGATTATGCTGAACAGTTTCTGTTTCAAATTCCATATTCCTAGCTACCCTCAATAACCCTTGATTCCATTGCCCAACAACAATCTGTCCACTTCTGCCTTAAAAATATTCACTGTTCCCATGCGCACTGCTCTCTGAGGCAGTATTCCAAAGTTGCACAACCGTCCTCGAAATCTCCTAATCTCTGTTTTAAAAGGACGATCCCTTATTTTACAGGCATGCTGTCTAGTTCTGCCCTCACTCTTCTAAATTCCAGCAAGACAAACACAACCTGTTCCTATAAGAAATCTCATTCACTCCAAGTAGCAACCCAGTCAACCTCCTCTGATCTCCTTCAGTGCACTTATGTCCCTTGTTAATAAGGAGTCAAAAATCTTTGTGCAGCATCCGAGAAGTGGCCTCACCAAAGGCCTGTATAACTGAAGAATAACATCATTACTTTTCTTTGCACTTCCTGTCAGGACAAATGACAGCATCCCATTAGCTTTCTTGATTATATGCAGTTGCCTGCACACTCGTGTTTTGTGACTCATGCAGAAGAACACCCAAATCCTCATAATTCTGCACTCGTTCTCCATTTAAGAATTACTTTGCTTGTTTTTATTTCTCCTGCCAAAGTGAACAGCTTCACTTTTTTTTTCAACATTATAATTCCATCTACCAGATTTCAGCTCTTTCATGCAACCTATCTATATTCGTCTGCAACTTCCTCATGTCGTCTTTCCAATGGATTTTCCTACCTATCTTGCTGTTGTCTGAAAACTTAGCTACCATGCTTTCACTCCCCTCACCTAAGCTATTGATGTAAATTGTAAATGTTGCAGCACCAGTGCAAAGCTCTGCAGGACTCCATTCATCACATCATGCCAATGAAAGATCCATTTATTCATATTTTCTGTCTTCTGTCAACCAGCCAATATGTTACCCTCTCCACCATGAGCTTTTATTTTCCATAATAACCTTTCATATAGCATTTATCACATGTCTTCTGGAAATCTAAGTGCTGTATAGTTGTACAGGCTCCTCTTTTTCCACAATGGACTCCTTTAAAGAGCTCCAATAAATTGGTTCATCATGATACCATTTTCATAAAACCACATTGACTCTTCCTGATTACCTTGGCTTTTTCTAAGTGCACAATCTTCCTTCAGTGATCAATTCCAACATCTCTCCATGACAAATGTCAAACTAACTGTCCTATAGATTCCTGCTTTAGAACTAGTCATCATAGTTTAAAAATAAGGAGTGCCCATTTCAAACAGAACTGAGAAAATGTTGTTTTCTCTCAAGGGTGAGAGTCTTTGGAATTCCCTTCCTCAAAAGGCAGTGGATGTGGACTCTTTAAATATGTTTAAAGTAGAGCGAGATAGATTCTTGATTACCAAGGGTAGAAGATTAACAGGGATATGCAGGAATGTAGAGTTGAGATTACAATCAGATCAGCCATAATCTTGTTGAATGGGGGAGCAGGCTCAAAGGGCCAAGAGGCCGACTCTGTTTCCTTTTTTGTGTGGTTTCTACTTCCCACCCTTTTTGAATAGAGGGCATAGATTTGCTACTCCAGTCCTATTGAACCTTTCCTGAATCTAGGGAATTTTTCAAAAATTAATACCAATGCATCAACTATCACATTAGGAATCTCTTTAAGGGTTAGGGTGATGTCTATCTGGACTCATAGAATCTCTACAGTGTAGAAGCAGGCCATTTTACCCAACAAGTTCACACCTACCCTCCACTGAGACCCACTCCTTACCCTATCCCTGTAACCCTGCATTTCCCATGGTTATTCCAGCTAGGCTGCAAGTCCCTGGACACTAGGGGCAATTTAGCATGGCCAATCCACCTAACCTACACATCTTTGAACTGTGGGAGGAAACCAGAGCACCCAGAGGAAGTCCATGCAGACATGAAGAGAACATGCAAACTCCACACAGAGGCTGGAATTGAACCTGGGTCCCTGGCACTGTGAGATAGTAGTGCTAATCACTGAGCCACCATGCTGCCCATGGGCTTAGAGGCTTGCCAGCCCACAGCTCCATCAGTTTGCTTTGTACCATTTCCCTCCTTATTATATAGAGCACTGATACAGGTGCTGAGGAAGAAAATATTTGGAGAGAACTCTCCGATGATTATTTTAACAACTACAGAAAGTTTTTAAAAAAAGTGATATAATTATCATTCTAACTCTCACTTTAGGAACTACAGTAATGCGCATGACAGCTTACGATGCAGATGACCCCAATACAGACAATGCAGTTCTGCGCTACAGCATCATTAAACAGACACCAGAGACACCATCTCCGAACATGTTCTACATAGACCCGGAGAAAGGAGACATTGTCACTGTAGTGCCGCCTTCAATCTTGGACCGAGAGGTAAGTGAAAAGTCTATCATTGATTTTTGTGTTTTACCTATTCAGTGTTTTACCGTTGAACTGATCCCTGTGGACGTGTATTTGTGTGATTTAAAGAAATTAAGATTTTTTTTCATATGGACATCATCAACGAAGCTTCAGTGTCGTATAATAAAAAAAAAACAATGAAAGGCACATAGCAAGCAGCTTCAGCACAAAGCCCATCCACAGGAAACATTGAAAGATGATAAAACCATAATCATTAGTAACACTGCTCATGATGAACCATTGTCTTTCAAATATTAAAAACAGTGAGTTCTGTTATAATAATGAGGTTTGATTGCAACATTAATTCAGCAATATAATTTATCTCTAGAGTACCATATCATTTGTTTTGTTTGTAATGTTAGTTGTGCTTATCTTCATATTACCCTTCTTCAGCCAGGCAGATAAAGTGCAGAAAGTTGACTTCTGCATGATGTTACTCCCAGCAGATTGGCAGAACATAAATGTCTAGAATAGACCATCATGCTATATAATCTTCTTGCTGTGAAATGTTGTGCTGCACTATTGTAAAATTGCCAAGGACTGGTGTAAGTCTTGAATGGAATATTACTAAGTCCAAATGTCAGCCTTGCATGCAGCTCTGTACCTCTGTTCATAATTCTGTTCTTCTTTGCAGTCATTGTCTCATGCTGAACAAGACTGTTCACAACATTGGTATCCAATCCAATCTTGATCCCAAATCTTCTCCATTGCAAAGGCCACAAAGTTTCATCTCCATAATGTTAACTTACCTTAAATCTATCTCTGCTTGTCCGCTGCTGAAATTACCACCTCCAAATTCAATTGTTTCAATATTTTTGATTGACTTTCCAACCTCAGTAAACCTCAGTTCATTCAAAACTCTGCTGACCATATCCTATATTGTAGAAAGTCAAACTCACCAGTTATCCATATCCTCACTAAGCTAAATAAAAACCAAAAGAACTGCGGATGCTGTAAATCAGGAACAAAAACAAAGTTGCTGGAAAAGCTCAGCAGGTCTGGCAGCATCTGTGGAGGAGAAAACAGAGTTAACTTTTCGGGTCTGGTGACCCTTCCCCAGACCTTCAGAGGAAGGGTCACCGGACCCGAAATGTTAACTCTGTTTTCTCCTCCACAGATGCTGCCAGACCTGCTGAGCT
>NC_063346.1:18938148-18970097 GCF_021869965.1 Rhincodon typus | reverse complement strand
TTCATCCTTTTCTGATGAAGGGTCTAGGCCCGAAACGTCAGCCTCTCTGCTCCTATGATGCTGCTTGGCCTGCTGTGTTCATCCAACCCTGCACCTTGTTGTCTCGGATTCTCCAGCATCTGCAGTTCCTACTATCTCTGATATAATTTTCACATAGAAAGGTTTTCCTTATATTGCCTCTGGCTATTTTGCCAATCATTTCAATTCTGTCTTTAACTCTTCCACTGTTTACAAATTCTCCTAAAAGCAGTGGGGCCGGTTTTCACATTTCTACTATGGGTTTTGGATAATTGAGCAGGGGAGGTACACCTGCTTGGAGCCTCGCTGATATCCTATCTATTAAAATTGACCCGCTAAAATTGGTCTTTGTTAGGTTTATGTATATCTTCCCATGTAATGCTCTTGTTTTTGCCGAGGCCAAACAATCCAATACACCCAGGCGTAGGAATGGTAAAATCTGCTTCATCTTTTCCAATTTATTTTGATTCCAGCTGAGACTTTTTGTGCTAAGATTAATCAGCCCCTATTGGCTCATTTTCCCTTGTTAATGACCATATTTTGTTTGTCACTGTGACAAATGATGACTTGGAAATGATTAGTGGTTGCAGGTGAACAGAGCCTTGTGGTTTCAATTTCCCCGCACTGTTAATATTTTAAAGTCCAAAAGACATGGGTTCAAGTCCCACCTGCTCCAAAAGTATGTCGTAACATCTCTGCAAAGGTTGATTAGAAAAATGGTTTAAATAAATAAAAAATTGAAATCCAGCTCTGACAGAAAAGGAGGCCACTTTAAAATGAACATCGAGCACAAGTTGCCTGTACATCATTTGGTCTATCATACTTCAAGCCTCACACAATTTTTTACTGGTACAATTTCAAATGGAAACATGAAACAATTCTCCAAGACGACCACAACCAAAATGCCTGCTTATTCTTAAGGCCACAAAATAGAGTTGCTGTTACTTAAACACTGAGTTAATTCAGTTGAACTTTCCTTATAAAATAGAAAACCACCTTGGAAGATTTGCTTGTAAAATGGCACATGTAAATACACAAAATCATGCTACAGAGATAATATATTCTAGATAGAACATTCCTTCAAAAAGTAAGTTGATATCAAAATTTCAGTGTTTTCGGGTGCAATAAAAGTTAGCAACCATGTATTCTAATCTGCAAAGTCCCCTGAGTTGGCAGTGGTCAAAGTCTAAGTGACTTCATGATGTGCTCTACTGCAGCAACAGACTTTCTTATCTCAATAGAATAGTCTAGTTTAAATGTTTAAACATTTGGCAATGTAATAATATACTATTTAAATGGTATGATTAATAGGCTACTATCATCATTATCAGACAGTCCTGCAAGTTTCTCAAGTAAAACATAGTCTGTGTAAGCACTTTATCTGGGGAAGTTGTATAAATCATCCCGATCAACAGATCAATATTGAGTAGGAACCCAGGTTAAATCATAGGATGGTGCTGTGCTTTCATCAGTAGAGTTGCGCTCCCACCAGTTAATGCTTCTTACCGTTCCTGATCATGTAGCAATGCCATGATTTTCCTTACACCTACTTTGCCCTAAATTTGAATTAGCAACAATTGGCAGAAAGGGTCAGTAACCTCAAAGCTGCATGCTGATGGGACTTAGTGTCCACTCTGAATTTTCAAATTAAATCAGACGAAAACTTTATTCATTTTCAAGCTTTCTGGAACATTTTGGTGTGTTAAAGAGTCTATGTAAATGCAAGTTGTCCTTCATTTTGTTTTTCACAGATTTGAGAGGCAAAATAGAAGGAAATAATTTAGATTTCTTCAGATATTTTACAAGTTATTGCAAAAAAAATTAAGGTATTGATTGAAGTAGAATAGAGTGGAAGATCAACATATTTAATTAAGCAGAGCTGTAATGGAAGGAAGAAGGTATCATTTTCTATATTTACTAATTGGCTACTTTTTATCTTTACTAAAAAGCAGCTAAGTTCTGCTTCATTCACCAGAGAAAACAAAGCTGCCAACTACCAAAAGTAATCAATCATTAAAGAGATTATAACTGACCTGTCTACAATGCATTGTGGCTGACAAGGAGACAGAGCCCTTAGGCTTACATCGCTTGAATATGTCTGCTCCTCTCGACAGTGGAGCAAATGAATGGACACAGAGATCCACAGAGGTGCCCAGCCTTGTAAATAGAAATCACTTTAGAAACAAAGATGTTAGAAATAAAAACCTAGGGAAATGCTGTGTGTGTGAGCGATTACTGGTGTTGGCATTTATCTGTGGAGTTATTGCTTCTAATACCTTCTAGTTTAGCAAATGGTGTACAGCACAATATTTAGCATTGAACTACAACATGCAGAATTGTAACCTTCACTGACTATATAAATTTGATGTTGTGAGATCCAGCAATTTATTCAACATGCTAAGTCTGTTGTATTTTTATTTGAATTTAACACTAAATTATTGTCTGCAATTGAATTACTATGACCTGATATGCTATTTTTTTTTCCCAGTTCTTGTCTTCTGGCTGTCAATCATTGCATTCACAATCTATGTTATTTTTGTATATAGTTTATAGCTTTAAATGTATTTCTTTCAACAAAATTTTGAGCCTTATCTTTATTCTTTTATTCTGTGCTGAGTTATCTAACTCATCTGACTGCTGTTTTATGAAATAAAAGTCATGAATGTTGTGTTTCTATAACTTTGAAATTAGAATTTTTTTACATGAACACACCTGACATGAGAGGGACTGCTTAAAGAGTAAACTTTTGGGTGACTGCTAGAGCATTATAGCATCTGGATAAATTGATCAGAAAAGCTTATGCACAAGGCCAAGATCTTTGCTGAGATGATGACTATAAGGAAGGAATGTTTATAAAACTGTATTGCTAAACTCCAGGTAAACAACTTTGGTAGTTGATTTTAAAACCAGCAAAATATTCATACAAAACTAAACATACAAATTTAATGGAATTATGATTTAACCAGTAGGAACTATCAATTGTTATGATGGGCTTTGGTGACTTCTATTTTCAACTCTGAAATGGTGTGCAAGTTATCAAAAAATAATCATATGGGTACTGAGTACAAAAGTGTTATGAGTTTGGCTTTCATTTCCGAGATCAGAGTTTATGTTCAATCTGTGTAGAATAGTCCTATATTCTGTTAGTTGAATCATGTTGGGGATTCTTTGGACAACTACTTTGAACTTTAAAAAATCTAAGCAATATGTGTAAATGGTGGACATTGGTGTGTCAGACTATTTTGAAGCATTTCCACAGATCGTTAATTGTCTTTCTGAGTGTTATCAACTGTCTTTCAAAAAATCAGTTTGTTTCCTGCAAGTTAATTGTAGATATACATTAATTGCTGGCAGTGAGTGGTTGAGAATTCAATGGATGAATTTTCAGCATATTACAGCTCTGCTAGTGCTATCCATCGTGAGTATAGTCTCTCACTCTTCACACCAATCAACAGTGTCCCCATTACTTGGACTGCTCTGTTTTGTTGGGGATAGGCTTCTATCAGGGAGCAAATAGTGCTAAGAAGGTGCCGATCACATTGGTTCCAATGTCAAAAACAGAATCTAAATGACCTTCAAAGTGGAATTAGAATTGTTAGGTGCTTGTTTGTGACCAGTGCAGACTTGATGGGTCAAAGGTCCTTTTTCTGTGCTGTAGACCTCTTTGACTTTGACTCTAAAACATAAAGCAGATTTGCTATTTCTGACAGTTCAAACACCAGTTTGCAATTTGTTAAACTATGATTAACTTCAAAGCACAGCTGTGTCTTCAGAAATAAGTCTCAACCTGCCCTTCGGCACATTCCAATTACAGTATATCAGTGTATCATGACCTTTGTGATAATGCTTCTTTGTGATGACAAAGATAAATTAAACTTACTTTCTCTAATTTTAAGCAAACTCCATAGGGTGAATGCAACGTCTAGGTTGACTATAGCCAAATAATGTGAGTGATACATAATTAGAACAATTCAAATCTAGCAATATTTTAATTAATCTACCTTCACATCATATAATGGACCAAGTTTAATATATCCTGTATCAGAATAAAAACACCAGTTCTGTAATGCCAAATTTACAAATGTATCAGTTGATAGCATGGTCCCACATTGCATTTCCCTCCATCTCCAGGCCTGTGGTGGGGAAAATTGTATTAATACCAATATTGACTTATTCACCTTTTGATGTAATTGAATTGATTGTGAAGCTATAAGGTGGAGACTTCCAGACTTGAGGGTGGGTAGATCTGTCATGGAGAAGGGAATTTAATAAAATGAGGTGGTGATGTACCAGAACCCCACCACCATGCTGCCTAACCCCCAAGTTATGTTATGGTCAGGAATGTGCAAATCTACCTTTCTGCCCTGCCACCAATTGTGCCTAATTAATGGCCACTTATGGGCCCATGCTTACCTGGACTGCAAATAATTCAGCTCCAAGTGGGAGGAGAAAAGTCGGTCTACCCAACTGGTTAATCAGAGCAGGCAGACTGTCAGTTTGGAGGTGGGCTTCCCTTCATCTGCTTTAGTCTGTGCACAGTTGATGAAGTGGGCACACAGCAATTGGGCGGCAGCTAAAATCCACCCCTTTACCCTTATGTCTGATCCCATCTCTCAGTGGTCCCCAGCCCACAGGCACTCCCCAAGCATCATGCATGTTTCAGTGAGCAATGCACCATCTTGCTGGTGAGGTCATCCTCGTCCTGGGTTCATAGAACATAGAACGTAGAACGGTACAGCACAATACAGGCCTTTCGGCCCACGATGTTGCCCCGAACTTTTACCCTTAACCTAAGGTCTATCTAACCTCCACCCCTACCTTATACTATCACCCATATGCCTATCTAATAGCCGCTTAAATGCCCCTAATGAGGCCGACTCCACTACCCTCTCCGGCAATGCATTCCAAGCCCCTACCACTCTCTGAGTTTGGATGCTTCAAATAACTTTTGGTTCAAAGACCAATCGAAGCCCACTGGCAGCCAATCAGCTTCCTGGTTGCCAGAAGATCTGAACGGCTCTCACATCTTCACAGGCCTCACCTTGAGGTGGGTTTTGCCTCCTTTAATTACTTCTGCCTTCAGACATAGTAACACAAATGGCTCAATACTGCCCATAGATGCAAAAGCATCCCATACCCAATTTTTTTCTGATAAATCCCTTCTCATCCCTCCTTTTATGCTTCCACTATGAATCCAGAGATCTTGCCTTTTAATACACGTGCCACATTTATAAAGGATGGAATTTCACTTTTCGTGTCTTCCAGCTCTTATTAACCGTGAGTTTCACTTTCTGTGCGTTATTGCACTTTTATGTAATTTTTGTTCGGACGCTCCACGTAACTTTTGGAATTCAGTCTTGCAAACTTGCGGGCAAATATGAGTTATCTGAAATATGCTGTGAGAATGTTTTTCGTTTTATGATTGAATAAAGACTAAAAAGAAAAATGGAAAATGTTGGCCATGATCGGAAGTAAAGTGGAAAACACTTAGTATTCACATCAGAACACTAGGACTTTAAATTTTAAATAAATAAAAATGAGTCTGTCCTTCTTACGTAGGCATCCTTTATTAGTATTAAAGGGACCTATCTAAAGTATCACACTGCCTTACTTTTTCTTAGATGATTGACCTCCTGTCCAACCCTACTTTCTGATCTTTTCTTGCTATTCTTTGGCAACTTATGCTTTTCTTTTTATTGTTAACAAATGTAGACTGCTTGTCATCCCTGTAAGAAACTTGATCTTGCCAAAAGAGGCTGGAAAAACACAATCGCATGGGGTCCAATTCTCGACGTGTAACAGCACTGCTAATGATCAGGATATAACCTTTGCAAAAGCAGCTCATGCTGTCATTGCTAAGACTGGTCTGATCCGGGCCTTTGTTCCACTCTAGCTCCCAGTGTTCAACCTGATCTTAAATCGCTTGAAAGCTACCAGAACTGCAAAGGAATCTGCAAGGGTAGAGTCTGCCTCTTCCATCTCTACTGTAGCAGTGTTTCAAAGTGAAATGAAAAGTGCTGTGTGAAAGTCATGTTGCTACACACCAGAATAAATGATTGTGCTTTGAATGCTGAAATTTGGTTGAAAGCAAGAAAAGAAAACAAGTTGGTTGCAGGGCTTTATGGAGAAGATAGGTTTACTGTCAGAATTTTAGTTCAGAAATGCAGTAATTTCTGCCTCAAACTTCCACTTACTCTATTATGGCTAAAACTGAGCTAAGCACTCTGATACTTGAAGATTGTTGGCGATGACACTAACAAGCTCCATTCAGATTCCAGTGAGCACTGCTCCAATAAAAGCAATAGCCCAATTATTTTAAGCATATTAATACAATTGTTGAAGGACAGATGGAGAAATTTCACACAGTGGCAAATGTTTTCACTGCTAATATTGCACATTTTATGTATCAGAGCTGGTCGTTTCTTGATACTGAATTCCAATTACACTAGATATCAAAGGTAAAATTCTCACCATTGATTTCAAATCTCTTTATGACCTCATCCCTTCCTACTTTTGTCATTTCTCGACAGCTTTCTTGAGATAGCTCCAAATCTTGCCTCAGTGTCAGTTGCTTCGAATTTGGAATCCCTCCCCATCACACACCACCATCACCCCCCAACTGCACCCCCCCCCAATATGTCTGCCTTTCTACCATCCTTCCTTCCTTTAAGACACTCATAAAACCTAACCCTTTGACCAAACTTTCAACCATCTGCCTTCGTCTCTCCTTTTGTGACTCATTGTGTAATTTTGTTTTACAGTGCTCCTGTGACTTACCATGGGATAGTTTATTGTTTAAGGCACTATAAAAGTGTAATTTGTTGTATCAACTGTGGCAATGAAATATTGCTGTATGGCAATCATTGATGAAAAAAGTAGGGAAATAAACTTTAAATCTATAATTCAATCATCAAAGTCACTAAGTAACTGGATTTGCAATGTCACAGGAACAGGGGCTTGCCTGCTATGTGACATGGTTTGAACTATTGCAACATTAAAAACAAAGACAGAGAATTTGTCTCATTGTACCTACTACTTTTTTCACAGTAAACATCCAGTCTGGAAGATAGATGTAAGACATGACACCGCTCCCAACATGGATGACAGAAATATAGGTACAAAAGATATACCTCACAGAAAGTTAGTTATTCCCTGTACACGTGCTACAACTGTTTGGAGTTCATCACATTATTTGCTTTACATGAATTGTATTCCTCTGAGTCCTTAAGAACAAAAAAAATCAATGTGCACTGTCATTAGATTTAATGGTAGCAGGATGCAAGTACACACTTATCCTTCATTGAAGGAGCTAATGTCATCTGGTAAAAATGTGTTTCTAAAACGAAAAGAGACTAGGCTTGAGGTCTGAAGGGGTGGGAGATACATCAAGTGATGCCAGTCTCTATGTCCACTACATTAATTGATCACTGCATTTTTGAACAGTTGCAAAGATGAAATATAGATCCAATTTCTTTTAAAGTTTGAAAATATATTGGCCATACAATGCTATAATTTATAATGCTATAACTTACACAAAATGGGGCTAAATAGTGTTCTGATTGCTAGACATCACAGTATATTTACAATTCCATTTGTTAATAAAGAAGTGGGAATATTGTTCCATAGGAAATAGGAGGACAAGTAGTCCATTGCGCCCTTGAGCCTGGTCTACCATTGAAACATGTCATGGCTGATCTCCTGCCTCTGTGGCATTTTCCCACACTATCCCTATACTCCCTCATATCTTTAACACCTAGAAGTCTGTTGAAATCAGCCTTGAATATACTAAATGACTAAGCCTTCACACCTTTCTATGGAATGCAGTCAGAGAAACCATCACCTTGAAAGTGAATATTGTAGCCATCAAACTATCAATTGTTACAATTGGACTGAAATTCAATGTAGCTAAGGTGCCCTGAAAACATGGTTGTGCATCTCTAGAAAAGACAAGGCTGGGGCTTTGACCAAGTTATGAAGGAATACATGTTGCTTAATTACTTCCATTTATACGGAATCAAGAGCTACCGTTGCTGCTGATTGTAGCTTCTCCTGCTAGGAGATCTGCTGTCGTGGTATGCCACACTCGTCTGTCTTGTGCCATTCTCGCATATCCATTGTAACTCATTTGCATCCATTCTGTGATGTCCAGCATTCACTTTATATCTAACACAACCCCTCTTTCCGCTGCCTTCCACTTTAGCCTTTACAGGAGATCTCTGCTGATCGCTTTGACCAAATGGCTGAAAATACTGACATTTATTTTTCTGCCTGTTCATTTTGTAAAGTCGTTTTGCTCTTGCAATTTCAAGTCTCTATTCATTTCTGTCAACATCTGTAATTTTTACCATGCATCTTAACATCCACATTTCAAAGTCCAAAATCAGGGGTCATAAATATAGGATTGCCTCTAATAAATCAAACAGGGAATTTGAGAGAACCATATGCAGCAGGTAACTAGAATGTAAAATTTCTACCACAAGAAGCAGCTGAAGCTCATATCATTATTGCTTTTGAGGGGAAACTTGATAAGTACCTGAGGGAGGAAAGGATCGAGAGTTATGCTGATAGGGCTAGATGATGTATGACAAAATCCTGCAACGCTTCCAGGAATAGTTGGAAAGACAGACAGTGGAACTTAATTGAGCAAGAAGCCAAAAGTCATATGCTTGATGGCAGGCTGGAAGTTTGCAATTAAGTTCTCGAAGCTTTAAAGGTGAGTTGAGGTTCGCAACAGCAAACATTGGGAAGCCCTTTACATGCACCTGTATGTCATACCTGCTCATTAAAAGGCCAGCTCACCACAGTTAGGTTCCCTTTCTCAATTAAGTTCTCTGTGAGCAAACAACATGGACCTGCTGATTCATGATTGCATAGAAACTACATGTAGTTGGTAAAGTATGTCACATTCCTGGACTTAACAGTGTGCAGCCATTGTTATGTCCTTTTTGAGGAGTAGTCTGTCTGCAACATCCTAACTGACATAAGGTAGTAGTAATGTAAATTTTACTGGGCACAGGGGATAGCTGAGTGAGGGAGGCTGGAGTGTACAGTGCACACTGCTCAAGAAGACTGGCCAAGAGTGGAAATCTGACTAGGGTAAGGAACAAAGGCCCGAAAGTTTAGCTGCATGAGTCCAGTTCAGGAGTTCAAGTGACTTTCCTGGTTTGTAGGAATGAATGTCTGTCCATGTGCCTTTTAAACATGGTGCCAAGGTCTTCTACCAACATAAAGCAGTGGTGAGAGCACCAACGTCCTGCCCATTCCAAGATTTGCCACTCTCCTTGTATGTGTATTGAGCTGATAATATGTAATTGCACAAGTGAAGCTGATCCACTCCTGAGCAGAGTTGATGCTTATTTCCACACTGCTGAATTGTACCCTAAAATAGAAGATTCCAGCTACAGAATGGGAGGAGACTCAACTAGTGCATACATACTGGTATAGACCAGTTGGGTTCAATGGCCAGTTTCTAAATCTTAGGTAATTAACATAATAGTTTCAGGATTAAACCTGAAACAAATGCTCAAAATACACAGTGGTAGGGAGAGAATTCACCACTGAAATCCAGCAAAACAGCCAGGGTAATCTATTCCAGGCTCAACCAACCTGAGAAAGGTCGCCCCATTAATGGAATGGACAGAATTATTACAAATCTGCTCCTCCAGTCATGGTCTGGTTCTCTCCCGTACTTGCTACTAATAGGTTCCCTATGCGCCTATTAGCAGTAACTGGGGAGGGAAACAGCCTGTGAGTGGAGAAACAGTGATTAGAGTAATTAAGAAGGAGGGGAAGGTGGAGGGAAGACAGGCTGAAAAGTGGACTGAGATGGGGTGGAGGCTGTGATATAAAACAGGGATGATAGTAAAGGATAAAAGGGAAGAGTTTGAAGCTGGAAGGAGGGAGGGAGAGAAATGCTGAAGGATGGAGACGGAAGGCAGTTACAAGGGATGGAGGAGAGAAGGAGTCTGTAAACCTGAAATTGTGAAGGGAATGAATTATTTACAAATCTATGTGGAATCTTTGGCTTAAGGCTGCATATGTTCAGAAGTTTCAGAAAAATGTAATGGATGCTACTATTGTAATGAACACCATTTCAATTCTAAAAAGCCAATCTGAGATTGACATCTGATATACAATAAATAGGATAGTAACTACCTTATTAAAATAATTTAGCTTTGTACATATATAATGGAAATGTATTAGCTGTAACTTCACCAGTTTGTGAAGGTGTGTTTTGGATGATGGATTAAAGTGCAGAGGAGTGTATGTCATTAATTTTGGAAAAATACTTTTTTCCAACATATGCCTTTTGTTTTGAGCCTATTTAATTTCTGCGATGTCTAAGAAATTAATGCTTTCCTGGGATGATGATGGTTTAGGTTTAATGGAAGATTGGGAAATATTGAGAGTATTGATGAATTCTTCTAATTCTGCTTCTGTGTGAGTCAAATATTGCATTTGTCCCCACAAATGTAGGAAATATTGACCCAGATCTTTTGTTCAGGATTGAAAAGAAGTTCTCCTCACACGATTGAAACAGAAACCTTATCTTTGGAGGATTTCTCTGTGGAATGTCCAGGCCAAGATTTCACAGAGCCAGCAACAGTGTAAATTGGTGTTGAAGTCACGTCCCTCTTGATATCATAGGTGCTGCATCCCAATAATTAAATTTGCTCTAAGTCTTGGTCAGAAATAAAACTGACCAACCCCACACAACCCCCCCAATAAATCATTCACACTGACCCTCTAGTCATGCATATTGACCTCCCCATAGACCTTTATATCCCTACCCTCAACCCTGCTCTAGATCCAGCAAAAGTAAAGATCCACTTTAATAGCAGCTGAGAAAAGGTAAAGGGATAAAGTATTTGAATGAGGGATTAGGTTGCCAGTTGAGTGAGGGGATACAGTGCCAGATGGCTGAAAGGATAAGATACCAGGTGGGTAAAAGAGAGGCAGCTGGATAGGTGGGTATATTGCCCGGTAGATGGGTAGGTGAAGTGGTAGCTATGAAAGTAAGTACTGAGGGTATCGGCGAGGTCAGTTTGGGAAGCTGGGCTTGGGGATCAGGTGGAGAGAGTTGGGTTAGTTCAGTACAGGTCAGGGTTATTGGTTCTGTGAGGAGTCGAGGGGTTACGTCTTTTGGGTGGGGGTAAATGAGGTCAAAACTCAAGGGGCAAAATGTGGTTGGGGTGGGTGAGGAGTGTTGGGGGAAAGCGGGCGCTATATATGCAGGTTGCGGCAGGTTCTGGGACCAGGGACTTTGGATCTGGATCAGGTCAGTTTGTTTGAGTTTGGAGTGAACAGTGTCTGGTTTGGTCTGGAAGAGGGGTTGGGGGGAAATGGATGATCAAGTGAGGTTTGTTGCATGTCGAGCAGAGTTGAGGGGAGGGATATAGGGGTCCATGAGGAGGTCAGTGTGAATGATTTGGGCATTGTGTGGGGGCAGTCAGTTTTGTTTCTGACCAAGACTTCGAGCAGATTTAATTCCTCTAATCTTTCCTGCCTAACTCATGCAATGTGCAAGTTAGAATTGACTGAAGCCTTTGATACAAACACAGAGCTGACCTTTCCAGACACTGAGTAATTAGCCTAGGGAAGATGCAAATTACCAAGCAATTCTTACATAACCAGTACACCGGGACTTCTACGTGGTCCATATGTGCATCTTCCGGGCTATGACTACGTAGAGACTGGAAGATCTGGGCCATTATCATTATGTGACTGAATTGCTTAATAAACAAGTTAGTGAAAATGGAAAAGGATCTCCTAAACATCAAAAAGTAGTGTTTGAGAAAATCTCAAGAGCTTTCAACAAAATAATTTGTGCCCAGCTTAGATCTAAATAATATGTCTGTCATCTCGACTCCAAACAGTGTTATCCTGAGTGTACCCATTCAGCTAACGTAATTCAGAGTATCATCAGGAGGCAATGCCTGGTAATTTGATGCACATTTTAGTTTTAGATGAAAACTAGAAGCCATGATTTCCTGAAGCAACACTAACTGAGGTTTGCTATTGGTGCTCAATGAACACAACAGAACTTGATCAGTGCTGTTTTGAGAAATTAATCACGACCACAGTCTGGCCTCCTGAAATTGAAGTAATGATGTTGCCTATGGCTGACAAAACTTGTTGAGTGCTTTTTCTCTCTCAGTGCATCAGTTTTCTGCATACTGTAGGGATAAATCCTTTGCTGAGAGATTCATCTTTATGAGCAGGAGTTAATTAACAAATATAACCTGTGTGACACAGAAAGGAGCGTGTACTTCACTTTGAAAGTGCTTCTGTCTCCAGAATATTGTTATTTAATCATTGATTCAGCAATGCAATAACTAGAAAGCAGTGAAAGAATATAGATTTTATGCAAAACCAACGAATAAGCTACTGTCTTCTGTGAAATTTGGCAGGCAGTAACCAGAGTTAATGGCCTATGTGATAAATTATCTAATTGAGCAAGCCTTTATGTTTAAGCGAAGAACTTGCGGCTTATTTCTAAATCTACATGGTCCAGCAAAAGAGTGCACTAGCCCAGTCGGCCATCACAGAGGTGGAGAGGAGACTGTGATTTTGGACCATGGCTTCAGATTGAACCTGCACGACACCCAGCAATTTTCCCAAGACAGCACATGACCTTGAAGCTGGCTCATGTTAAATGTGCTTCTTCACCAATGCATTGACCGTCAAGTGGGGGACCCAGCTTCAAAATGGCAGAGGAAGGATCATTGGGATGATAACATTGATGTTCATTCTCAACAGCGGTACTATGTGGCTGTTCAGCAATATGTCATACACGGAACAGATAGGCTGACACAAGTAACAAAAACAGAGGTTGCTAGAAAAGCTCAGTAGGTCTGACACCATCTGTGAAGAGAAATCAGAGTTAACATTTCGGGTCTGGTGACCCTTCTTCAGACACAAGATGTGTTATTGGTCATCAATTTTAAAGGGACCAAATTGCACAACTAGCCAGTTGTACATCATCACAGGATGTGGGCATTGACGCCTAGGGCAACATTTGCTCATCCCTAATTGGCCTTGAGAAGCTGGCGGTGAGTTGCCTTGTTGAACTGCTGCAGTCCTTGCGGTGTAAGGACACCCAAGGTGGCTTAGGGATAGAGTTCGAGGATTTTGATCCAATGATAGTGAGGAAATGTGATGTAGTTCCAAGTGAGGATGGTGTGTTGGATAGAGGGGAACTTGCACATGGTGATGTTCCAATGTACCTACTGCCCTTATCTATCTTAGTGGGAGATGACACAGGTTTGCAAGGTGCTGTTATGAGATCCCTAGTGAGTTGCTACAGTGCATCTTATGGTTGTACGCACTCTGCACCAGTGTTGAAAAGTGAATATTGAAGGTGGCAGATGGAATGCCAGTGAAATGGGTTGCTTTGTCCAGGATTGTGTCAAGCTTCTTGAATGTTATTGGAGCAGCACTCATCTAGTCAAGTGAAGTTAAAAGAGACGTTGCTAAAGATAGGATTTTTCAGCACCTTAATCTCATCAATGTTGATTTGCTTCAAGTAAGAATTGTTCCCCTTGTATTTAACAGAATGCTTGGAGCAGGGAGGGTGCAGTCTTGATGAACTTTATGACCACCTTAACACCGCACTACTCTGTGGTTATCAGTAATTTATTTTTATTCATTCATGAAACATGGATATCACTGGCATTTATTGCCCATCCTTAACTTCCCCTGAGAAGATGGTGGTTTACCACCTTCTAAACTAGTTCAGTACCTGGTGGCTGTACACACTGTTGTTACACTGAGTGACATTCCAGAATTTTGATCAAGCAACAGTGAAAGAACAATAATCTGTTTTCACCTTCTGATAGTAAGAGTGTTAGAGAGAATGTACAGTCTGTCATGTTCACATGTGCCTGCTGTTCTTGTCCTTCTTGCTGTTAGAGATCACAGGTTTGGGTTGAATTGACATAGACATCTTGCAATCTGCTGCATCTTCTAGATGGTACCCACTGCTGCCACAGTTGAGGCAGTGAATGTTTAAGGTAGTGGAGGCATTATTGATCAAATGGGTCACTTTGATGTTGAGCTTCTTTAGTGTTGTTTGAGCAGCATTCTGGACAAATGGAGAATATACCATCACACCTCTGACTTTTATATCTTGTAGATAGTGGACAAACAGACATTTGATTCCAGAGATGAGCTCCTCAATACTGAACACTCTGTAGATAATAGATAGATACTATTGCTCTTGTAGCCATATTATCCACGAGACTGATCCAGTTAGGTTTCTGCTCAGTAGTGATCTCCAGGATGATTATTGTATGGCATTGTAGACAAGAAAAATGCATTTATAGCAAATAGGCACTTAGATCTGTGTTGGGTTTGAAATATAATTCATCTACATTTGGTAAATACTTTTTGTTGGAGAGGGATTTTAAAGAGGAGTCTGAGTCCTGTGTTCACTAACACAAGGCAATCTTTATTTGGAGCTCCTTAACCACACTTCTGGGAGAAGCCAGAGACCACTCAGAATCTGGCTTTCACGTGGGGCCCAGTCGTCCTCTTAACCACAGCTCAGATCAGAGGAGCAGTCAGTGACACTCTACCGTTCTCAATAAAGCACAGGACATTTATACGTTATGTGTTACAATGGTTACATGCAACATTGGTATCAGTGCTTCCACGTCCCTTCTGACCTATACAAGCAAACCTGTGAAACATACAATCAATGATGGACAACGTCTTGGTCCACCTTAGGTCTTCCCATCATCTCATGATGTTTGGCAGACCCCCAAACACCTGTCTTTGTGCTCTTAAGATTATTGACCACATTCCAACACCAATTGTTATGTCCCTTCCTAGACATTTGTAAGCACATTGTATACTTGCTTATTACTATCGACTTTTCAAATTCAGTCATGCAATTCATATCCCTTGCTGATCTTAGTACAGAAGATTTAAAAAGATGTTAATTTCTACCAATTGTTATCATATTTGTAAAGTCAGCTCTAATATAAAATTACTTATAAAGTTATACATAGTTAAACCTAATACTATGATTCCGTGACAATTTCAGGAGCAGCTTCCCTCCTATCTGACTTGCAAAGCAGCAGTTGTTTATTCTCTCGAGGCCATAGTGACCCTGTTTCAAAATTGTTTCTGCCCTCCTTGCTATGTTATTAGTCTCTCGGTACTTTTACAAGTTTATCTCGTTTATACCTTTTTGTTGTTCTATTCTTATTTGTCAAAATTAGTCTCTGCATCCAAGGCTAGCTGCCTTCAGAAATTTAATTCCCCAATATCTAATAAATTTAAACTTCTATTGTATGAATATGGGTCTACTCTAATATGTAATTATTATCTTAAAAGCCTCATCTCAGGTAGGTGATGCTTTCCGTTTCTATTTCATACAAAAATTGGAAATCTGAAATCAGATGGTTTTCATTAGAGCTGCCTTATCAAAGTCTTACTGTCTACATTCTAGTTCCATTTTACTAAGTCTCAGAGGCATTGAAGCTGTGAAGGTCATGATATGGGCTATATGAATTGTGGTTTCAGCTACAATTTCCTTCAATTGTCTGTGTCAGTTAAAAAGAGAACCCCTGGTACCTGTTTCATCATATTCGGCCAAGGGCAACTACAACACTTTTATTTTCTATTTGTGTTTCTATCTCCACTTTCTACCCTCTACGCACTACCTTACCTTCACTTATGCTGGGACCCAGGCAGGAGCAGGAGAGTGTTTCAGCCAGTTTCAAATAGGGATTTTCAATGGTGAGTGTAGACAGCAGGGGTTCATCAAACAGGTTATATATTTCTGTCGCTTCACGTTCATACACGTACATTTTCCGAGCAGAGTAATTGTGAAGTGCTTGCTGACTTCTAATGTCAGTATTTCTTCTGGAGGTTCCTCGTGGTGCTATGGATAAATTCACCATACTACTTTTCCACTTGTTAAAAATGTATCATATTGGAATTTCCAATATAACATCTTGCTTCAATTGATTCATTTCAATTGGTTCAATCCAGATTCTGCTGAGCCATTGCATCATCTCAAATACAGTTAATTTATTAAAATCTGCATTTTATGAACTGACTTGTAGATATTTTTCTAACGAAGCTGGTCAGAGTACTGGGGATCTGCAGGGGGAGGGGTGGGAGTAGTTCTCTGATTGAATTCAGTTACTGAAATGTTGTGGGTATACAGCTGTGTGGGAGAAGGTGGAACCAATTAGAAAGGAAACAAATGAGACTCACCTTTGTGTTGAAGTTCAAGAGGGAGAGATTGTTATCTGTGTAGGAGAGTTGAAATGCCTAATCAATAGTAAAAGATTTACAGAAGCAGTGCAAAAGGCTGACAGTGAATGATGCAGCTGGATGTTAAAGATTGGATTTTGTCAGCTCTAGCAATAAGGTCATCTACTTGCTTTGATCAGAAAGTTTGCAATAACATGGTCGCCTCAGCCGTGGCACCTATGCCACTTGCCATTGCCACTTAAATGATGGCATGGCTGGTGTTGATGCCATTAGCCCATTCTATGTACTGGGCTGAAAATCTTTACCAAATCGGTCAAAAAACAATTTATGACACTTCCTCTTAAGGTGGTCCACAGAACAGATTTATGCATATCTATGCCTTTGTGATTCATTAGAGGCTACTGGTCTGCTTGTTACAGAACTAATTTGAACCCTGTTCCTGATCCAAGTGGTGCCTCGCCTTTCAGGGGTGATAAAAACCCATGGGAATATGGAAGAAAACAAATTATTGACTGGATTGCAATTCCACTGCCATGGTTATTCCTTAATCATTGAACCATTGGAACAATCTTAGTGTCGCAGCATCTCCTTCTCTAACCTCTGCGTTTTGTATAAACACAGTCCCAGAATAAACTGTCAATGTGCACCTTGCAAATTGGTGCAGAAACTATTCAAAATCATCAATATGTTTCTAAATGGTTCTAAATGGAGTCTTTATATTTCACTCCAGTGGCAGTAGGAAATGGTTAGCACCAAACTAATTGTGCAGGGCCATGGAGAGAAATCATGGACCCTGGTGCTTCTCTGGCATCTGGGCTCCTTCTTCCCACCTTCCCACTCCCACTACAACCACGCTTAACTCTCCCCCTCGATTAGGTGGAGTCAATTGACATGAAAATGCTTCAACGAATATTTCTGCTGCAGACCTAAACAGTTGAATCCAACTGGATTGGCTTGAACCAAGAAAGATTGTCTGATATAAGCAGTTTGCGCAAAATTTGCTTCTTGTGCTCCAGAACTAGCAGCGTTCCTAGCTAAGTAGTTCCAGTATAGCTCTAATACTGATATTTGTCCAGCAATGTACAAAATTGCCTAAGTGCCCTGTCCTCAAAAGTCTGGACAAGTTCTCCCTAGTCAATGACTTCCCTATCTGTCTATTCTCAATCATCAGCACAGTTAGGGAAGGAGTTGTTGACAGAGCTATCAAGTGGCACTTGCAAAGGGATAACGTACTTACTGACACTCAGTTTGGGTTCAGCCAGGGCCATTTGGCCCAAACATAGACAAAAGAGCTGAACTCCAGAGGTGAGGTATGAGTGACTTCCCTTGATGGGGATATTTGCTACTGATTGCACAATGGTCAGTACCATTCATAACTTTTCAGATATGTAAGCAGTTCGTGTCCAAATGAGCAAAATCTGGACAATATCCAGACTTGGGTTGATAAGTGGCAAGTAATAGTCAAAACATACAAGTGACAGGCAATGATTATCTCCAACAAGATAATCTAACCATTGCCCCTTGGTATCAGGAGCATTAACATCACTGAGTCCCCCACTATTAACCACCTAGGGATTACCATTGACCAGAAATTGAACCAGACCAGTAAACACAAATAAATAAATAATTGCAAGAAAAAGTCTGAGGTTAGGACTTCTGGAGCATGTATCTCACCTCTTGACTCTCGAATCCCTGTCCACTATCTACAAGGCACAAGTTAAAAATACAATGGAATACTCTCCACGTTCCCGGATGCAGTGCAGTAGCCCTCAAGAAGCTCAGCATTGTTCAGGACAAAGCAGTTTGTCTGATTGGCATCCCATCAACCACTTCAACATTCACCATCAATGCACAGTGACAGCAATGTGTACTGTCTACAAGGTGCATCACAGTAAATGACCAAGATTTCTACAACAGAATTTTCAAAACCTGTGATCTCTACCAACTAGAAAGACTGAGTAGTTCCCACATGGGATAAACAACATCTGCAAGTTCCCCTCCAAGCCACAAGCCATCCAAACTTGGGACTATATTGTCATTGCTTCACTGTCACTGGGTCCTGGAGCTCGCTCCCTAACAGCACCATGAATATTCCTACAGTCCAGGATTGAAGTGGTTCAAGAAGGCAGCATATCACCCACTTCTCCAAGACAATTAGGGATCGACCATAAGTTTTGGCCTAGCCAGCAATGCGTAAATCCCATGGATTAATTTTAGAAATCATGATTTTGTTATTGGACACTATCAGAAAAACTATACATGACCTAATATCCTGTGATTATTATATGTCAGGTTTTTGTCTCAAATGCAAATATTCTGACATGGTTGAAAATACTTCTGGATGTAGATTTGTGCGTATTTGTAGCATAATTTTCCTCTCAATATTTCAGGAAAATTTATACAAAGCTCACCTGTTGAGGATAATCCATGTCCGAGAGTTGTCTCCTGTACATAATCACAGAAACACCCTGTTGTTGGTCAAAGATTACCAGATGGATTCCAGAAACAAAGGCCTAGCTGTTCTCACATTTGACACGCAGGCTTCCCGATCAAACCCAGTTAACAATGCCCCTTTCCCGCTTCCTCGCACTCGATTGCAACCCTTCTTAACCTTCTCCCACTCAATGGCCACTCTTTCCCCACTTATTTGAATTTGATAGTGACACTTCATGACATCTTCCGAATTGACAACATTCCTTCCCAATTTCTTCTTCCTTGATGGTGACTTCCTACTCGCCTTCCACTCAATGTCATCCCTTTCTGCCTTCGTCGCCTCCACTCAATGGTGACCTCTCCTCAACTCCTTTATTTTGGTATTTTCTCTTATTGCCCTCCTCACACTTGACATCATCCCTTCCTGCCTTCTTCCAACTAAATTGTGACCATTTCAGACTTCCTCCTGCTTGATTTTCTTCTCCTGAGTGCTCATTTGTAGGTAGGGCTTGAGAGATATTGAGTGGAAGGCAGTGAGGTGGGTTTTGGAATGGAAAGCGGTCAGGAAGCATGGACTTGTGGAAACTTGATGTAACTTGGTACAGAGTGGGGACTGAAGAGCTGGAATGTTGAGTCAGGAAACTATGGGTCAGGAAGTGGAGTTAAGGCCATTAATGGCATGCAGAAATAGGCACCTTTATGGTTCTTCACCTTGCACTCCAAGACTAAAGACAGTGCCTACTGATATTAAAGCCCAACAAATAAAACTCTCCTCACATGAGGTAAGCAAGAAAGAGTGGAAAAGGAAGTCTGATGCTTCCTAATCAACAAATGATTGTTTTGTTCTTGTCTAAAACAGCTAATCTGGCATGTGGACCATCACAATTACCAGATTAATCAGCCAATGATTGCTGTTGTTCTAGCATTGTAATGGAAAATATTTACTTGAGGTAATAGTTATCTGATAGAGTTTGTGTCAAAGTTGCATTAGCTGCATCCAATCTGATGATGCTACATGGTTTTTGGGTGCAGGCAGTTGAGTTCTATACTAGCCTTTGATGTACAACACAGCTCCTGAGAGTAGTTAGTGATTATGTGTGACTAATAATATAATCTGTATTATCGCTGTCCTGCAATTAACCACCTTGTTAATTAAAACAAGTGTCCCTTCTTTTTAGACTCACCAGCGGTCTATTTTCTACCACTGATAGTTAGACATGTCTTAGACATAGTGTGGACAAAAAAAAAATTGTGGCAGTGAACCACCTCAAACACCCCTAGCCCAGTACCACATGCCAACAGTGCTGGCAGAAAGCCACAGGGTGCTGGAGAAGCCTCCTCTTCTGGGCCTTGGACGTATAAGTGCTTTGAACTCTACTAGCATAACGGCAACACGAAAATATTCTCCTCATTGTTGTTGGGCTCATCCAGTTAAATTGACAGTAACTCATAAGAAGCATGAAATCAAGCTTTAGCTTTTATGAATTTTAAACAACTACAGGTTATGGGAGCACTGTGACTTTTATTTATCTAGAGAAGTAATAAATAAAGATTGAAAGATTTAGAAGGAAAAATGTTTTCCTGAAGACTGTTAGCTAATATGTATCCTGTTAGCATTCATTTTAAGAGAGGTGGAATACAAAAGCAGAGATGTGCTGCTAAGGCTGCATAAGAGTCTGGTCAGATCATGTTTGGAATATTGTCAGCAGTTTTGGGCCCTGTATCGAAGGAAAGATGTGCTGGCCCTGGAGGGGCCAAGAATGATCCCGGGGATGAAGGGCTTGGCATTTGAGGAGTGATTGAATGCACTCATTTGTACTCAGAGTTTAGAAGGATGGGGGGGTTTATCTTATTAAAACTTACAGAATACTGAGGCCTGGATCAGACTGGATGCGGAGAAGATGTTTCCACTAGTAGGAGAGACTAAGACTCGAGGGAACAGGCTGAAAGTGAAGGGACAGCCTTTTAAGAAATGAGATGATGAGGAATTTCTTTCGCTAGAAGGTAGTTACTTGTGAAACTCATTGGTGCAGAGGGCTGTGGAGGCCAAGTCATTGAGTGTATTTAAGGCAGAGAAAGGTGGGTTTGTGATTGGTAAGGTAATCAAGGGTTACGGGGTGAGGGAGGGAAGGCAGGAGAATGGGGTTGAGAAACATTTTGGCCATGATCAATGGCAGAAGCAGACTCAGTGGACCAAATGGCCTAATTCTGTTCTTTGTCTTATGGTCTTTATGGTCTCATATTTCAGTATTGAATCTTTTACATTTTTTTTATAAAGAATACTTGTTTATTTTTCTTAGCTGCAATGTCATGAATTACCCAACAAAGTGAAACTCATAATCTTGATGAAGCAGAGTATTACTTTACCTATCTGAACTGAGATAATTTTAACAACATTCATGGCTTCTTGAGTCTAATGAATAGCTATTGCGTCCTCCCTTACAAAATTTCCCTCTCTTTAGCTAGTTGGATCTATCACTGACTCAGATTTATGTTGTGCTTTGTGCCAAGCCTTTACTGTTCTTCTTGCAAAGCATAATAGGTGGATTTGTTAAGTAAAATATGCTGTGCAAATATAATTCAGAGCTGTTGATAGCTTCACCTCCCGCATTTCTTCATTCATAAATCTTTGACTTCAATGGAACTCAAATATCTCAATCCTTAAACCTACTTTCCAGAAGATAATTTTGTTTTTGTGCCAAACATTTCACCTTTTAGTAACTCTCGTCTCTCTACAAAACCCAAGTCTGCCCAATACTGTACCTTTGCTGTGGCTATTCTAGGGTTGCTTTTCCATTCCTTGATAAGGTAAGAAGAAACGAAAGTTTGTGTCTAGTGTGTGGTACTTCTCTCACCTTTTCTCCTCTGTCTCCATCTGTCCTCTCTCTCCCGTTTATTCATATTGTTAGATCTGTTCTACTTTAGGTTTCTTCTGAGATACAAACACATCATTCTGCCTACCTCTTAATCCTCCTCCCTAATATATCAGTATTCAAATCATGACTTAGCCTTGCAGTGTGCAAATACATTCTTTCCTCAAGATAATCAAACTTGCTGGACCAAATTTTCTCCATAATAGTTTAACTTGGGAGCCCTTTAAAAATAGCAAGTCAGATTTCATACCTCATTCCCAGGCATTCCAATTTCTGACATTGGCTTTGAGGAGTGCATTTGGTTCAGGTCAAAAGCCTGCACCTGCACCACCCAACCTGATAGTTGTGTGTGATCTCAGCCAAAAAGGACCTGGAGGCTTGGCTAGCAGTCCTGGCAGCCACTAGAGAGCTGAAACACCCGAGCTACTGCTTGATTAACAGCTCTCTCTCATTTTCAAACTGTTTGTTCGCAGAAAGTGACAAGGTTTCAAGTGCCTGGCAATTGCAGGTGTTGAAAGATTAAAGAGTGGATAATTCACATTTTCTTTGCCCTGTTTGGAAGGTTTAAAGTGGTATGGATGGGCAAAGTGTGTGGGGATGAGGACTGTAGACTGAGATCAAGTCCCACAGCACAAAGGCAGGCCATTCAAACAGGAAGGGTCTGGTGAGGAAGGGTCTTTTCTCATTATTATTCATTCACACATCAGAGCATCGCTGGCTAGGCAGCATTTATTGTCCATCCTTAATTATCCAGAGGGCAGTTCAGAGTCAACCACATTGCTGTGGGTCTGGAGTCACATGTAGGCCAGACCAGGTAAGGATGGCAGTTTGTTTCCCTAAAGAGCATTAGTGAACCAGATGGGTTTTTCCAACAATCAACAATGGATTCATGGTTATCATTAGATTCTTAATTCTAGATATTTATTGAATTCAAATTCCACCGTCTGCCGTGGCAGGATTTGAACCTGGGTCTCCAGAATGTTATCTGGGTCTCTGGGTTAACAGATAATACCACGAGGCCATTGCCTCCCCTGATATGATAAGGTCACCGGACCTGAAAGGTTAACTCTGACTTTTTTTCACAGGTGCTGCCAGACCTGCTGAGCTTTTCCAGCAACTTCTGTTTTCATTCCTGATTTACAGCATCTCCAGTTCTTTCAGTTTTTATTAGGCCATTTAAACAGCTCACCTCTGATGCTGACAGGCACCATATCTATGTCCGAAAGTTTTCTGGGTCTGGCAGTTAACACGCATGCCCCTCTACCCCTAGCTATGTAAAGTTGTGCTGAATTTCCCTGACTCCCTCTCGCTTCATTAAGGATAAAACTTTTCTTCTTTGGTCCCTAATTCTACCACAGTATTCAAGCTTTCAAAACTCCAGCTTAGCATTACTGTCCCGATACATTCTATCTTCCCTTTTGCTTCTTTTCAACCCTAGTTTTGACTACTATAAGCTTTGACCTTTCTGCTTGGCTTTGAAGTAAAACACAGCATAGATTTTATAAATTAGCACTTTGGTCCAGAGTTTTGCACAGTGGCAAGATATTTCTGGAATCAGGTTGGGAAAGTCAACAGGCATCATTTGATTTGTCATTTATAAATTATGTGTCATGCACTGACAGACCGATTTCTACAAAAATTTGGAAATATAATCATATTTCCAAACAAAACTGAGAATATGAAGACAGAAGGAATAAAACGTCACCATAAAGGGAGGCATAACTTCATTTATTCACCTTAATGTTTGAGTATTTATATCCAAAAAAAAGCTGTTGATACATATTACTATCAGTACTCCTCTTAACTAAGGCATATTATAAATTCTCTAAGTAGTTGACTTTGATAGATTTAAGCTTCAGATTACCCTCAAATGGAGAAGTAGAGGTCAGAGCTGTTAGTAAGAATCTTCCAGTGTCGAGAAAATTTTCAGATAAATTAAGTCAATAGGGATTAATTTACACAGCTCATATGGTCTTAAATAATCATTTATTCACTTGAACAGTGAGTCAGACGAAAGTTGGAGGGCTTAAAAAAAATGCAACTTTGAAACCTGCCCTTTGAATTTAGAATAAACTATTAGAACAAATGTGCTTAGAAAACCATTTCCTGCTTGTATTTTTGCATCTTTCTTTAGGTTTATTTTGTGTCTCGTTGACACTTTACCTTATGATTCTTTAACTTGCTTGTCTGTCAAAAAAAATCACTTCATGAAAGTTGTTTTGACAACTAAATATTAAAGGAGAAAACCAAACAAATGGTACTTCTATTCGTTTGATGTAACAAATTATGCAGTATAGATAAGGATGGTATACGTAAGAATAGTTAGCTCATTCGAACTTCTGTTCAATTATTCATGCAAAGATCAGCTGCTGATCTCTTAATTACTTGTATAAATATACAATATATTTATTTAATTACTGTGAATGTGTAGTGTCTAGAGTCACATATGGTTGAAAGCCAGGTTAATGCACAACACTTGAGTGCAACAGAAGTCAAATTCATGCAACAGACATTTGCAAACAGGCCCATTTCGCTTCAGATGTTGTCAGGTAAAATCAGAAAATTCCCACACCTCATGAAGTGCAGGTGTATCTAATTCAATTACACATTCACAGTAATTTAATTCCAATTTACATGTTATTCATCTCTGAATAACATGTAAATTGGAATTAAGTATTGCACAACTGATTCTTTCCTTCTCAAAGAGGAGTGGGTTAGTAATCAGAAGGTTTAGTCTAATGTTCTGGCTACCTGGTTTCAAATACCACCTCGGCAGCTTGTGTAAGTTAAGTGCAATTAATAAATCTGGAATATAAAGCTAGTTGCATGAAATTATCGTCAATTATTGTAAACTCCATTTGGCTCGCTAATGGAGGAATTTTGCCAACTTGACCTACTTGTGTTCCAGAGCCACAGTAACTTGGTTGCTTCTAAACTGTTCTCTAAAATGGCCCAGCAAGTTGTTCAGTTAAAGAGCAATTTAGCAATGGGGAACAAATTGTGGCCTCACTAGTGATGCCCATGTAAGAAGATTAAAGAAAACTGCATGATTATTAAAATAAAACAAAGAACTGCAGATGCTGGATATCTGAAAAAAAACAGCAATTGTTGGTGCAAGTCAGCAGATCTGGCAGCATCTGCAGAGAAAGCAGAGGTAACGTTTTGGGTCTGGTTGCTTTTAGCACAGTCATCCATTCTCATGTACTCCTAGACCCATTATCACTTTATTAAGGTTGCAGGTTGCATTGAGCACAGCTAACTCAATTTTCACTCTGCTCTTTTTATCAAGTATTCAGCTTTTCTTCAGCCTTGGCCTGCTATCCATAATCTCCTTATTTACCTGTCTGTTTCATCTCTCTCTCTCTCTCTGTTTGCCTCCATCTATTCACTCAGCAAACCGCCCCCAACATTCTTAGCTACTAACAACTCTGATGAGTCAGCGGACTCAAAACGCTAACTTTGCTTCCTTCCCAAGACACTGCCAACCTGCTGAGCTTCTCCAGCAATTTTTGTTTTTGTTTCAGGACAGAAGAAAAGCTGAATAAGTAATACTGAGTGCTAAGAGTAGGAGAGAATGGGTGACCTGTGCTGAAAGCAACTCATAACGTGATCATACACCTAGGAGTATGTGAGAATAGGTGGTGTGGTAAAGGGATCCCATGTCATAACAGTGTCACCACAGTGTCTTTCCTGCTCCTCTGATGCTGTCTGACTTGTTGTGTTCCTACAGCTCCACACTGTGTTGACTCTGACTCTGGCATCTACAGTTCTTGCTATCTCATGTCAATACAGGACTGAGTGTGGGGGTCATAAAAAACATGAAGGGATGGAATCAGGCTCTGAAGTTATTGGACTCATTGTTGAGCTCTACAGACTGCGTGGTCCCCAAGTGGAAAATGAGATGTTGTTCTTCGAGCTTGTATTGAGGCTCACTGGAGCACTGCAGCAGGCTCGAGGCAGAAATATTGGTGTAGGAACATGGTGGTGAGCTGAAGTGGCAAGCAACTCGTCTCATTCCCCAGTGACTGCCTCTGGCTCAGACTCCCACCACGTGGATTCTGACTGAAATTTCATCCTCCGTGTTTCAAATCCATGCAGGATCACAGATATCTCGGTGATGTATAATGTTCCTCAGACAGCTGCTCTCACCGCATCCTGAGATCCACACTCAGGGCCATGCACTGCCATATGCACACTCTTGACCTCTTTCTCCAGCAGCACTGTCTCACACTGACTCAGAGCTGCCATGCACACTCAGTTATACATCATTCTCCAGCTCGTTTGACCTTCTGACGAGAATTTTTTTCTTTTCCTTTCAGGCATTAAGGAATGCAAGCTGCAACAACTCAGAGATACCCACCTCTTGTGGGCTATTTACTGTCCCTTCTGACCTTTCATACGCCAGTGCTGAATGTTCCATATTCAGCAAACGTCTTGGTTTTTATCCCTCTGCACCCCCACCTCAATGAATTTCAGGCATGACATGATGTTGAAGTTTGCTTCCACTGCCTTCGCCTCAGTGCCCATTTCTTTAGACAGGAGTCCTGTTATTATCCCAAAGACCCCTTCACCACTTCAACAATCTCCCTCCACCTAGATCCCTCCCTCTGGCCTTTTATCTGCACTCAATCTGATCATTGAGAATGGTTGATGTGATATTGGTCGCCTTAATTTCTCTGTTCCCCCTTACCTATTCCAACTTATCTCCATCTGAACTAAATGAACACATGCTCTCTGATCCAATCCTGACTCTGTCATCAAACCTGCCGACTATGATGGTACTGTTGTCTGGTGTACTGATCTCTACATTGAAGAGGTTGAGTGCCAGTTCTTGGACACCTCCTCCTAGTTCCTCCTGGACCATGACCCCACCATCGAACGTCAGGCAATTGTGCCACGACAGTCACTAACCTCATCCCACCTGAGAATCTCCCTGCATCAGCTTATAGTGCCCAACCCCATACTGCCCACTTCGACCTTCTCTCCAAACTTTGCAAGCAGACCCATTGTTTCTGTCTGTTCCTGCTCCACATAAATTATTTCTTCCAATCTTGACTCCCTTGTCCAGTCCCTTCCCATTTACATCCACAATTCTTCTGATGCCTTACGTCAGTTTCAGAATTTCCAGTTTTTGGGCGCCAGCCTCCTCCTGTTCACATAGGACACCCCTTTACACATTCTTCTCCATCAGGGTAGTCTCCGGGCTGTCTGCTTCTGCCTGGAAAAATGGCCTGAATTGTTCCCATCCACCACCATCCTCCTCTGCTTGGTCTCACTTAGAACAATTTTGCCTTTAACTACTCTCACTTACTTTAGGTCAAAGGTGTGTCCATGGGTACCCGCATGGGCCCCAGTTATGCCTGTCTCTTTGTAGGGTATGTGGAACATTCCTTCTTCCAGTCCTACTCAGGCCCCCACCCACAATTCTTTATCCTATATATCGATGACATTACCATGCGTTTCTCTCTCTTGTACAGAATTGGAAAAAATTTATGAATTTTGCTTCCCATTTCCACCCTGCTTTTAACCTCATCTGGTCCATTTCTGACTCCTCCCTTCCCTTTCTCAACATCTCTATTTCCATTTCTAGAGATAGTTTGACCATCAATATCTACTATAAACCTACTGGCTCCCACAGTTCGCTAAAGTATGCATTCTCGCACCCTGCTTCCTGTAAAGATTCCATTCCATTCTTCCAGTTTCTCTACCTCTGTTGCATCTGTCCTGATGATGCCACCTTCTACAAGGGAGCCTCTGAAATGTCCACCGTTTTCCTCATCTGAAGATTACCCACGACTGTGATTGACAGGTCCCTCAGCCATGTTCGACCCAGTTCCCATATAGTCATAGACCACAGAAATAGACCCTTCAGTCCAACTCATCCATGCTGATCAGACATCCAAATCTGACATAGTCCCGTTTGTCACTATTTGGCTCATATCCCTTTAAACCCTTCCTATTCATGTACCCATGTGTAGGCATTTTAAATGTTGTGTTTGTACCAGCCTCCACACTTTCTCTGGCAGCTTGTTCCATACATGCAACACCCTCTATGTGAAAAAGTTACTCCTTAGGCCCTTTTTAAATCTCACCTTAAACCTATGCCCTCCAGCTTTGGACTCCCTCAGCTTAGGAAAAACATCCTTAGCTATTCATCCTATCCATGGCCCTCATGATTTTATAAACCTCTAAAAGGTCAGTTCTCAGCCTGCAACACTCTAGGGAAAAAAGTCCCAGCCTGTTCAGTCTCTCCCTATAACTCAAACTCTCCAACCTTGGCAACATTATTTATGAATCTTTTCTGCACTTTCTCAAGTTTAACAACATCCTTCCTATAGAATATTGCATGCAGCATTCTAAAAGTGCCCCATAATTTTGCCTTCACTCTTCCATTCCACGACAGTGATTGGGTCCCCCTGGTCCTCACTTAACACCCCACCAGCCTCCCCTTCCAAAGGATCATAAGCTGCTATTTCCGCTAACTCTATGCCATGACCAGTCATATATTCCCCTCCCATTTTCTGAAGAAGGGTCTAGGCCTGAAACGTCAGCCTTCCTGCTCCTCTGATGCTGCTTGGCCTGCTGTGTTCATCCAGCTCTACACCTTGTTATCTCAGATTCTCCAGCATCTGCAGTTGCTACTATCTCTGAAACAATGCTATTCCCCTCCCTTGTCAGCATTCCACAGGGACCCCTCCCTCTGGAACACTCTGATCCACTCTTCCTCCAATCCCAACGTCTCCTCACCATTGCACTTTTTCAGAAGGTGTAATACCTACCCATTTTCCTACTCCCTTCTCACTATCCAAGGCTCTAGACATAGCTTCCAGGTGAAAGTGATTTACCTGTATTTTAGTCAATTTAGACTACTGTATTCATTGTTCACAATGTAGTCTCTTCTACATTGTGAAGATGAAACACAGACTGGGTGACCACTTTGCTGAACCGTTGAGTTCTATCTGCAAAAATGAACTAGCGCTTCCAGTCTTCCATCACATCAACACACTACTGTGTTCCCAAACCAACATTTCTGACTCAAGCTTGTTGCAGTGTTCCAATGAGTCTCAGTGCGAGCTCGAAGGACAATGGCTCATCTTCTGCTTGGGACCCTGAAGCCGCTTCGACTCAACATCGAGTTCAATAACTTTAGAGCCAGATTCCACCTGTCAGTGTCTTTTAACCACTCCCACACGCCCGGTCCTGAAATGACATTTGTTGCCTCTCGCACAGTCACCCATTCTCATCTACTCCTCGGTCTATTATCACATTATATGGATTGCTTTCAGCACAGCTCACCCATTTCTCTCCTAACCGTAGCTCTTGTTATCACTATTCAACTTAGCCATCATCTCCTTGTTTACCTACCTCTTTCATACCTCTCTGCTTCTCTGGGCGCCATCTCCATCTGTCCATTCACCTTTCCCCTTCCTGTTCTCCACTCCACAACTTCAACTCCAGTATAAATACCAGCTTTTCCCAGCTGCTAACAATTCCGATGAAGAGTCACTGGACTTGAAACATGACAACTCTGCTTTATTCCTACAGATTCTGCCAGACCTGCGGAGTTTTGCCAGCAATTTCTGTTTTTGTTGCATAATTATTAAGTCAGCTTTATCTTGCTTTAATGAAAGCAGGTGGAAACACCCTTGTTTTTAGACCGAAAAGCAATAACAATAGCGTGATTTTAATCACATAGATAATTAAAGCTGCTGAATTAATAGAGCGACCTCGCTTTAATTAAATAGCTCCATAATTCTCAGTAGAAAAAAAAGTGACAAACCAGCAATTTTATCTTATTATGGGTGAGGATGTTTTTCTAAGCACTGCAAAAGTCAACGTCCTGATTGTTGGCGTCATATTTTTCAAGGCAGCAACCTGAAACTGCAAATTAAGTTGCTGTATTGTTCCACTGCGAAAATGGCTTTGTATTAGTGGCCTGTCTTTTTGAAAAGAAACAACAACTGCACAATGGTTAACTGCTTGCAAGATTCAACATTATTTTGCTCTCCTAATTTGTGTTAGTTTCAGCAATCTGACATTGTTGGCTGACATTATTTACCCCTTCAAAGGCTCACAGAACGTCTGTCTGTCCTTGCCATTTAGTGCAGACACAAAGCCAGGCAGCTTGTCATGATTGTCAGCGGTTATCAGTCAAGGAGGTGGACATGTTGCTGTATAGCACCATCAACTATGTCAGTGTCACAACCAGAGCATGCATCAACGTCCAATGTGACGAACACACTGCATGTGCTTCAGCAAATGGCCACGTGTCAACGTCTGAGGGATGTAGTCCTCAGTTAACTCAAGGGAGTCCAATTCAGTCAAAGGCTGCATCTCATATCGGTCCAGAACCTTGGGCATGATTAGTAATTGCTAAGGGCAGTCATGGTCAGGATCCTCTCCCTGTAGAGGATGAGCGGCCAAATATCAGGTAGTCCACCACCCATCTTGGCTCTTCTTGCCCTACTGTGGGCCATTTTCACCTGGAATGTGACAAAGAGAGAGGTTGGGTGAACGAAATTGTGCTGCTTTTAGTGTTGGTGCATGTGGAGGAAAGGAGGTGAGGTATCCAGAGTGACTAAGCAAGCAGTGAAGTCGTGTGGAGAGGTTGACTTGGCAAAAATGGGCGAGGAAAGATGTTGCATTTGACAGTGAGACCATGAGCTTTGGTGGGAGGTGGTTGCAGCGGGAAAGGTAGAAAGTGTACATGGTAGCAGAGAGAAGATGGTGGCACTTATTCTGGAGAACCACAGAAGTTCATTGACCTTCCTGTAGCATTGCTGGGCATTCTTCCAGTTGGTTCAGACTGCATTGATCCAGGTGGCAACCTGGACTAAACTACCAGGGTCTGGTGGTATGACCTCCTTTGCCAGACCTGGATAGGAAAATGGCAAACTCTGCACCATAGGGGCATGGTAGGTTATTAATGAGGTGAGTATAGGGCAATTATGTGAGAAAGGCCACTAGTACTCACAGAGAAAAACACTCCATGAAACTCAATGAAATGACACTTTGCTGATTTCAGGTAAGATTCAGTCCTGTTACTTCAGATAAATGAGTTAGAAATGTTGAGAGGAAATGCAGAGTGGTGCCAGGACCCTTTGAGCTAAGGAAAAACTGCCTGATGGCAATCTTCAGAATGATCCAGATGCATTTTGTTACAGACTTGCATTCAGAGATATCCAGAATCCTGCAAACAAGATTTCCTTCTCATCATTTCACATTGTAAGTGAAAAGGTGAAAGCTTGGAGACTCTAATGATGAAAAATTCAACACATGAAAATGCCTAGATGCACCCAATCAACTATTGAATCAAAGATTGTTCATTGCACTACAGACATGTTACCATCACTTCTAAAATAAAATCTAAAGAACTGTGAGAAATAATTCTCCACCCTTGTGGTCTGGAAGTCTGGAAGATCTATATATGCTTTTCAGTCCATTCTACTTGTGTCAAACCATCTTTTTCTTTTGTCTGTCTTATGAATGAATGTGTCTCTGTATTTGGGGTTATAAAAGCTTACGGCACATAGCAAGATAATAAGGGATAGCAAAAACTGAAGATGCTGGTGTCAGAGATAGCACACTGTGGAACTGGAGGAACACAGTAGGCTCTGAAGAAGGATCCTGACCCAAAACGTCAAATTTCCTGCTCCTCTGATGCTGCCTGGCCTACTGTGTTATCTCCAGCAAGTTAGTAATTCATTTTTTTCTATTTCTGAAGCATAAATTTGTTTATTATAAATATAGATTTTTTTTCCTGTTAATGATGAAACATAGAAGTTAGGAGCAGAAGGAGGCCATTCGGCCCTTCAAGCCTGCTCCACCATTCGTCACGATCATGGCTGTTCGTCCAACTCCATAGCCTAATCCTGCTTTGTCCCCATAACCTTTGATCCCATTTGCCCCAAATGCTATATCTAACTCTTGAATACATGTGACTTTCTGTTGTCCTGAGTAGCAGTCCATCTTGGTAGTTTAATTGGATAGTTACACTTTGCTGATGGTTTGCGGAATCGTGAGGATTGATTATTGGTGCACTCTTTCTGATTGAGTTGTGAAAATAGGTTTTGGTTTTTCTAGCTTGCCTGAACTGTCAATTAATGTTTCTTTATCTCTACAACCAAATTCCCTGGACCTAAGAAAATGAGAATTTGAGAAGAAAAGCTAAGTTGTGATAAAAAGATAACTTTCTGTTTCCGCTTGATCATGTAACTGTTATGATCTCAGCTGATAATACTACTGAATAAGTAAGGTCTCAACTAAACCTGACTTCATAGATCATGTGATAACAAGGTGTGGAGCTGGAGGAACACAGCAGGCCAGGCAGCATCAGCGGAGCATCAAAGCTGACGTTTCGGGTTGGGACCCTTCTTCAGAAAGAAGAAGGGTCCCGAC
>NC_063346.1:18922943-18937748 GCF_021869965.1 Rhincodon typus | reverse complement strand
TCAGCTCCAGACTCCAGCATCGACAGTTCCTACTATCTCTTCATAGATCATGTGCTTTTGTTTTGCAGTTGGTTAACATGGTGGTTATACGTTGAAACGTGGCTGTTCCTTATCGACAGAACATGGGTTCGTTATACAAAAGAGAGTGAAACAAATAAACAAACAAAGTGAGATTGATATACAACAGTTTTATAAAGGTTTTGTCACAAACAGCAAAACCAAGTTTCAATCTGCTTCCCATTACTATTCATTACAGAGACTCAAGACCAGCGAATTTATACTCCTATCTCGACTCTTAAAGTGTCGACTTTGCTGATTCCTTCCATTTTATTTTTCTTGAATTGTGGAAACAATATTACAATTTCTTTTTGAATCTGATGGTATGAGCCTGTCACAATTCTGATAGCCTAATCTTTTCCAGTTCTATCAACTTGATTCTTTATTCTAATTTGGATTATTAGATTAGAATCAGATTAGGAAAACACTTGCTGCATTGACCAGTTCCCCTGAATTGAACTAAACTCCTGCTAGGGGACAAACAGTTTCTTCTCAACTGCAGCCTGAATGCTCTGTTCTAAAGTTGTAACAAAACAAATGACTTTGTACTTATATTGCCTGTCAAAAACCCAAGAAGTGTAACATTTTTTCCATTAGCATGATAAGGCTCTTCCAGGCACTAGACTGCTGGCATCGCTGGCATATGTCTTCTTGAAACTAATGCATTTAGGTCACTGTTCCAGAATAGCTTTGCAATCTTTTCTTTAAAAAAACCCACAAACCAACAGTAGTTTACCTCCCTTTTGAAAGCAATCCAGATTTCAAAGATGATAATAAATATTGCACACCTTTCACCATATTACATCACGTAACTTGCATGTATTAGTGGAGCAGCTGTATTAGCTTTTATTAAATTAAAGATCTTAGGTGGGGAAAATCAGAGCCTCGGATGTTTAGCAACATTCTTCCTATATTTTGACAACTTTACCAGGAGACAGTCCTGAAGATACATTAAATGGAAAGAATTTAGTATGGCTTAGTTCAATTCACTTTAATGTCTATTTTTCCTTTGGCTGCATATGTATAAGAGACCAAATGCATTTAATTTGAACCCTAAGTAGAATTTGTTGATGCTTATTTCAAGAAATTCTAGTAAGTGAAATAAATAGTCTCTACTAAGGATAAAAACAAATTGCACATGTATTAATTTAATATTGAACATGAGGAACTGAATGCTTGCTTTAAAAGATTCGCTCACAGTTAATTTCTCCAATCTACAAGCTAACATTACCGGCAAAGTGCTGAACACACATAGAATCTATACTTTTATCATTTAAATGCGACATGAAAAATCATTAAGAGGACAAATTCAAATCCACCATCAATGTGCCTGATATGCAAGTGCAATTCTACATATTTTACATCTAAGGGGAGGTTAGATATATTTTAATATTAAAAAAATAAACAACAATTAGGGGATCCAATAACTTTCACATGAATATTAGTTTAGATAAAAGATTTTGCAACAGTGAATATGCACAGTTCACCAACACCACCTCCCCATTTCCAGATGGCATCCAATCTACTGCAAACCCAGGTTGCACAAAAACAGCTTATGTCTCAGTGATAACTCAAATTCTTTATGTACAACAGCTTATTACAGAATATAAACCTTAGGCTCAACATGAGCAGGTTAGGAGAAGTAGCAGAATTCTGCAATGACTTTTATAAATTGTTGAGGTTAGCAACTTGTCTGTGGTAACTGCAATTATTCCCGAGAATTTATTTTCTCTTTTTTTTTTGCTGCTTCTAACTAGCCAGAATTTTGTTTCTGAATGTAAAAATCGCAAGGGTTTTAAAATTCCCTCTGGCACTGAAATTATGCTGATATTAACAGAATGTAAACTTTTAATTACTGCTATTTATACCGTTACAGAAGGCAGTCACAACTAATTCTTTGTATGTTAAGATTATGGCTCAATGCACATTTATCAACTTGAGCACATATTTTCAACTTGGAGAAATTGGCTAATCAACAAGGCAGAAATTGAAATCCATAATTCTGCAAAAAGTGAAAAGATGGATCTACTTGGCTTTCGGTCAGGAGGGAAAAAAGAAAATGTATCATAATATTTTGAGATAATTACAGTGCAATAAGAAATTAAGCCACGTGGAACTTTTACGATCTGAACATTAAGAATCATGGAATCAGTCAAAATCAGTAGCTGTCACTTTATGGGACTCCAGGGAGTATGCCAGGAAATGAAGGATGAAAAAGGCATAAAATTGGATAGAATGGTCAGGGTAATGTGTGTTTCTCACTTTCCTACTGTGTTTTGTATTTTACCATCTAAACATTGGGACGCGTTCATGAATAGGAAAAGTTCAGAGGGATATGGGCCAAAAAACAGGCAAATAGGACTAGTTTAGTTTGAAAAACCTGATCAGCATGGTTAGGTGACCTGCATGCCTCTAAGTCTTTTTGATCTCCGTGTACCGCTCGCAAACAAAGCTTTTCACTGTATTTCGGTACACATGACAATAAATCAAACAAATGGAATCAAATCAGTTTGGACAGAAGGGTTGGTTTCTGTGCTGTAAGACTCTGACGCTATGACTGTATCTACACAGATAGTCTTCTCTGTGGTCTCAGGTTTAGCATTGGTTGCCATCGCAATTAACTAACACCTCTTGGGGGGGATAATTACCCCAGATGGTTGGAAGCCTTGCCTGCAGGAAAGGCTTGATCAACTTAAAATCCAGTCAGGCCTTCCTTGACCAGTTTTGGCAGGATCACCTTCAGCTTTCCAGGTGGTTAATGGGGCCACTGTTGCTGCATGATATCTCGGCATATAATTAGGTTCAAAAGTCAAATGAGTCTGTTTCCAAAAGACAGAGAAAAAACGCTGCAGAAAGAAGGAGCAAATAGATAGGATTGAAATATCAAAAAAAATGCACTGATTAGACACAGAAATATGTTTTAATTTACCAAAAATAATGTTTTATTTCTCTTTTCTGTTCTCCATTGTTTCATTTCTTTGAAATAGATTGAAACAGATTCAGAATTGGCCGTCAAAGACTGAATCCTTTACAATATAATTCCAAAGGTCTGATGTTGGAATGAAGAGTTATAGCTACAGATAGAAATAATTAAATGGTGAATCGAACATGATGATCCCTGAGCTATTGAAATTGAGGAGACAAATGTTACATCATTTGAAGGCATATTGTGTGCTATTATAATGTGAAACGTTAGATAATGTGGAATGCATACTTAGAATCATATTCCTGTTCTTTATGTTAAACTTCTGGAGAATCTTTCACTAGGCATTTAAAAAGTTTGGGTAGAATTTATCATGGAGCAGATTCTATCTGGAAGACCATTTTGCTACTCTATGTGCAGAATATTATGGGACCCTTTTGTCATTCCTCTGGCAGGGAACTTTGTTGTGTATACACCCTCCCTGACCTCTCCACAATTTTACTATAACAGCCAAAGTTGGCCTGACATCCTTGACTCATTTGAGCAATTGTTGGTCATTTTAAGAGCAGTTCTTCACCCAGACTCAATTTTGTGGTCTGTGGGAGGTTATTGGTGTTGGGGTGGGGAAGTCCCACTGGTAAGTGTACTTCAGTTTCAGATAGAAGAGACTGGGGACAAGGAAGGCCTCCATCATTGTTCCCATTTCCAGATCATACTGTCCCACCAAGGTCATCTTCTCCCCACCTGGCTTTACCATCACTACCCTGCACACCTTCCACCCCCACCCTCCCACCCATTACCCTGGGAACAGACTTACCTGATCCTGAGGGCTCTGCCATTCAGACAGATGGGGCCACCAGCCCTGCTGGGATTACAGATCTGCTGACTAATCAGATTGGCAACAGCCTCGAATGTGAGGCCTGCTTCCGAACAAGAGGCAGAGCTTATGCATCAGGTTGCCAACTCTGGATGGACACATTCCATGGAATTTAGGCACAGGTGGCTCAGTGGTTGGCACTGCTGCCTCACGGCACCAGAGACCCTGTTCAACTCCAGCCTCTGGCAACTGCCTGTGTGGAGTTTGCGTATTCTCCCCGTATCTGCATGGGTTTCCTCTGGGTGGTCCGGTTTCCTCCCACAGTCCAAAGATGTGCAGGTCAGATGCAGTGGCAATGATAAATTGCCCAGTGTCCAGGGCTGTGCAGGCTAGGTGGATTAGCCATGGGAAATGCAGGGATAGTATAGGGAGGCAGTGGTTCTGGATGGGATGGTCGGTGTGGACTCGATGGGCCGAATAGCCTACTTCCACACTGTAGGGATTCTGTGAATCTAAGTGAAGTCATGTAAAGCTGTTGGCATGGCATGAATGTGTGAAACCAGTTCTTCTGAGGGAAGTCAAGGAAGAGACATGATCGTAAAACTAGAACTGTACCTGGCAAACTCCTTTGCAATCTGCTAGTTTCAGATGTTCAGCTTTTACATTGAGCTAGCCAACAAATAGGGCTCTTTGGCATAATGTCCCCATTAAACTGATTCTGCATGTGGCTATGCAATAGCTTGGAAGGTGCTGCACAGCATTGTTTTTGTGCACATCTAGTCCATTGTTAAATACAGAGCAATGATGCAAAAACATTAAAAGATTCTATACCTGGGAGAAATTAGGTGGTTGTATGAAAATATTTTCAGGAGAACTGTTCACTTTTGGGTAGTGCATTTTGGAGAAGGTGATGCCAACATTCAGTTTTAGTCTGACGTCATCAAAGATCTTTTGGCTTTGATGATAAAATCTTCTTAACTTTTTCTCTAATAATAACCTCCAGCAACACCTTTCAGAAGAACTGTTTTGTTTACACCCTAAGCAAAATGCCAAGGGTGTGGTTCCCAAGGCAGGCCAAGCAATTGCAAACCACAACTCCCTCTTACTTCTTCCTCTTCCTGCACTGCTGTTCTTGTGACACATGGTGGTTACTTGGTGCATGTGCATAGGATGGATATTGGCAAAAAAGGAAGGATTCCAATCTTCCTGAATATTTTTACTTTTGCCACCAAGACTTTGGTGATTCTGGTAGTCTCCCAGCCATTCCGAGGCAATTGGCAACATTATTTCTGCCTCCAACCAATTAACACCATGCTGTGATCATCATCAGTGACAAGGCTGGAAATTGTTACATCCAAATGTCCTGCCCCAAGTTTTATTACATACTGCAACAAACATTTATGAGAAACTTTTTCAGAACTTTTAATCTGAGCCAATTTAATCAGAATGATAAAACTGGCAGCCTTGACCTGTCAAATACTTAGCAGAAAACAAGTGGAAACTTCTCAGCCCCTGAACAATGTGACTCTTGCCGAGAAAGTTGAGAGAATAGTGGGAAATTTACAATGAGGAGTTTCCCGCCACTGGATGCAGAAAGTCTAATTTTCCAACCAAACGTTGAATGAAGAGATGAGATTTTCATGAAATATGTGGCAAGAGGCCTGTTTGCAGTCAGTAGCATGCATTAACATGCTCATTATAACATTGTCTCATATCGTCGGTGCAGAGTTTTCCATTCTCCTACCTGTTGCATAGAAACAAGATGGTGACAATTCCCCACATGCAAGTCAGAAAATTTACCTGGTGACTTCAGCACAATGCTCGCTCCTTCAGACATCCATCAGCTATCAACATCTCGGAGTATTTTACAGGACAGTGACTGTACAAACCACTCTCCCACTGGGCGGGACCTCCACGTGCCTGTCCACAAAGCAGGATGCCACTTACCCTCTGTCTGACATGTAAGGAGCAAATAAACCATGCCACACAGAGCAACTGTGGATTGCCAGCTCTTGACATGTTGTTGTAGCCATATCATTCTGTGGAGGCACAAATGTGGAAGTGAATACTTACAAATTGAACGATGTAACCTTCTCTACACTGCTCCCGTGCATTGTTGAATATCAAATTTTAAAGTGGTTGTTGGAGGATTGGAATTATTTGACCTGTCCACCCACTCATCACTGTGTGTACTATGGGAAGACGATGTCAGAGATTTGGGAGTACAACATGAAGAAAGAACTTGCTTTTTAGAGAGCACCATTTATCACATAAAGATGTCTTAAAGTATCCCCCAGCCTGTGAAGCCTTTTGAATTGTAGGCAGCGCCGTAATGTAGATGAGCTTAGTACATGATTTCTATACGTCAAATCATGTGATCAACATTGAAACAAAAACAGAAATTGCTGGAAAAACTCAGCAAGTCTAGTAGCATCTGTGAAGTTAACATTTTGAGTCCAGTGACCACCCACCTTCAGTTTTCCCAATGTTTGTTAATGGTTAAATATTGCCAAGAACTCTTTTGTTCTCCTATTATTAACATGGGAACTGTTACAACTGCCCAGGAATATTGGGGGATTTAGGTTTAATATCTCAGCTGAATGATGACACTCCTACAGTCAACTACAGCACTTTGTAACACTGCATCAAAGAGTCACCCTTGATTCAGTGTTTAGGTCTCTCTAGAAGGATGCTATAACTCAGAACCTTCTAACTCATAGCGGGGAAGTGTTATCAATTGTTGAAAGCAAACATCTCAGAAATTATTACTTCAAGATAAAATATGGGATGGCATTATTATGGTCTGCCTCACACGTAAGTCCTATAATGTAGTGTTCATAATCACGGTAGTAAAACTACAGTTGGTGTTACTGCAGGTGCTGTGAACGTAAAGTGGAAAAACAGTAATTAAAAAGAGGAGGGGGAGTGGTGTTTTTGGTTAGGGAGAACATTACACCTGTACTTAGAGACGCTATTCCTGGGCGATCGTCCAATGAAGTTATACGGTTGGAACGTAAAAATAAGAAAGGGATGGTCACCTTGTTGGAATTGTATTATAGACCCCACAATAGTCAGCGGGAAATTGAAAAGCAAACTTGTAAGGAGATCTCAGATACCTATCTGTATGAAAATAGAGTTGCAATGGTAGGACATTTTAACTTTCTAAACATAGATTGGGGATGACACAGTGTTAAGGGCATGAATGGGAAGAAATTTAAGTGTTGTGAGAAAACTTTCTTATTCAATATGTGGATGTACCTACGAGAGAAGGAGCAATACTTTGACCTTCTAATGGGAAATAAGGCAGGGCAAGTCACTGAGGTGTCAATGGGAGAGCACGGGGCAATTGATCATGATTCTGTAAGTTTAAAATAGTTATGGAAAAGGATTGAACTGATCAAAACGTTCAAGATCTAAATTAGAGTAAGGTCAATTTTGACGGTATTAGACAGGAACTTTGAATGTTTATTCTGAGAGTTTATTTGCAGGTAAAGGGAAGGTTGGGAAGTCTTTAAGAATGAGATAACGAGAGTCCAGAGACACTATGTTTCTGTTAGAGTGAAGGGCAAGGCTGGTAGGTGTAGGGAATGCTGGATGACTAGAGAAATTGAGCCTCTGGTCAAGAAAAAGAAGGAAGCATATATCAAGTACAGACAGCTGGGATCGACAGAATCCCTAGAAGAGTATAAGGGCAGTTGGAGTAAACTCAAGAGAGAAATCAGGAGAGCAAAAAGGGGACATGAGATAGCTTTGGCAAATAGAGTTAGAGAATTCAAAGAGATTCAGTAAGTACATTTAAGACAAAAGAGTAACGAGGGAGTGTATAGGTCCACTTCAAGATCAACATGGCTGCCTGTGTGTGGAACCACAGAAGATGAGTGAATACTAAATGAATATTTTGCATCAGTATTTGGAGTGGAGAAGGACATGGAAGATAGGGAATTTGGGAAAATAAATCGTGATGTCTTGTGAAGAATTCATATTACAGAACAGGAGGTGCTGCATGCATTAAAATGCATAAAGATAGCACTCGCGTGGGCTCAAGCTATGCCTGCCTGTTTGTTGGTTATGTCAAACAGTCCTTCTTCAGTACATACACCGGTACTGTTCCCCAACTCTTCTGCCGTTACATCATTGTCTGCATCAGTGCTGCATCCTGCACCCATGCAGTTCATCAAATTCGTTAACAACCTCTACCCCACCCTCAAATTCACTTGGTCTACCTCAGACACGTCCCTCCCCTTTCTTGAACTCTTTGTTTCCATTTCTGGCAATGGTTTACAGACTGGCAATTATTATAAACCCACAGACTCCCATAGCTACCTAGACAACACCTCCTCCCGCCATGTATCCTGCAAAAACTCCATCCCATTTTCCAGTTCCTCCACTTCCATCACATCTGCTCTAATGAGGAGACGTTCCACTCCTAAGCATCCCAGATATCTGCCTTTTTCAAACAACAGCCTTCCCCCCTCCTCTGTCATCCTGACCGCCCTCCACCATACCTCCTCCATTCTCCACTCCACAGCTCTTAACCACACTCCCTCCAAACATAATAAAGATAGAGACACCTTGTCCTCAATTTCTGCCCCGCCAGCCTCTGCATCCAACGTATCATCCTCAATCACTTCCACAAACTCCAATTAGATCCCACCACCTGGAACATCTTCCACTCCCCCATCCCCCTCTGCTTTCCTCAAGGACCATTCCCATCGCCACTGCTTAGTTCGTGCCACACTCCCCACCAACCACTCCACACTGCCCAGTAGTTCCCCAGTAAAAAGATGCAACACGTATCTACACACCACCTCCCTCACCTCCATCCAGGGCCCTAAACAGTCCTTCCAAGTGAGACAGAGCTTCACCTGTATCTCCTCCAACCTACTTTATTGCATCCGGTGCTCCCGATGTGGTCTTCTCTATGTCGGTGAGACCAAACATAGACTAGGTGAACATTTTGCCGAGCATCTTCGCTTGGCCCGTAATGGCCAACCTAACCTCCTGGTCACTGCCCATTTCAACTCCCCACCCCACTCCCCCCTCCGACATGCCCATCCTCAGCCTCCTCCAGTGTTGCAGTGACTCAGAACACAAGTTTGAAGAATAACACCTTATCTCCTGATTGGACACTCTACAGCCCAGAGGACTCAACATTGAGTCCTCCAATTTCAAATAGCCTTCCCACCCATTCTCCGGCTCCTTTTCCAACCCCACCTCTCTTTCCAGGCCCACCTCCTCCCTTCCATTCCACCTTCTGACTCTCCCTTCCGGCCACCAACTGGATTCATCCTTCCCATCGACCAACCAGGTCGTACCTACTACCAGTGTCCGCCTATCACCACCGTTCCACCTCCATCCCTCCCCCCTGTCTTTAACTGCATCTCCCCCTACCCCCTCATACAGCCCCGAAGAAGGGTTATACCCGAAACGTTGACTGCTCCTTTCCTTCAGATTCTACCTGGTGTGTTGTGTTCTTCCAGCCTCCTTGTTTGTCTATCATAAATCCTCGGGACCTGATCAAGTGTTTCCCAGAACTTTGTGGGAAGCTAGGGAAAAGATCATCGGGCCCCTTGCTGAGATATTTGCATCATTGATAGCAACGGCTGAGGTACTGGATGACTGGAGGTTGGCTAATGTGGTGCCATTATTTAAGAGAGACTGTAAGGAAAAGCCAGGGAACTATAGACTGGTGAGCCTTACATCAGTGGTGGGTAAGTTGTTGAAGGAGATTCTGAGGGACAGGATTTGCATGCATTTGGGTCATGCAAAGGCAAGGACTGATTAGGGATAGTCAGCATGGCTTTGTGTGTGGGGAATCATGTCTTACTAACTTGATTGAGTTTTGTTGAAGAGGTGACAAAGAAGGTCGATGAAGGCAGAACAGTAGACGTTGTCTCTACGGGCTTCAGACAAGCATTTGACAAGGTTCTACATGGTAGACTGGTCAGTAAGGTTAGATCATATGGGATCTAGGAGGTACTATCTAATTGGATCCAAATTAGACTTGAAGGTGGAAGACGAGGGTGATGGCGGAGGGTTGTTTTTTGAACTGAAGGTCTGTGACCAATGGTGTGTCACAAGGATCACTGCTGTACCCACTGCTTTTTGTCATTTATCTAAATGATTTGAATGTAAATACAGGAGCTATTGTTAGTAAGTTTGTATTGTGGTGGACAGTAAAGAAGGTTATCTCAGGGTACAACACTTGATCAGATGGGCCAATGGGCTGATGAGTGGCAGATGGAGTTTAATTCAGATTAATGTGAGGTGTTGTATTTTGGTAAGGCAAACCAGGACATTGCCTTATACAGTTAGCGGTAGGGCCCTGGTGAGTGTTGCCAAACAAAGAGACCTAAGGGTGCGGGTGCATAGTTCCTTGAAAGTGGAGTTGCAGGTGGACGGGGTAGTGAAGAAGGCATTTGGCACGTTTGCCTTCATTGGTCAGAATGTTGAGTTTGGGAGTTGGGATATCATGTTGCGGCCGTATAGGACATTAGTGAGGCCACTTTTAGAATACTGCGTACAATTCTGGCCATCCTTCTATGGGAAGGAGAGAGTGCAGAAAAGATTTACAATGAGGGTTTGAGCTATAACGAGAGGCTGAATAGGCTGGGGCTATTTTCCCTGGAGAGTCAGAGACTGAGTAGTGACTTGAAGAGAGGCTTATAAAATCATGAAGGGCATGGATAGGGTGATTAGCCAAGGTCTTTTTCCCAGGGTGGTGCAGTCCAAAATTAGACGATATAGGTTTGAGATGAGAGGGGAAAGGTTTACAAAGGACCCAAGGGGTAACTTTTCATGCAAACAGTGGTATGTGCATGGAATGAGCTGCCCGAGGAAGTGGTGGAGACTGGAACAACTGCAACTTTTGAAAGGCATCTGGATGTGTATATGAATAAGAAGGCTTAAGAGGGACATGGGCCAAATGCTGGCAAATGGGACTAGGTCACATTGGGATATCTGGTCAGCATGGATGAGTTGGACCAAAGGGTCTGTTTCTGTGCTGTATGACTCTAAGAACATTTGCACATTGAGTGAAAAGTGGCTATGTTGCATGAAACAAATAAAAACACTTAGGAATGATTTATTTTGACCATGTAAAATGTTCCTAATTATGTGCTACTCTTTAAATAGGGAATAACTTCCTCTTCCTGAACCCTTTTTCCTCTTGTCTGTAACTTAAAAATACTGTTTTATTTTTAAACCTGTTAGGATGTAGCCTAGTTGTTTAAGGACAATAACGCAAATAATATTCAACAATAAAAAGGTAAAACACATTATTGTAAATATATGTGTTATTTACTGTGACATATAACATTACCCTGATCATCCTGAATCACAGTGGGCGTCACATAACCAAGCTACTTCATTCCTCTTAACACGGTAAAGGAAAGCTGTTGAATTTTAAGCAATCAATTCATAATCAGGAAATGTTCCAATTTGGAAAGCTGCTTTTAATATGGGGAGAACAGTAGCTGCATCTGTCAGCTCAGCTATAGTTAATGCAATTAAGCAGGCTGCTGAGCAAATCTGAGTACAAACCAGTATGAGTAATATAGAGTCAGATCATCTTGCTGCTTCATGTAGTCCAGCATAGGAAAAGGTTATCAAGGTTTTTTTTATTGTGTTGTTACATAATAGAATGTTATGATACTTATTCAAAATTTGAAGCTTTCAGTATCAGATAGATGGAATTAATGGCCTAAATTTATTCAAATTGAACAAAAGACACTGGGAAATATGCAAATATAACAGTCCAAACTATAACCTCAATTACAAATAATAATGCATTTAAGTGTTTTCTACCACTAATTGACAGGTGTGCTATTTGATGCTAGTTGAAAGGTTATTAAACCAAGTGATCTCATTGGTCAAGGGAGCAGGGATTGATGTGTGATAAAGGCATGCTGTTCTGATATGAGCACGACTGCAATGCTCAAGAGTTCTTTGTGGCTGGCACATCCCCCCAGTCTGAGAACCAAATCTTAATATCCCTGTCTCTTAATAATTCTGGTGAACTTTACAATATGTTTCACAATGGAGTAGAGGATCTCATACTGATTAAAGCATGAGACTATGCCTGCCTGTGCTCTAATCTCATCTTAATCACAGCAGAAAGTTCATTAATACAATTAGCAGAGACACTTGTTGGAGATTTGTATGTGGGATGTGGTGATGCATTCTAAAAATAAATTACTTTCATGTTATATTAAATGTGAATATAAATTGGTTCCAGCATCTCTCATTCAACAAGGTGGATTGTGTAAATAACCATTGATCCAAAAATATGTCAATCAGTGGCTTCAACAGATTCACCTGATTTGAATGCAGTGCTGGCAAATCCACTGAACATTCCCTCTCAATGGAATGGAGATTCATGTGTGATGAAGTCAGGCAGTCTTAAATGGATCTGCAACACATCTTTTAGCTCTAAATTTAGCAATTCATTGCAACTTCAGAACTGTGACTGTGGAAAATGACATCAATTGGCTAAGTGAAGGTGGTGCCAGGGTGCATGTGGTGTAGAGCTTCCAATATTAGGAAATGATACAACCCTTGTGAATGATGAGGAAAAACAAGTCAGGAATTCTTGTTTCTACAGCATTCAAGTATTGTGTTGATAACGTCAATACAATGTTGTTGTTAAGGGGTTTTTGTTTATTTTCTCACTGTGAATAAAAGCGGTGTTTACACAAATGATGGTATCGTGGTCGTATTACGGAACCTGCAGTCCCCATACCTGATCAAGTAATCAGAATATGAATTTAAATCGATATCTGCTGAAAGAGCACACGATTATTAAAGACTCCACTGCTTAACTGATGTCCTTTAAAGCAGGAAACTTGCTGCCTTTGTCTGTGCAACACATGACTCTGTTCTCAGACTGAGTTCTGAAGATGTTATATCAGACTTGAAGCGTTAACTCTGTTTCTCTGTACAGATGCTGCTAGACCTGCCGGGTTCCTCCAGCAATCTTTGTTTTTATGTCTACCTTGGCTGACTTACAAGTAATGGCCATCTAAAATGGCCATTCACTTGTAACTTTGTCAGTTCAAACTAGGGATGGGCAATTGTCTCATAAGTGATAGCCAGGCCCTGAGAATCAGAAGCAAGATTGCCTCTGATATTTATTTCTCAAGGAAATTTTTCATACATTTTCAGGGCAGGTGGGACTTGATCCAAATCTTTCAGGCCTACAGGTAGGAAGACTGCCACTGTGCCACTTGGCCCTTTGTGATTTTCTCTGACGTGCTTGATACTTAGACATTGAGGTTTAAATGCAAATATTGTCATAATCACAAATATTGTGGAGCTCTTGATGAAGAAGTAACAATGAACCTTTTCTTGGTACAATTTTTAAATCTACATCAGCGAAAATTACTGTTTTGAAATTTTTAATCTTATCCCCTGTGAAACTTGTTGGGACGTTCTGAAATGGTGTCTAACAAATGCGTGTATTTGAAATATTCAATTTTTATTGCTCTCATGAGAGCTATGTCTTATGATGGGGTCAATTTCCACAGGTGACAAGAGTACCTTCCCCCCCTTGTGGTGGTCTTTCTTTATCAGATGACTGACCGTGGACCTTGGCAAGATATTCAGCTATGCAGCCTGTGATTGTACAGCTTTATTTTGGTCTCACCTAGGCACTTTTGTATGGTGTTTTGAATTAAGCAAAACCTGACAAATTTCTTTGTTCTGAATTCAGCCAGTAAACACTGAGGGCATTTAAAGAAATTCTCATTACTGATCCAGGTAGGAATTATTAATTCAATGTAGACCAGCAATTGAACTAGGGATTTCCCTCATTTTTATTCCTCATTACCATATCACACAGCATATATACCTAATTAAGTCAGAGCAGGACTGTTGCTCCTTTGATTCAAGCATAGACTTTCTTAACAGATTGATTTTTAAAGCATTCAGTTGTGCATGTGTCCTGATCCTAGTTCTAATTTCAAAGTTGCAGGATTAAGGTGTTGCAAATGGTATACAAAACAACCAATGCAAAAGACGCAACACGATACTTTTCCTAACGTGAGAAGAGAGTGGATTTTAACTACAGAACGAGCAAGGTCATAAAATATTCTTAGTTGATACATTTATAATTTTTATCTCCTGCTGTGCATTGAAGCAAAGTGTTTGACTGGGAGCATTTTTAGCTTGAAATGAAAAAGGGTGAATGTGAGGTGAAAGTAATTCTGGTTATGATGTAATTGTATGAAGATTATTTTATGATTATACATGACTTTTTGACATGTTGGAAAGCTATTTTTTACTTTTAATCAGTTTCTTACAATAATAATACTTCTATCTCATCTTGATTTAAAGAGTCAGAAATGAAGCACTACTGAATATCAACAAATCAGTCCATTAACAGCTAATCTTAAAATTCCTTTCTCATGGTTGGCACTTAGATTGCTGAAAGGTATTAATTCTTGAGATTATCCATCCCACACTTTAAGGAAAGCAGCTTTGGGGCATTCTATTCTCAAGTTTTATATTTGCTAACTATTGCCCATTCCGAATTATTGCCCATTCGCTCTGGATAACTAATTCTTCCTTGCATTAGTATTTCCACATTTCCAGATTGATATGCTTGCAAGCTTTCTGCTGTTAGAATCTTAAGTGTTACAAGTCTGATTATCATCCTGAGTAAAGTGACCTCTGGACTGCTAGTAACACTTATTGATTCTTGAGGTTAACATTTGTCCATAGAATCTCGAGTATATACGTTTTTTGCCTTAATGTTCCCTTGATCAAATGTGAAGGGACTATTAAAGGCCTATGTGTTATTGTCCCAGCTGACTACTCCTAGCACACGATATTATTTGCCATTTCTCCCAGTATGTGATACTGGGTAAGAGTTGTTTGAGGTAACGCAGTGTGGAGCTGGAGGAACACAGCAGGCCAGGCAGCATCAGAGGAGCAGGAAAGTTGATGTTTCAGAAATTCCCATTTCTGAAGAACGGTCCTGACCCGAAACATCAACTTTCCTGCCCCCCTG